>NC_056499.1:18962819-18969105 GCF_014905685.2 Nematolebias whitei | reverse complement strand
AAAAAAAATCTTTGTCAGTTTTGTGGCACACAAACAAAATTCACTTTTTAGGAATTTCTCCTTTGATTTTATTTTATTTTTTAGAATTTTAAGAAAAGAAAAACCATAAAACAGATGCTAAAACTTCAACTAAAAACTTGTTTCCAGCTTCATATACAAAAGCACAAGACAAACCACAAGACTAAAACAACACAACCTCCACTCCATCACACTGAATGCTTACACTCATGTTCACACACACAATGGGGTAGAGGTAGGGCAGCTGACTTGAGACCCAAAAGTCCCAGGTTCCATCCCCAGCCATTCTCACCTGTTGTGGTGTCTTCGAGCAACACACATAATCCTTAATTGCTCCCTGGGCAGTTTACATAGCTGCCCACTGCTCCACCTCGGTGTACCCCAGGTGCGATGGGTTAAATGCAGAGTACTAATTTTGCCATGGTATGGGAACATACAATGATGACAACACATAGCACTTCACGCACGCACGCACGCACGCACGCACGCACGCACGCACGCACGCACGCACACGTGTGTTATAGAAACAACAAGCACTTTTTTGAACACTAGTGAAAGTGGCAACACCTGCTGCATGATGTTCGTAGCTACCATGGCAACTACCTCTCTGTTACCTGGACAACACAGAAATGCATATAGTACAGGGCGTGTGCAATCTTATCTATATGTCTTTTGTAGTCCGAGTTGTAAAATGTGAAGTATTTTGTGAGAATAGTGAAACAAAACATTACTGTCTGCGGATTACACAGTCTGTCATTATGACTGTGAAATTTGTCTGTTTTGAATAGTTTGTGTTAAATTTACTTCTGCCTTAATAAGTCTGTGTTTGGAAGGGGAATGCAAGTGATAATGTCTTTGCTCAGAGGCTGCGTTTTTTCTCATATTTTTAAAAGTTGTTTCCATCATCCAGTGCTGAGATGAAAGGTAAAAGTGTTGCAGCAGCAGCTGATGCCAGCTCCAGCTCTCTGCAACACATTGAAGCCTCGCTTGCTGAGCGTTTTATTTGAAGACCTGCTAATCACACTTCTAACATTAGTCAGACATCCGTCATGAGCTAATACATCACACAGTAGCATGAACATTTAAGCAAATACACACAAATCATCACAAGCTACCACATAATCACACATAACACATCTATCTTCAGCATCTCCTTCTTGGAAAATCTTATGACAGGCCGAGGTGACAGTTACAGGATATGTGTGTGTCTGCACTTTATTTTAGTAAAAACTATTTTAGTGTTTTGTCTTTTTAGATGTGGGGCTGATTTTTTTTCTTAAAAAAACTGCTTAAATATTTAAAGAAGAGGCTTATTTAAAGATAAATTGGTGCATGTTTGTTTATAAATATACAGTATACAGATCCTTTCCAAAAAATTATAATATAATGGAAAAGTTGTTTAACTTCCATAATTCTATTCAAAAAGTTAATATTTAATAGATGATAGATTCAGGGCCCACAATTTAAACAATTTCAAGTATTTATTTGTTTATTTTTACATAATTTGGGCTTCCAGCTCATGAAACCCACAAAAACAGGATTTCAAAAAAATTAGAATACTGTGGGGAAATCAGCCCAAATTTTGCAGGGCATGATGTTTTAAACTGAGTGTGACACACTAATCATCTAATAAACTCAAGGCACCTGCTCAGGTTTCCCCAGGTGTCATTAAGCTGCTTCAGTTTGGTTCAATTGTCTCAGTTTGGTTCAATATGGGGAAGACTGCAGACATAACAACTGGCCAGAAGACCATCACTGATACCCTCCATAGGATGGGTAAGCCATAAAAGTTCGTAGCTAAGGAGGCTGGCTGTTGACAGAGTGCTGTGTCCAAGCACATCAATAGAAAGTCTAGTGGAAGGGCAAAATGTGGCAGGAGAAGATGCACCAGCAAAAGAGATGACCGTGGGCTTCAGCAGACTATCAAACAGAGAAGATTCCAGAATCTGGCAGAGATCCAGAAAGAGTGGAATGAGGCAGAGTCACAGCTTCAAAAAACACCACATTCAGACGCATCCGGGAGATGGGCTACAACTGTTGGGTTCATCAGTCCTCTTTTCCGATGAAAGTAAAGTTTGCCTTTCATTCGGAAATAAAGGTCCAAGGGTTTGGAGGAAGAAGGGTGAGGAACAGAGCCCATACTGCTTGAGGTCCAGTGTGAAATATTCACATTCAGTCATGATTTGGGGTGCAATGTCCGGTGCAGGTGTTGGTAAACTTTGCTTTCTTAAATCCAAGGTCACCGCAACCGTCTACGAGAATGTTTTAGAGAACTTCATGATTCCTTCTTCTGAGGATCTGTATGGAGATGTAGATTTTATCTTCCAGAGGACCTGGCCCCTGCCCATGCTGAGAGAAGCACCGAAACCTGGTTTGATGTCCATGCCACAGTGCTTGACTGGCCAGCCAACTTACCGGACCTAAACCCCATTGAGAATCTGTAAAGGTCCATCCCTCAGTGGATCCTAAGAAACTGGCTGCAGATGCTGTCCGATCCGTCCACCAAGACTCGGCTGGTCTCTCGGTTCCCTCGGGCTGTAGGACCGCCCGAATGCCGGGCAGAACTCCTCCCAGAGTGATGATCACTCCTCCCAGCAGTCTGCTGAGCTCCTTGTAGCTGCGGGCAGCCAACTATAGGTGCCGAGGGACGATCCTGTCCTTCCACTGTCATGAGCCATGTTTCTTGCTAGTTCCAGGATCTATAACATCTCTTAATGAAATAAGGATAACAAGTTACAACAACAAATAATTTCCCATTGAGATTAATAAAGTATTTTTGAATTGAATTGAATTGAATTGTAAAAAAACTGCCTTGTTGCCATGGTTATGCATCATAACAAATGTCCAAAACTAAAAAATTTTCAGTAAAAATCCTTCCAGTTGCACAGCATCCGATACCAGAGAAAACAATCATCTAAAAAATGTGATTTACATCCAGAAAAAGAGGAATTAAAGTTTCTAAAAGCAAAATCTCCGAATGAAAGTAACAGAGCTGCTCCAACATGCAGCCACCTTGAGCCACGCAATTCTAGAACTTGAATCACATCTTATCACATTGAATCATTATCTGGAAATGACAGCTATAGCTTGCCCAAGTGGGCAGTTTTTATTATTATTATTAATATTTTTTATTTTTGCTTTTTTTTTTAATCTTCCTCTCTCCAGCTGTCCGGGGTGCCCCCTGGCGGCCCCCGGGGGGGCCGTGTCCCCCACAATTTGGGATTGAAGGAGTGAATGTGAACAATGAACAAACTGCTTGTCATGGCAGTGTCATTTTGTTTTACCTTTACCGTAACTTAATTGTAAAAAGCGAAAGAAGTACTGAAAGACAAACTTAGGACTATGATGAGTAACTTAGACATAAAACAACTGAATTCATTTAGGTGGTTTGACCGAACAATGACCCAATACATCAAATCCACCAATATTAAGCATTTGGCATATCATTTCCTAAAGTTCAAGGTTTTCCCTGTCAGAAATATGTCAAATAAAAAGTTTGATTTAGCTCAGGCTGCTAACAAACTTCCTGAGCTTTACAATTTGTGGGAAGAACAGCCGTCATCTAGCCAGAAATATGACAATAGTGTTTGCTGAGGACTATTGATTAAAATGTGCAATTTATTATTATTATTATTATTAGTAGTAGTAGTAGTAGTAGTAGTAGTAGTAGTAGTTGTTGTTCTTTGTTTAGTAAATGTTCTGCTCCTCAGTGTAAAACAATTCAAAACATAATTTTACTAAGACATTCATATCAATGATGTGAATATTATAAATATATGTTGAGAGTAACTCTATATGCTGGTTTGTGTTGGCTTGCTGGTTTATTCACAGAATATGAGCTCACTATCACACTGCCGCTCCGGTGGAGCTGTTAGAGATGACAAGTTGACGTTTCTGGGTCTGACAAACTAACATGGAAGCAAAGGTACTAAAAAATAGCATTCATGTTCCATCTAAAAATATCACATTATGTTTTAGACTTTAGAACTTTGAAAGAGACTTGAAAGTTTTTGAATCAGTTTATAAAATGGAAAACTGAAATGATAGAAGTGGGCAACGCCACTGCGATTGAAAATATGATGAAAAGATTGTGTGGGAAAGGCAGACATGAGGTGTGCGTGTGTGTCCCTGTTTCTGCTACAGAGTGAGGACCATCATATGTTTTTAACCAACAAAGTGAGGTCATTTTTGGGAAGTGAGGACATTTGCCTGGTCCTCACTTTGTTTTCAATGGAAATTAGCTGTACTAGCTATATGGATACTACTCTCTATTTTTTTATGACGGTCCTCACTTTTGATGTAAAATGAGTTTTTAGCCCCGTGTGGGTATGTGTGCACGTGTGTGTGTCGATGCTTTCCTTTTAGGGTCAAAAGTAGGGCCGGGGCACTGCTGTGTCAGTAGTTCATGTTTTACAACTTCTGTAATGACATTCCTGTTCCACACACTGCTCTACTGCCCCGCAGATTTAGTGGTGTGTGCGTGTGCGTGCGTGCGTGCATGTTTGTGTGTGTGTGAAAACATTCCAGTCCTAGCTATGTTGGTTAACAGACTAATGCTAAAGATAGGATACGAACAGAACCGTGCGTGTTTGTGTATTTCAAAAAGGTCTTAGAGTCTTTTGTGTCCGAGCACTGTAAAGGGCAGGAGGTGAAGCAAGAACAAGGATGACATTTAGGTAGAGATTAAAAATCTAGCTCCAGGTCAGATTTCATCTCAGTGGTTGTATTTCATGTACGGTAGTGTTTGTTAAATAGCTTTTATTCTCTGAATGGCTTCAGGACGATCCTGCTGGTTCTTAAACCAATTCTTAAAGTTGTTGGACTTTTTTTTTCTTCCTTCTTCAATTTGTTTCTTCTCCACCCCTCACTGAGAAGACGTAAGCACCATCCACTTATTGTAATACTCATCATCCGTCGCATCCCAGCAGCTCCACTCTTGTTTCATTCCTCTGTCCAGCTTTTAAAAAATGCAGTGGGTGTAATATAAAAAAGAACGGATGATGAAAAAGCAAAGAGAAAGAAGAAAAAAAACTTCTCAAAATGGGGGTTTAAAGAAAAGTAGAGGCAATAATTCATAAAGGCTGCACAAAGGTGGAGAGAGGGGAAATCTCTCTCTCTCTCTCTCTCTCTCTCTCTCTCTCTCTCTCTCTCTCTCTCTCTCTCTCTCTCTGTGTGTGTGTGTGTGTTTGCAGTGTGTGTGACAGAGAGACAGAGACTGAACTAAATTGGATGTTTGTTCCCTCCGTGTGCCTCAATCAGACTCAGAAAATAGCCTCTAGCCGTAAAACTTTCCAATTACCTCGAGCAGATGGAGCCTGAGGGTACGATTTAGACGGTTTGAAATGGTTGTTGTTGTTTACTGTTAGCTCATATCGACTGTACACTGAGCTAATACCTTGTCAGAGAGTAGGGGTAACCTGCTTAAATGTGTAGTTATATATATTTTAATGTAAATATAGACCCACTCAATCACCTATTTCACATTTCCCAATCCATAAGCATTATGTGATGGATCGCATCTTCTCGAGCAACAGTCAAACAGCTGATATAATGCAGCTCTGTACATGGGAGGTTTGATGTGAGACATGGATGAACTCTTTCTACTCTCAGTAACAACTTCGCTCTTGAGTAAGACTCTTTACCCTCAGCGGCTCCCCTCGAGGACCTCAATGACCAACACTGAAGCTCTGTGCCTTTCTTTACAAAGCTCCTGTTTCTGAATGAGTGCTACTGTGAGTTTATAAAACCTGGAAAAACTGAAGCGTGCTTACATGACTTTGTGAATACTGGACAGTTTTAGAAGTTGGAAGGGTGATTGGAGCCTGTTGTGTGTAGCTTTACGTTTATGTTTTATTAAAAGCACTTTGTTTAAGCCCGGGGGAAGAAACTTAAAAGGCATCTTCAATTTAAAAATGTACTGAAAATATCAAAGTTCATGCTCAGTAATCCAGGTAAAAAATCCAACAAAGTTAAGTCAGGTCCTCTGGGTGTTTTTTTTTTAGTTGAAACATTTCATCTTTCATCCAAAAGACTTCATTATTTATTTTATGTATTTTATGTATTTTCTCAGAAGGGTGGCCTCTTTCAGGGTCTGTTCTAAGTTATTGCATATGTTCTACCAATCCAATGTGTCCAGTATACTTTTTTTTGGTGTTGTGTGTTGGGGAGGCAGCACTAGGAAGATGGACATCCGAAGGCTGAATAGGCTCATTAAGAAGGCAGGCTCTGTGGTGGGTCTGGGCCTTGACTCTGTGGAGAAGGTGGTGGA
>NC_056499.1:18955691-18962719 GCF_014905685.2 Nematolebias whitei | reverse complement strand
ATGAGGTCGGCCGCAGGGCTTTATCATCTTTTACATTTTTCCAGACTCAGTTTAGGTTTTGGAAATGGAATAAACTGTATTCCACCCTCTAAAGCAGGACTATTCAACTAAACTGCTCAGGGGGGCCACAGTTACTGAAAGCCAGCAGCTCAGGGGCCGGACATCCAGCAATTAGTCATTATGTAAATAAACCAAGTATTACAATGATCTGTTACCTTTTAAATTTGATTATTTTGTTGCATTGACTCATAAATGCAATAAACAGAACCCAAAACCCAGACCCGCCTAAAAAAAAATACCGTTATATATTTTTTTAACTTTATTTTTCAGGGATGCTGAGTTAAAATTTAGGGGTGCTTGAGCACCCCCAAAAAGAGGCTATAATTGCCACTGCGGCAGACTCCAGAAACCATCTCAGCACCATCAAACCGGCTGACCCACTATGTGAAGGTGCTATTTATAAGACTGAGTTTGTTGTGGCTCCTCGAACTGATGAAGTATTTTGGATGAAAGACGAAACGTTTCAACAAAAAAAGAAAACTGTTCAGCTAAATATTCTGCCAATTATTTTGTTTGAAAATATAGTTGTTTCATATAAAAAATGAGGACTTTTTTTTATATTTAAAGTTTTGATATTTAGATCTAAACAATCAGTGTTTTTCCAATTTGACCACTTTTGTTATGTTTCTTTGAAGGGTGAAGCAACATTTAACAGAGGTTGCCTAAAATATGTCATTGTTTGGTCATTTTTCAAATAAGAGGCATAGATTAACGTTAATGTTTCAAAAACGGACTTAGCCCAGTTATATAACGTCAACAAAACAGTCCAAAACTTCTTGGATGCAAATTTTTTTTCCCCCTAATTACTACATCTTTAAGTTATACAGTATATTAGTCTGATGATCCATTTAAAAAATATAATAAAACACGTACGGTAATAAAAAACATGTATGTTTTGTTCAGTCAGGTTGTATGCATCATTCTCCAGCTTTACCTTCTTCTCTAATTATGACCACTTGGGTTTATGAAAAACTGATTACAGATAAATACTAAAGTTTCAAAACTCAAGTTCACAAAACAATCGGAGACAACAATGTAGTGTTACCCAAATCATATGATTAACACATATAATAGATTTTAGAATATTTACTCAATAACTTGAAAAATGTTTAATAATTAAAAAAAGTAGAACACGCCTCGATCATAAAACCTTTAGCCCCCCATTAAAACTAACTGAGCCAGTGCATCCCTCATCATTGCACAGCTGGCCCTTCTCAGCATGAAACGACTGCAAATGTTTAGCTGACCGCTGTGGACATTTAGAGAACAAATGTGACACAAGCGCACCCTTAAAATGGAATGATCTCTAAGCCACAATGCCAACATATTAGCTGTGATCGTGATAAACCCAATGACATATGACTGACACTGTTAGGAACATTTATACATACAGTAGGCATTTACTTTTTAGACCCACACAGACATTTTGAGCTTGTGGGTTGCCTTCAGTGTGCATGTGTGTGTGAGAGCACATCTTTCTGTTCACACACTCCACCTGTGTGTTCACATGTATGTAAGCAGGAGTTGTCCGGCAGACGGTTACCTTCAGCTGCTCCCCGGTGAGTCTCACTAACTTTGAAATGAAAGGATATCACAGGGAAGAGGCGGAGTGTGAGAGTGTGTATTCGGGTGTGGGGTATAGAAAGATGGATTACCCACTGCAACAGGCAATTTATCATTGTCAGAGTGGGGAAGAGGGAGAGAGTCAGAGAGCGGACAACAAAAGAGACTGAAGAGGAAAACTGGGAGAGATTGTGAAGGATAGATAAGAAAGTAGGTAAAGATGGAAAAAAGATGAGTTGCATGTTGTGACAATTACTTTAAATTTGTGACCCCGCTTTTTACAACAAGTCCAGAAAAGGTGTTACCCCCACCCCTGAAAAGAATAGAGACAGAATAATGATGCTTCACGTCAGCAATGGCAGATTTTATTTGTGCTGACAAAGCATATACACTTTCTTCTAATGTCAAACAGCAGGGCAACAGTGGGTTTTGATGTGAGCTCATTTATTAGGTTAAAGCAACTTTATAACAGTTCAGATGCAATTTTATTCTCAAACACTGATAACAATAAACACTGTTTATTCAATCTTGTATCAAACCAGAACACTGACAAATTAAAGAAACGGTCAAAATTCATTTTTATGTTCAAATATTTATTGTTTAGGCTATGGAAGGATTGTTTTAACTTGATTATTATGCAATATGTTTACCTCAGATATGTTAGCCTGACATTGACATATTTTGCATCTACTACACTGTCCTTTAAATTAACTATGTTTTTTATCTATGCTTGAATGGAGACAGCAAGCTAAAGTGCAGAGTTTACAACCTACATCTACCTGAGCTTTTGTATAGACAGCCTCATCTGCACCTCCAGATGCAGGAAGAGGGCCACCTGCATCAAGAAAGACCATACTCACCTAGCACACACACTTTTTGCCCCGCCCCCTCAGGCAGGAGGTTGAGGAGCATTAAGTGTATAGAACCACTAGACTGAGGAACAACTTCTACCCTGAGGCTGTTAGACTCATGAGTGTCTAACCAGGATAATAACTGTGAAAAAAAATCACATCATGTCTCTGCTGTGTTCATTTGTACTCATCTGCTCACACAGACTCATGTTTGTGCTGCTGTTCAACGTATCGTTTTCATACTACTAGTGTTTAGTGTATTTTTAGTTAACGTTTTTTTCTTAGTTCATATCTTAGATCTTATTACTGTTTTTCTTTTACATTTTAATACTTTTGTTGGATTTAACTGGGACTTTGTGCACACAATTTTGTTCCACAACATGTACCACATGTGGTGCGCATGACAAATAAAGAACCTTGAATCCTTGAATCTACAGCACTTCTCTTTTTCTGAGCTTAAGTCGTTTAAAGAACCAGCAGTTCAGCTTATATCATTTACAGTCAGGCACCACCATGAATATCCGGTTAATTTAAACACCAACAAGTAACTCCGCAATAAAAAATGAGCAGTAATTTAAACAATTATTTTATTTATAATACTCAAGTTGAAGGATATGGAGGTGGCTAATAAAAACCAGGCATTCTTCCAGCCAGCATGCTCATTTACACAAACGTAGGAGGCTCGCCTGTGGACTTAACTACGTACCCGCTGGGAGAAGGTTCTTAATTCAGGCGGCTAACAGGAAAGCACAATTTATCACACACAGTTTATGAATAGCACTTGTATACAGACAGCCAGGAGGATGCACATAGTTAAAAATGGATAGAGCAACCGAGAGCGATCCTGTGGGGCTGATCTGATTCGCGTCTTTAAAAAGTTGTTTACATTGTTTTGTTACATTTCTGATTGGGCTAAAAATGTCCCACCACCCAGTTACTCACAGATCAGATAATGCTTGTACTTTGTAGTATGGATGGAGTAAAGACATCTAAAGTCTGGAGGGCAATGAGCACCTAACCTATAAACTGATCTGTTATCATTAGAAGGTTGGCAGTTTTCAGAAGGGTCATCAATACAGCCTAACTTAAAGGTGATGCTTTCTACGAACTTAAATAAAATAAAATAAAATTCAAAGCATGACACTACCTGCCGTGCTGCCTCTGTGCTGTCAGACTGCAGCTCACAGTGTACAGGCGCATCTCAAAAAAGTTGAATATTGTGAAAACGTTCAAAAAATTTTGTCAATCATTTAAGAATGTAAAATTACATAGATTTGTAACGCACAGAGTGAAATATTTCAAAACTTTATTTTTTGTAATTTTGATGATTAGGGTTTACAAATAATGAAAAACCGAAATTCAGAATCTCCGAAAATTAGAATATTACACAGCTAGCTTTTGGTACCTTTGTCAGTGTGGGCAGGAGCCAAGTCCTGCTGGAAAATGAAACCAGCGTCTCCATAAAGCTCGTCAGCAGAAGGAAGCATGAAGTCTCTAAAATGTCCTGGTAGATGCTGCGCTGACTGAGGACCTCAGAAAACACAGTGGACCAGCACCAGCAGAGGACATGACACCAAACCATCACTGACTGTGGAAACTTCATACTGAACTTCAAACTACGTGGATTCTGGGACTCTCCACTCATCCTCCAGACCTTGATTTCCAAATGACGTGAAAATTTACTTTAATCTGAAAAGAGGACTTTGGACCACTGAACAACTGTCCAGTTCTTTGTCTCCTCAGCAGGAAAGACACTTCTGACTTGTTTGTGCTTCAGTAGTGTCTTGACTTGAGCAATGAGACATTTATAGTTCATGTCTAAGAGTTACCGTAATCAACTGATCAGGGTGTATCACCAGGAGTTTACAATATTGAACCTCTTCACAATATTCAAATTTTCTGAGACACGGAATTTTGTTTTTTCATTATTTGTAAGCCATAATCATCAAGATTACAAGCAATAAAGGCTCAAAATATATTTCACTCTATGTGTAATGAATTTCACATTCTGATTATAAAAAAAACCCTTTTTCATGATTTTCAAATTTTTCGAGAAGCTACAGGAAGTCCTCTAAGGTTAGGGACAGTCTGATTGGACTGGCTGTTTAAATTAGCAATAAAATAATTGTTTGTCAAATGATGAATCAGCCAATATTTGCCATTTTTTATTCTGCTATCAACCATGCAGGCTCAACCAAGTAGACTAGTCGAGAAATGAAAATGAAGCAAACTGTTTATAAATATTTATTTATTTAAATTTATATTGGCTCTTATCTGCCCTGATTTTTTATCAGCCATAAACAAATCAATCAACTTCTTCTGTTAATGCACTCACATGGACTTAATTTTAAAACAGATATTTGCGATAATTAATTTGATGCTGATCGTTTTTATCAAGAGATTTTTTTTTTGTGTGTGTGTGTTTTGATTTAATTTCTTAATGTTTTTATGAGAGTCCTTCAAGCAGTTACTTTCTGAGTCAATTTGAATATTAAAGAAAACTGATTTGGGCATTACGAGAGAAGGAAAAAGGCTGAAAAAGCTGCTTATAAAGAAATTAGTTTGAGTTAGGGAGAGCTGATATGAGTGAAAGGTCATGTTTTCATGCTATTCTGTACACAAAGCTACATCCGTAGTCTCCACTGACACAGAATGAACCATGTAATTTTTCTCTCTCTGTTTCAAGTTACTTTTTTAATGTTGATTTATTTCTGCATCACTAAGGCGACGCAAACACTCCAATGCATTTTTATTTGTCATTAACATAGTGCTTTGACTTTACAGGAAAAGTGTGTGCGCGTGTACGCAGATATGCGTGCATGCATAATTGACTTTGCATATTTGTGTGTATGTGTGTGCATGTGCATAAATAAGTTGCAGTTAAGTCCAAACCAATTAAACTCGTGCAACGAATATTGGATCATATGAGCGAGTGGCCAATTAAAAATGTGATTAAATAGGACATAAAGACAGAAAGCAGGAGAGGGAGCAGGTAAAAATAAATAAACACAGAAATTAGAAGCCTACTCAGTCTTTAAGTTATTCATCACTGAAGAAAAGTAAAAAAATAAAAATAAATAAAAATATTGCCTGGACTTTCTAAAATTCTATCAAAGAATACTTTCTGTTTTTGTCCTGCTCTAACACCAACCCTCTTATTAGCTGGATTTTACACACAGTAAGAGCACTTGTTTTTCCCTGCAAATGTATAAATACTAGAATGACCTGAGTGAACATTGTTGGATTTTATACCTTGATTATTGAACATGGACTGTGGTGTATAAACACTAGATAACATTGTCCATGTCACATGAATGTTGAGTTGATCGTGATCATTTCACATCATTTTTATACAAATATCGGTAAAACTTTACAATAAGGTACACAGCATTTGATTAACTACTAGGGAATACCTCAGGAACATATCAGGAACAAATCAGGAGCTAATGAGTAGTTAACCAGTACTTACTGGGGAACACACAGCCAAGCCTTATTAGGGGACTACTGGCTAGTTACCTTGTAAATGAAGAGGAACTAATGAAAAACTAACGAGTAGTTACCTAGGAAACCAAAGAAAAATGAATCAGGAGCTAATGGGTAGTTAACCAGTACTTACTGGGAAATTTTGTGTGCCTTATTGTAAAATGTTACCAACAAAATAATAGCCAGGCAATGATTTGGTACTCAGTGATAGTCAGACGTAGTTAAGATGACAGCAGTACAAGATTATGAAATTGCTAATCAGTGGTAAGAATACAATAAAATCAGTAATCACTAGGAAACAGGATTTTGACAATTAAAAGCTGTGACCTCACTGGTGCAGGGTTTATTCAGAAACCAAGTGGAGAATTTATCCTCGGTTTCTGTGGTAACAAACCAGTAGTGCCCTTGATTCATTTCTCTTTTGTTTCTTTGATAAACAGTTCTTGATTAGTTCTTCTTCATTTACAAGGTAACTAACCAGTAGTGCCCTAATAAGGCTTGGCAGTGTGTTCCCCAGTAAGTACTGGTTAACTACCCATTAGCTCTTGATTCATTCCTCTTTTGTTTCTTTGATAAACAGTTCTTGATTAGTTCTTCTTCATTTACAAGGTAACTAACCAGTAGTGCCCTAATAAGGCTTGGCAGTGTGTTCCCCAGTAAGTACTGGTTAACTACCCATTGGCTCCTGAGATTGTTATTGTTTCTTTCCTTTGTAGTTAATCAAAATTTATGTACTTATTGTAAAGTGTTACCCAAATATCTTATCGTCTGTCACTCTCCAACTTTTTTTATTCTATTTCAGTGTTATTAAACATGCATTGTCTCTTAGGAATTGTCATATTTTCCTTTTAAACACAAATTTAATTTTGATCTCATATATTGTTATGCATATTATTCACTGATACGTGGCCGCGGTGGCTCAGTGGTCAGTGCTGCGGTCTTGTATTTTTGAAAGGTTTGAGCCCAGGTTGCATCAGGAAGGACATCAGGCGTAACACAATTGTCAAATCTTCTGTGTGTGTTTTCGCATTAAGGCAGAGGAGAGCCGCCAAAAGAAAAACAATAATCATT
>NC_056499.1:18954363-18955591 GCF_014905685.2 Nematolebias whitei | reverse complement strand
TCGCATTAAGGCAGAGGAGAGCCGCCAAAAGAAAAACAATAATCATTGGTATTGGTTTTCTTGTTTATGCACTCCAAACATCTCATAATCTATCTCGATCTACATGTGAACCCATTAAACCTCAGGGACAGCCAATACACAACTGTAAAAGTAAAAACCACACCAACACTCATCTGAATTATCAAAAAGATGGTTTCAATATTTTTGATATTAGAATAAACGATATAATAGAGAAAAAATAATATTCCAGACGAATTACATAATTTTAGGTAACTGTGCTTTTTTCGTAATTGTTCATTTATAACTTTTCCTTGTACGCTGAATATTTTGGCTGAAGAATAAAAAACTGTCAGACTTGTAGAGGAATAAGAACCAGCTTATTTTAAAAATAGCTTTACTGTCAATGCTGACATTTAGTACAAATCAATATGAGAAACTCGTTTTCTTGTTATTGGTAAAACATGGGTTTAAAGTAGAATATATCTTATCTAAAATGTTTACACACAAGTACTTTTACTGTCTGATGATGTATGGTGTAACATTTTTTCCCATTCATTTTCATTCATTATTTTTTTTTGTATTGTTTTTTAAAAGTGAGTATATAAGCTGCCATGAGATTTGTGCTTCATGTCAATAATGCCAATAATTGATATGAAGTAATGAGACATGACAAGAGGCGGCACTGTCAATAATGACAGCACCGCCCTCTCAATCTCACCCCGAAGCAGAAGAGATGAGAAGAGAAATGAAACAGAAAGGCTGGAATCCTGACACTTCACCTTGGCGAGAATAACATTGTTCTTATATGTGTGTGCCCGTTGGTGTGTTTGATCTGTACGATTGACCTTGCTTCGTCTCAGAGACCAGACTCCATCATTCTCACACACACAGCCCATCACAGATCATGCTGTCATTCCCCATCATGAGAACGGTGTGCCTGAGATCATAGATCAATTTTACTGTTGAAATGTTCAAGTCAGTCCAACATTTTTTCAGTCAGGTCATCTGGACAGTTTCTTTTTTTTTTTTTTGTGCTGAAACGTTTCGCCTTCGGTCCGGAAGGCTTCATCAGTCAAGGAAACACACAACAAAACTGATTCTTCCCCCCAACAGCTTACTCCAAAGTGTTTTTTCCCTTGACTGATGAAGCATTCCGGACTGAAGGCGAAACGTTTCAGCACAAAAAAAAAAAGAGAAACTGTCCAGATGACCTGACTGAAAAATGTTG
>NC_056499.1:18952210-18954263 GCF_014905685.2 Nematolebias whitei | reverse complement strand
AAAAAAAAAAAAAAAAAGAAACTTTCCAGATGACCTGACTGAAAAATGTTGGATTGTATACTTGGATTATTGAGCATGGACTTTGTTGTTCAAGTCAGTGTTTGCTTATTATATGTTGGGTGTGCTCATTGCATACATGTTTGCGTGTATATGAGATTGTGGTTAAAGCAGGTGCAAGAGGCCATCTGTATCTCTTCTGCATGAATTCACTGATCCCAGGCCTGCTGAGAAATGCCTGTGCGTGTCCAACGCACAGACTAGGAGCAGGAGGAAAGGTTTATGAGAATGGGGGTGTTGGAGAAGAGGTTTATGTTCCTTTGTCACTCATCTGGAACTGATTACAAACACAGACCCTTCAGCTGTTTTCATCAGTTAAATCAGGCTGCACAGAAGTCTGTTGGAGTCAGCCTCCCCACCATCACAGACATCTACACCTCCAGATGCAGGAAGAGGGTCACCTGCATCAAGAAGGACCCCACTCACCCAGCACACACTTTTTGACCTACTCCCCTCAGTCAGAAGGTTGAGGAGCGTTAAGTGCAGAATCACTAGGCTGAGGAACAGCTTCTACCCTGAGGCTGTTAGATTTTGAATCCCTAATCAGGATTATTACTGTGAAAATTACTGCGAAAAAAAATCACTGTAATGCCACTTGATTGTTGATATGTGCTGCTGATCTCATGCTGCTGTATTTGTTCGTCCTTATCTGCTCACACAGACTCATGCTTGTGCTGCTGTTGTTTAGTGCATTGTTTTGTACCATTAGTGCTTAGTACACTGCCTGGCCAAAAAAAAGTTGCCACCTGGATTTAACTAAGCAAACAGGTACGAGCCTCCTTTTGGATAATTACTGCACGGGCGATTATCTTTCAGCTGGCAACAAGTTATTTAACCCCAACTGGCGCAATGAGTTGCTTCTCATTTCTTTAACAACCATGTTGAAAAACACATGGCGTGGTTGTGGAAAAGATGTCAGTCTGTTTGAGAAGGGTCAAATCATTGTCATGCATCAAGTAAAGAAAACATCTAAGGAGATTGCAGAAACTACTAAAATTGAGTTAAGAACTGTTCAACGTATTATTAAAAACTGGAAGGATAGTGGGGACCCATTGTCTTTCAGGAAGAAATGTGGCCGGAAAAAAATCCTGAATGATCGTGATCAGTGATCACTTAAACGTTTGGTGAAATCAAATAGAAGAAAAACAACAGTAGCACTCAGGGTTATGTTTAATTGTGAAAGTAAGAGCATTTCCACACACACAATGTGAAGGGAACTCAAGGGATTGGGACTGATCAGCTGTGTAGCCTAAAGAAAACCACTAATTAGTGAGGCTAACCAGAAAAAAAAAGGCTTCAATTTGCTAGGGAGCATAAAGATTGGACTCTGGAGCAATGGAAGAAGGTCTTGTGGTCTGATGAGTCCTGATTTGCCCTGTTCCAGAGTGATGGGTGTATCAGGGTAAGAAGAGAGACAGGTGAAGTGATGCACCCATCATGCCTAGTGCCAAGTCATCAATGCAAGGTCTTGTGAAAAATTAATGCAAAACTGGATGGCAATAGATCTTGTGATGTTGCAGAAGCTTATCGAAACAATGCAACAGTGAATGCATGCTCTAATCAAAGCTAAAGGTTGTTCAACTAAATATTAGTGTGCGACCTTTTCTTTTGGTTGCGACATTTTTTGGGCCAGGCAGTGGCTGTTCTTAGTTTAGTGTATTTCTTAGTTCATATCTTAGATCTTATGACTGTTTTTCTTTACAATTTGTATTTTTGTTGGATGTAACTGGGACCCTGTGTACATAGTTTTGTTCCACCTCATGTACCACATGTGATGTTAATGAGAATAAAGAACCTTGACCTTGACCTTAAAAACACACCTAAGTTTGGAAACTCAAAAAGATGCTGTTAAAGTGTCATGAGGTGGATTCAGATGTCTTACAATCAGTCTGTGATAACATGTGTCCATTTTCCAGTATGGGAGTGTGTCTACATGAAGGGAGCCTGACTGTCCGTCTCCCTGGTCCTTCTTGTACAATACACAAGGAGAAGGGCC
>NC_056499.1:18948465-18952110 GCF_014905685.2 Nematolebias whitei | reverse complement strand
TTTTTTTTTCAGCTGCGTTTTGGCTTAATTTATGCAATAAAAGACTTTTATATCTTTAAACTTCTAAGTGTGCTGCACATTGAAAAGGTAGACTTGTGTTAAAATGTGGGGTCAAGTGGTTTTGACCAGGGTTTTGTATTTTATTAGCTGAGAATGAGACGTTAAAGGATTAAAACCAACAAAGCAGTGTGTATTGATTACATTCAGAGTAAATGAATATTTAGTGAGGGAAAAGTGCGTCTTGGCCACATGCACTAAATGTAAAACTGAGGCAGTCACATTTGTTGAACATCCAGGCTCTCTTGACTTCTTTTGACATCTCCACTCCACACACACACACACACACACACACATGCACGCACGCACGTACACATACACGGTACTTGGTCCTTGAGATGAGAGTCTTGTTCCAAATTAGCTGAAATTTGAAAAGGAGCCAAGCTTACTAAATTAAAATGAAAAAAATAAAAAAAAAACAGTGCTGTGATTTTAGGAATGAAGCTGTCTAGAAAGTAATGTCAGCTGTTGCATCAAAAATAGTTTTTAACACATTTTGGATTACCATAACTGAGTTGTCATTTTGCCAGATGAGCAGGAATTCATTTTGAATAAATAAACAATATAAAGAACATGAACGTCAAAAACTAACCCAACCGGGAGTGCGTACATAAGATGTGACTAATATAACATTATCAGATCAGAACGATTTATTTTTAGCTTTGCTGCGCAGTTTAATAAGGATATGTTTTTTTCTGTGAGCTCATATCTGCTGCTGCCTCTTGTCCTCTCCTTTCATCACATCTATTCATCTCTTCAGGCTTCACCTCAGAGTTCATCAGTATTCTGTGAGTGACTCAATCAGTTTTAGCAGCACTGCAGACAGTCTGTGTCTGTGTGTGTGTGTGTGGGGGGGGGGGGGGGGGGGGGGGGGAAGGGGGGGTGATTCATTTCCTCCTGCAGGGGTAAACACATCCTAAGCTTTACACAGCAGAGATGGAGTGACAGACAGAAAAAGCAGAGATGGAGACGGCTTCCAAGTCAACTGAGCAGCGACCTGACTGAAAGTGTAAGTTTAGTGTGTGCGTGCGTGCGTGCGTGCGTGCGTGCGTGCGTGCGTGCGTGTGTGCATGAGTAGACTGGACACAGATGGATTCTATTACTGAGATCTGATAGAGAAAGACAGTTTGCCACTGTTTGGCCCTTCTCCTTGTGTATTGTACAAGAAGGACCAGGGAGACGGACATTCAGGCTCCCTTCATGTAGACACACTCCCATACTGGAAAATGGACACTCATGTTATCACAGACTGATTGTAAGACATCTCAATCCACCTCATGACACTTTAACAGCATCTTTTTGAGTTTCCAAACTTAGGTGTGTTTTTAAGGTCAAGGTCAAGGTTCTTTATTCTCATTAACATCACATGTGGTACATGAGGTGGAACAAAACTATGTACACAGGGTCCCAGTTACATCCAACAAAAATACAAATTGTAAAGAAAAACAGTCATAAGATCTAAGATACGAACTAAGAAATACACTAAACTAAGAACAGCCACTGCCTGGCCCAAAAAAAGTCGCAACCAAAAGAAAAGGTCGCACACTAATATTTAGTTGAACAACCTTTAGCTTTGATTACAGCATGCATTCACTGTTGCATTGTTTCAATAAGCTTCTGCAACGTCACAAGATCTATTGCCATCCAGTTTTGCATTAATTTTTCACAAAGATCTTGCATTGATGACTTGGCACTAGGCATGATGGGTGCATCACTTCACCTGTCTCTCTTCTTACCCTGATGTGCCCATCACTCTGGAACAGGGTAAATCAGGACTCATCAGACCACAAGACCTTCTTCCATTGCTCCAGAGTCCAATCTTTATGCTCCCTAGCAAATTGAAGCCTTTTTTTTTTCTGGTTAGCCTCACTAATTAGTGGTTTTCTTTAGGCTACACAGCTGATCAGTCCCAATCCCTTGAGTTCCCTTCACATTGTGTGTGTGGAAATGCACTTACTTTCACAATTAAACATAGCCCTGAGTGCTACTGTTGTTTTTCTTCTATTTGATTTCACCAAACGTTTAAGTGATCACTGATCATGATCATTCAGGATTTTTTTCCGGCCACATTTCTTCCTGAAAGACAATGGGTCCCCACTATCCTTCCAGTTTTTACTAATACGTTGAACAGTTCTTAACCCAATTTTAGTAGTTTCTGCAGTCTCCTTAGATGTTTTCTTTGCTTGATGCATGATAATGATTTGACCCTTCTCAAATAGACTGACATCTTTTCCACGACCACGCGATGTGTCTTTCAACATGGTTGTTTAAGAAATGAGAAGCAACTCATTGCGCCAGTTGGGGTTAAATAACGTGTTGCTGAAAGATAATTGCCCATGCAGTAATTATCCAAAAGGAGGCTCGTACCTGTTTGCTTAGTTAAATCCAGGTGGTAACTTTTTTTTGGCCAGGCAGTGTACTAAGCACTAATGGTACAAAACAATGCACTAAACAACAGCAGCACAAACATGAGTCTGTGTGAGCAGATAAGGACGAACAAATACAGCAGCATGAGATCAGCAGCACATATCAACAATCAAGTGGCATTACAGTGATTTTTTTCACAGTAATTTTCACAGTAATAATCCTGATTAGTGATTCAAGATCTAACAGCCTCAGGGTAGAAGCTGTTCCTCAGCCTAGTGATTCTGCACTTAATGCTCCTCAACCTTCTGACTGAGAGGAGCGGGGCAAAAAGTGTGTGCTGGGTGAGTGGGGTCCTTCTTGATGCAGGTGACCCTCTTCCTGCATCTGGAGGTGTAGATGTCTGTGATGGTGGGGAGGCTGACTCCAACAGACTTCTGTGCAGCCTGATTTAACTGATGAAAACAGCTGAAGGGTCTGTGTTTGTAATCAGTTCCAGATGAGTGACAAAGGAACATAAACCTCTTCTCCAACACCCCCATTCTCATAAACCTTTCCTCCTGCTCCTAGACTGTGCGTTGGACATGCACAGGCATTTCTCAGCAGGCCTGGGATCAGTGAATTCATGCAGAAGAGATACAGATGGCCTCTTGCACCTGCTTTAACCACAATCTCACATACACGCAAACATGTATGCAATGAGCACACCCAACATTTAATAAGCAAACACTGACTTGAACAACAAAGTCCATGCTCAATAATCCAAGTATACAATCCAACATTCTTCAGTCAGGTCATCTGGACAGTTCCTTTTTTTTTTTTTTGTGCTGAAACGTTTCGCCTTCGATCCAGAAGGCTTCATCAGTCAAGGAAACACACAACAAAACTGATTCTTCCCCCAACAGCTTACTCCAAAGTGGAACAAACCAGTTCTGCTTGTGATAAGATGGTTTCTTTGGTACGCCCCCTCCTCCATTGCCAGCCCTCTTCCTTGACAGTCTTGTCAAACTGGTTGAAAACAACAAAGTCCATGCTCAATAATCCAGGTATAAAATCCAACATTTTTCAGTCAGGTCATCTGGACAGTTTCTCTTTTTTTTTTTGTGCTGAAACGTTTCGCCTTCAGTCCGGAATGCTTCATCAGTCAAGGGAAAAAACACTTTGGAGTAAGCTGTTGGGGGGAAGAATCAGTTTTGTTGTGTGTTTCCTTGACTGATGAAGCCT
>NC_056499.1:18942671-18948365 GCF_014905685.2 Nematolebias whitei | reverse complement strand
TATATAATAAATATGTGATTTTTTTTGGGGGGGCTGTATAAGATCTTTTTTTAAACTTATGAAAAACCTGACATGGACTTCACTGGTTTATGCACATTTCAACCTGCAAAATACAAGATGATGGCCACTGGCAGCTGCATTTCTAACATCCTTCTACCAATATACCCACTGTCCCTCCTCTGGACATGTCTAAACCATTTCAATCTGGCCTCTCTAACTTTATCTCCCAGTTGTTCAACCTGTGCTGTACCTCTGATGATCGCATTCCTAATCTTATCCATCCTTGTCACTCCTAAGGAGAACCTCAACATCTTCATTTCTGCCACTTTCAGTTCTTTCTCATGTCTTTTTTGTCAATGCCACTGTTTCCAGACCATACCACATAGCTGGTCTCACCACTGTTAGTAAACTTTTCCTTTGACCATCCAGATATACACAGTTATACACCAAGCACTACTGTTTGCTACCACTTAGCATGATAAAAATGGCTAAAAGTTGTGGGATTAACTGACTTACCGCCTTAGTTTGACGTTGTATGACCATAAACTTCTGTGATAAATCTAGGTCAAATATTATTCCTCAGTATGGGATGGAATATGCAGTATAAAGCTTGGAAAAGCGCTAGAAGCCAAGGTTGTTTGTAGCTACTTAGCTACTTAGCTTCTTCGCACATCAGCGCCAAAATTGCAGAAGATGCTGATTGGCTGGAATCAAAGTTTGCCTGTGATTTCATTGGTTGAATTTTTTACCTCTTCGTAAACTTCTGTTATTGCTACACAAATCACGTGACACAGGTCTGTTTTGACTGGGGTGGGGAGGCGGGGGACAGGTTGTAGAGACTGCTATGCTCTTCTTGTGCACAGAGAATGTACGAGCAGTGCTCGATTGCGATGGCGTGTTGCTTAGTGGGAACACTGGTAAAAAGTATAGTAATGGATTGATCTGCATTATGTAATATTAATGAGTTAATCTTTTTAGATTACTCGCATGTGTTAACGCTAACAGCCCTAATATGGTGTTTGGTTAGGTTAGGGAGGGGGGCCTGTGAGCTTCAGTGCCCAGGGGTCCCTGGGGTTACTAATCTGGCCCTGGCCACTGGGATGTTGGGGAAACCAAATGTTTTAAATATGAAGCAGTAGGAAATCAGAAAAAAAATTATTACGGCTGCTGCTCTTTTTGTTATGCAGATTAATTCAGGAGCTTGTGTGAAAACTTTTGCACATACAGAGAAAAACAATTGTTTGCAGCATTTAATGTCAGAGTTCACCTCAGCCTTCTTTGAGCCAGACTGCCAAACTGCACTGCCAACTGGTTTGCACAAATTACAAGGTACTCTATCTCTAAACACCATCCACCCACCCATACACTCACACACACGCACGCACACACACACGCTCACACCACAGACTATGCTCCTGCCATCTACATGAGTGTACATGTGGTGGTCTTGTGGTTTGTTTATATAGCCAAACAGGCATCCCTCAGATTAAAAACGGGCATTTTACTATTAGATGAAGTGTTTCTTTGTATCCCTATAAAACACACACACACACACATACACACACGCATGCACAAACACAGAGGGTGTATTGATTGAGTGAGGTAAGCAGGTTTGTTAGCGACAGAAGCTTATTTATCCACTAACTGGGAGAGCGTTTTAAATTGTGTTAAAGCTGTTTTGTCAGTCTCTGATGATACCAAAACCAATTAGTGCCTCAGACACACAATAAACTCTCAAACTCAATGTCTTAAAGAAAATACTGATTGCAAAAACATGACTGCAGAGACAGTTAGTGAATCAGTTGTGATGCTTGTTTTTCTGTCAGTCATCTGTCTCTTTAACTCAGAGTTGGATTGTTTAGATCTTCAAGGAGACGTCCAACTTATACTTGATGACTGAAGACACAAACATTCATACAAACTGTGCATGCTCACAACTGATGGATTGATTAGATGCCAGTAAACAAAGTCAATCCATCACTTGCATCATTCTTTACACATGGTGATTTTCTTCTAATGTGATGCACTTATCTACTCAAAAGGGTAGCATGTGGTTTAGTAGTTCGCATTGATGCCACACAGAAAAAAAGTTTCTGGGTTTAAGCCCCAGGTTGGACTTTCTGTGTGGAGTTTGTGAGTGTTATCTGGTTTACTCCCACTGTCCAAAAACATGCATGTTAGACTCTCTCTCTCTTGCAAAAGAGATCTGCGATCTCAGTGAGTTTTGCCTGGTTAAAAAAAGATAATGAAAACAAAACATCTGAGCTGGTAAAGCAGCTGTTCAAATGACACTTTTGTCCATTTTACTTTTTTTATTTTCTTATAGAACTACCGTACTTTCCGCCATACATGTTGCACCACCGTACAAGTTGCATTTGTTATGCGTTACTGCTGACCACCCAGAAACGTGGGCCGGTGTTGTGCCAGAAATCGATTGGCTGCCAAATGACGGCCACAGGAGCGTGCACAAGAGGACTTTACCAAGAATTTAACAAGATTAACATCTAAAAACAATTATATGTTTGCTCGAAATTATAGTAAAGGTGTGTTTCATTCTAACTTTTACTTAATAAATGCACTTTAATGGTCAAATCAGCTACATTTTGCCTGGGCAGTGCAGCGAAATGCAGCTGATTTGACATTTGCTCCAGGAGTTCTGAAGCGAGATGAAGGTGGCTTGGTATGACAGGACAAGTGTCTCATTAATAGCCACTTTTACCTATTAATGAGACACTTGGCTTGCCGTATTAGTCGAGGACGTGGCTGTGGTAGTGTTCAATATTTTCCATGTCAGAATGAGTGAGATCATCAAATCTCTGCCAAAAGTTGGGTTATAAATATGGGAAAAACAAATAATAAGTATTGCTGTATAAGTTGCAGGGCATGTAAATTTATGCAAAAAGGTGACTACAACGAAAAGTACGATATTCAAAAATCTGCTAATGTAGATTTTCTTCTGGGAGAAGATGTGGATGTAAACTGTGTATGAGGTGCTTTTTCCACCAGGGGTCAAAAGAGGTTTAGACACAGATTTGAATCAGGGTTTGTGTGTTTCTGTGTGAGTGCATTTGCTTGTTAACTGTGTTATTTTGACCAGATAGTCCTAGCAGGAGATTTAGTATGGTTTTGCTCTGCACAACTGGTTCCAATTAATCTTTAAAAACACCCTCCTGCTTGCACATGCAGGCATTGATGCTGACACTGACTGGTCAAAATAAATGGTTATCCTCTGAATCCCTCATATATCAGCCATTCTTCCTTTATTAGTGCAATATATTCTGATGTTTTGGTTTGTGTGATACTTCTCTAAGGAAAGCAAAGTACACATTTTATGTTGTTTTGTTAATTTATTTATTTATTTTTTGCATTGCACATAAAGCTATTTGTATACTTTATGCACACTACCATTTTTTTACAGCATGAATAACTGGATAGTAATAAAGAGAATACACTGTATTATATTATTACTGTTTAGCGTATATCTTAGATCCTTGTATACTTTTTATTTTTTTTATAGTGTATATTATTGCTATTTTTGGGTGTAACCGGGACCTTGAGTACACAATTTCATTCCACTTCATGTACCACGTGATGCAAATAACAATAAAGAACCTTGAACCTTGAGAAGCATCAGAAGATAGTGAAACAGCCTAAAATGTTTGTTTTTAACTAACAAAATTACTTAATGTGATTGCAACACAAGTGTTTTAGTGTATTTTACATTTAGTGTGGTAGTGTATCTCATATATAATATTTAAGTTGAACTTATTTTAGGAGATTAATAAACAAAATATTTTGCACCACTTTTACTGAGCTGTTTCTTCTTTAATAAAATGTTTACTGGCTTTTAATTAAAAAAAAGTTTAGTAACTTTGCAGTCAGAAACTGATTGACAATTAATTATCTTCTTATATAAAGTAGAAATTAGTTGCTTTCATTATTAAATGTTGGTGATAAATTATTTATTTTTGAGCAAAAGGAACTGTCAAGCATTTAATATTAGGAAATTGTTTGTTGTTTTTTTTAAACTTTTTATTTCTTTCAGTTTTTACTGAGACAGAAACTTTTACAGATGATTCAAAAGTGCAAAGTCTCATCATTCATCACAAAATAATTAAACAAAATTCAACCATTTTTCCTGATTTACATATTACCTGAAACAAAATAAAAATGTTTGATGATTGAGTTAATAATCCGGACTAAACAGCTTTATGATTTTTTTCTAAAAAAGTTAAATCTGGTCCTCTGGACATGTTTTTTTTTAATGTCCAGAGGACCAGATTGAACTTTTTGAGATTTTTCTACCTGGATTATTGAGCATGCATCAGGAGATTTTATGATTTCTTATTGCTCTCTCTGATTTCTTTGTCGTTTGGTCAGTTGTCATGAGTGTAATTATTCCTCCAGTCTCATTAACATCTCTTTATTTCTTGGTTTGTCCACGCAGGACCCGTCCTTCTCACTCCTCCTCCATGATAAGCTCCAGGTGCCCAACAGTTCTCGACGGGCGTGGAACGAGCGAGACAGCCGTTGTGATGTCTGCGCCACGCACCTCACTACTCTCAAACAGGAAGCTGTGCACATGGTCTTGACTCTGGACCAGTGGGATTTGTCTCCCACCTCGTCTCCTCCAGCCCTTATTGGACCATATGGATCTCATGGACTTCTAGGACAAACCGGAGCATCTGGAGCACCAGGAGGTCCAGTGTCACGGGAGTGGCCGGCCCAGTTTATTCCTTCCTCCTCCTCATCCTCTACTGCTGCTTCACTCCTTTCTCAGTCATCTACCCAGTCACCTTCTCCCAGCCCAAGCCAGACCCCGACACCAAGCTCAAGCCATGGACCACCCAACCCCAGTCAGGGGAGTCCCTCGTTGGTACCAGCATCCAGCTGTGCTTCAACAAACTCACAACTTCAAGGTGCAGGGCACAGACTGGGGTCCAAACCCAGCTCCCTGGGTCTGGGAGCCGGTGCGGAAAAACGGAGTGGATCCCCCAGTTCAGTAAAATCAGCCGGTGCCCAACAGCAACCAGTGACTGCAGTAAGCAGCCCCAGTACCAATGGTGGGAACAGCAGTAATAACAGCAGTGGCGCCATCCTGAGTACAGCTGCTCTGCAGGCCCATCAGCACCAGAACCGAACTAATGGAGGGGTTACGCTCTATCCATACCAGGTAAGCTTCTTACAAATGGATGTTTCTGTATGTTTGTGTGCATTAGTGCTTTCAGACACTCAGAGCTACTTTTCCTACAAGGGCGATGAAGTTGTTGCCGTGGAAACGGAACACTAGTTTTGCTCATTATTTAGATGACCAAATGATAACAGGTATGTACAAATAAACTGGATGTGATTTGTACAGGTAGGAAACCAGCAGCTCAGATTTTTCATGGACATTAACTGACTAAAATGCAGTTCAGTGTCTTTTCTGTAGTCGTCCACATTTTGTGAAAGTAAGTAAATTCCTCACAGGACACAAAAAATAAATAAAGGCCAGTTACAGATGAGTTAAATTGTCAAAATATTATTCCAAAATTCACAAAAAAATTATACTTATACATTAATCTATAAAAGTCTAACTCCATCCATCCATTATCTTTACCTGCTTCTTCCTTTTCGGGTCGCGGGGGTCACTGGTGCCTATATCCAGCAGTAAGTGTGCGAGAGGCGAGGGACACCCTGGACAGGTCTCCAGTC
>NC_056499.1:18940358-18942571 GCF_014905685.2 Nematolebias whitei | reverse complement strand
TTTTTTTGTTTTCCAGACAAAACTAAATAAAGATACTAGAAAATATATTTGAGGCTGTCCACCTGCATCTAACCTGGTTCACTAATGATCTATAGTTCATCAATCTTTTTTCAGATTCAGTGTTTGTAACCTATTGTAGGAACTTTTTTTAACACTGTGAGAGCACTTACCATCTCTCATATGTCATGCCCTGCAACTTAGACGCTGATGTGACGTATTTGTGGATTTATCCCCATATTTATAAACCAATATTTAGCTGAGATATGACCATTTTCATTCTGACTGAAAATATTGAATACTACCATTTTCAGCCGCTAGATGGCACTCGAGTAGTATGGCATGCCGTTTTGTTATGTAATAGGTAAAAGTGGCTATTAATGACACAATCGGCTTGCCATAGCCTGCCACCGTTTTCCAGCGTGCCTGGAGCAACAGTCAAATCAGCTTCATTTCACTGCGCCGCCCTGGTGAAATGCAGCTAATTTGGTCAATAAAGTGCATTTATTAAGTAAAAGTTCAACTGAGACACACTTTTGCTATAATGTCGAGCAAACACAATTATTTTAGGTGATCTTGTTACATTTCGAAGAAATGAGCAGCGTTCCTCCTTCCTGATTTCCTCCCTCTGCGCACTCCCAGAGCACCGAGGCAGCAAATACTTTTGAAATGCAGCTGATTTGACCGTCAAAGTGCATTTATTAAGGAAAAGTTAGACTGAGACACACCTTTACTATAAAGTCGAGCAAACAAACAATTGTTTTAGGTGGTTATCTTGTTAAATTTCGAAGAAACGCACAGTGAGTCGTCCTCTGTGCGTTTCTGTTTCCGCATATCGGCTTTTGAAAATTCAGCTGATTTGACCGTCAAAGTGCATTTATTAAGGAAAAGTTAGACTGAGACACACCTTTGCTACATTTTCGAGCAAACAAACAATTGTTTTTAAGTGTCAATCTTGTTAAATTTTTGTTAAAGTCCTACCGTGCACGCTCCCGCGGCCGCTATTTGGCAGCCAATCGATTTTTGGCACAACACTGGCCCACATTCCCAGGTTCGGCCCATATTTCTGGGTTGTCAGCGGTGACTCGTAACAAATGCAACGCGTCAGGGGTGATACATAATAGATGCAACGTATATGGCGAAACAACATATTTATGGATTTTTCCACTTTATTAGACAAATATGGACTGATACAACTTATAGGGCAGTGCGACGTGTATGGTGGAAAATACGGTGTTAACAAAATCTCAAAACAAAAGCTGACGAGGAAGCAAAACTCACAAAAAACAATAGTATGGGGAGACACAGAGGAAACGGAGCACGTAGGCTCGGGAAGTACAATTCACAGACAAGGGACAAACAGAATAAGACGTTATTTAAAGAGACACTAACGAGACAACACAACAAACACCTGGGGTGATTATTGTGAACAGGTGAGGGTATAGCAGACAGGAAAACTATTGAAAATGTTGACAGAGGGAGAAATGAAAAATGACACAGGATAAACTAAAACACAAGTTACACAGGAACAAATACAAAAAACTAAACACAAAACACACATATGACACTGAGCCTTCATTTAGTCTCTTTAATGTTCCTTTAAGGACACTAAGACAAAACTAATTAGCAAAAGAGTGTGGCATACAAACTATAAATGTATCTTGTCCTGATGCATGCTCAAACGTATCTTATATAAAAGGTGTCTTATTTACAAGAGACAATCTATCAAAGCTGTGACTCATCTGCTCTGACCCCAGGAGCCCCCAGCGGTAAGTATACAAGCTGTTAAACTACACATACGCACACTAAGGTGGAGGGAATCGCAGACACAGGCACTCAAGGACGCACACAAAGATAGACGACATCTTTTACTTGACACAAATACTATAGAGCCTTTATTGGAGAGTGTTGGTATGATTTAGATACCCTGCTGTCCGACTTCAGGCGGACCATAAAAAACTATAATCAATAATCCATACCCGTGACATAAATGATTCACACACAAACACAGGAGCACGTGAATCTCTGTAGTGACAATTCAAGGAGCTCATACACACATGCACCCGCACACAGAGCAGCAGGTCGCGCCTTATAAATGCCTCGGTGAATGAGTGTGCACGTGTGTTTGTTTTAGGTGTATATTTTATGTTTGTTAGATAAATGTAGACGTTTTTCCAACAAAAGTTATAGTTTTAAAAGGTAAACATTTGTTTTTT
>NC_056499.1:18938947-18940258 GCF_014905685.2 Nematolebias whitei | reverse complement strand
CAATTTTTGGCTGAGATATAACCATTTTCATTAATTCTGACTGAAAAACAATTTGAGCAGTACCATTTTCATCCACTACATGGCAGCAGAGTAGTAGTAGCAGTAAGGCATGCCATTGTATCATGTAATAGGTAAAAGTGGCTATAATGACAAATTCAAAAAAGTTCAAGACAAAAACTGGGCTTTATTTATTATATTTTATACTTTATTGTTTTTGTCTTGAACTTTTTTTTTATTTTATTTACCATGTTGATTGAGAATCTTCACCAGCTATTAATGACACACTCAGCTTTCCACAGTCTGCCACCTTCGTTCTACTCGCTGCTTGGAACAACCGTCAAACCAGCTACACCGCCCCGGCGAAATGCAGCTAATTTGACTATTAAAGTACATTTATTAAGTAAATGTTAGACTGAGACACACCTTTACTATAATTTCAAGCAAACAAATAATTGTTTTATGTGCTTTTCTTGTTAAATTTCAAAGAAACGAGCAGCGTTCCTCTTATATATTTTTTTTCCCTCCCTCTGCGTGCTCCCGGAGTACCGAGTCAGCAAAGACTTTTGAAATACAGCTGATTTGACCGTTAGTCTTTTTTATTAAACGTTAGACTGAGACACACCTTTACTATAAAGTGGAGCAAACAAATAATTGTTTTTAGGTGCTTATCTTGTCAAATTTCGAAGAAATGAACGATTCGTCCCTCTGCGAGTGCTCGCTTACGCGAATCGGGTTTTGAAATGCAGCTGATTTGACCATCAAAGTGCATTTATTAAGTAAAAGGTAGACTGAGACACGCATTTAATATAATTTAGAGCAAACAAATAATTGTGTTTTTAAGTGTTAATCTTGTTAAATTCTTGTTAAAGTCCTCCCACCACCGCCATTTGGCAGCCCATCAATTTTTGGCACAACACCGGTTGATTTGATTGGTTGTGCTGCACTGAGTATTGTTTTTAAAGATGATTTTCAAACTAACTGGTTGCGTCAGCCTGAATTAATCTCACTAAGAAACAATACACTGCATCTAATTACAAATAAAATTCAACTGAACAGCAAAATTACTTTTTGTCTCATCTGGTATTTAATACAAATTTAATTTCCTCTCATTTTTAGAACTGCAAGTTGACAGACATCCAAACAGTTCCAGCATATGACACATAACCAAACACCAACAATATATCCATGCTTCATATGTTCATGAAACCAGGACCTTTATTTTTTTCTGTGTGCTCAAAAACGAACTTTTGCAGGATTTCAGTTCGATTTTCTGCTCTGAGCTGCGAGGACACACAAAGTCAGCAAGCCTCT
>NC_056499.1:18936567-18938847 GCF_014905685.2 Nematolebias whitei | reverse complement strand
CCTTGGGGGACCTGCGGAAGCAGTGGACTGAGTCTGGAGTAGAAACATCCAGAGCCACCGTGCACAGGCGTGTGCAGGAAATGGGCTAAAGGTGCTGCATTCCCCAGGTCAAGCCACTTTTGAACAAGAGACTGCGTCAGAAGCATCTCGCCTGGGACTGCTGCTGAGTGGTCCAAAGTTATGTTCTCTGATTACAGTAAATTTTGCATTTCCTTTGGAAATCAAGGTCCCAGAGTCTGGAGGAAGAGAGGAGACACAGAATTCACATTGCTTGAGGTCCAGTGTCAAGTTTCCACAGTCACTGGGGTGTCATGTCATCTGCTGGTGTTGGTCCACTGTGTTTTATCAAGCGCAGGGTCAATGCAGCTAGCTATCAGGAGATTTTGGAACACTTCATGCTTCCATCTGCTGAAATGCTTTATGAAGATGAAGATTTCATTTTTCAGCACGACCTGGCACCTGCTCACAGTGCCAAAACCACTGGTAAATGGTTTACTGACCATGGCATTACTGTGCTCAATTGGACTACCAACTCTCCTGACCTGAACCCCATAGAGAACCTGTGGGATATTGTGAAGAGAAAGTTGAGAGACGCAAGACCCAACACTCTGGATGAGCTTAAGGCCGCTATTGAAGCATCCTGGGCCTCCATAACACCTCAGCAGTGCCACAGGCTGATTGCCCCCATGCCACGCTGCATTGAAGCAGTCATTCATGCAAAAGGATTCCCGACCAAGTATTGAGTGCATAACTGAACATGATTTTTGAAGGTTGGCGTTTTTTGTATTAAAAACACTTGTCTTTCATTGGTGGGATGAAATATGCTAATTTTTTGGGACAGGCATTTTGGGTTTTCATGAGCTGTATGCCATAATCAATAGTATTAAAACAATTAAAGACCTGAAACATTTCAGTTGGTGTGTAATGAATCTGAAATATATGAAAGTTTCATTTTTATCATTACATTATGGAAAATAATGACCTTTATCACAATATGCTAATTTTTTGAGAAGGGCCTGTACATATACACATATACACATACATATATACATATACACATATACACATATACACATACATACATACATACATATATACATACATATATACACATATTCAATTCAATTCAATTCAAAAATACTTTATTAATCCCAGAGGGAAATTGTTTTGTTGTTGTAACTCGTTATCCTCATTTCATTAAGAGATGTTATAGATACTGATGGCTGTAGGCAGGAAGGATCTCTTGTAAAGGTCCATCTCACAGTGGATCCTAAGAAACTGGCTGCAGATGCCGTCCAATCCATCCACCCAGACTCAGCTGGCCTCTCGTTTCCCCTCGGGCTGTAGGACCGCCCAAATGCTGGGCAGAACTCCTCCTAGAGCGATGGCCACTCCTCCCAGCAGTCTGCTGAGCTCCTCCTCCTCCTCCTACAGCCAACTGTAGGTGCCGAGGGATGATCTCGTCTTTCCACTGCCATGAGCCGTGTCTCCCGCCAGCTCCAGGATCCCAGTGGTCAGGCACCCGAGCACAGCTGGTAGGCAGATGAGAATGCGTCCACAAAACATCCTTTTCAACTCACTTGATATTTTGGGCTGTAGTTGAGATATTATTTGAGCTTTAATATATTAAACTGGCTGCAGATGCCGTCCGATCCGTCCACCCAGACTCTGCTTGCCTCTTGGTTCCCCTGGACTGTAGGACCGCTTGAATGCTGGGCAGAACTCCTCCCAGAGCGATGACCACTCCTCCCAGAAGTCTGCCGAGCTCCTCATAGCTGCGGACAGCCAACTGTAGGTGCTGAGGGACGATCCTGTTCTTCCGCTGTCGTGAGCCATGTTTCCTGCTAGTTCCAGGATCTCAGTGGTCAGGCACTCGAGCACAGCTGGCAGGTAGATGAGAATGCGTCCAAAGAACATCATTTTCAACTCATTTGAGAGTTGGGGCCATAGTTGAGATATTATTTCAGCTTTTGAGATGTTATTCAGCTGCTGTTGTTGTAGAAAACTGCCTTGTTGCCATGGTTACGCATCATAACAATCCATCCATCCATATATATACATATATATACATATACATATACATATACATATACATATATATACATATACATATATACATATACATATACATATATACATATACATATACATATATATATACACATACATATATACACATATATATATACACATATATACATACACATATACACATATATACATATATACATATACACACACACACACACACACACACACACACACACACACACACACACT
>NC_056499.1:18929046-18936467 GCF_014905685.2 Nematolebias whitei | reverse complement strand
CACAGCGAGGACCAGTCCTTCACACTGACTCGGAAGCTTTACCATGGTCGAAACTGCTGCTGCCGTCTGCTTCAAAAGTCGATGCCAAAAAGCAGAGTCCCTGCTATCATAATTCCAAATATATAAACGTCTTCAACATCCTCCTGAGACAGGACTGAGAGACACATCATCTGCCACACTCCCCACGAATCCATGACATACCCCACAAAGTGAGTCTCAGCTGGACACGCCGGTTCTCCAGGACCTTGTCGCTTTGATGGTGGACTTGTTGGTTTGTTATGTTAATTAATCCTGTTCAGGATCCCAGGTATATGTGTGTTATTATTTCAGATTAAATGTCTGTTCTTGCACTTTGTGAAATGCACTTCTATATATGACTTATACTCTGAAGCGACGTCTATATTGTTTTTTCATCTTCATGAGGCATTTTTTGACTGATGTGACCTATACTCCAGAGCAACTTATAGTCTGGAAAATACGGTATAAATGTGGCTTCGCAAATTTTCTTTCTCTTCTAATAAAGTCTCGACCGTCTGGCTCACTGCTTCACTGACTAACACAGTTACACACAGAAGACACATGTTAGACAGTAAAACAATGTGTGTGTGGTGTGTGTGTGTGTCCACATATTTATAGGTGATGTTAACTCCTTGGAATTGGTCGCATCAAGAAGCAGGGACACCGATGTTGTCGGAGACCAAACAAGGTGTGCAAGAACATGAGCGAACATGATCGTGAGTTCTAGGACGAGCGCAAGTGACATTACACAACAAAATCTACCAGAGTTAATCATTGCTCAAGTTCGGCTTTCATTTTATTTTATTCTACAATTAAAACCTTTTGCCTTGTCATGTCCCCCTAACCTTAACCCCTGAAAGTGTCTTCAGTCCAGGGCCACTGGGCTGAAGATAAATCACCTCTGAGTTATTTTGCACCCTTTTATTTTCAGCAAAATGATACGTAATCCCACTACAATGCAGCCCATTGAGATTCATGGCCTTAGGTGAGCTGGGTCACAGAGAATGACCTCATCTAGTTATAAAGCAGCAGCTACTGAAGCTCAAACATGCCTGGTCATTACAGTAAAACTGGTGCAAAAATCCATCACCAATAGCTTGCTATTTCAGGCGTATAGGAGTGCCTGCAGTATCACTGACAGCCCAACATAGGCAATCAGAGGAAGCATTAGTTCCAGTTCCCGTTTTATAGTCTGAGTGATTACAGTTAATTATGACAAGTTATATTTTTCTATATCATCATTTAATAGCTGATTGAGAACATGTAAACATGGTGAAATAAGGCTGTTCAGTGTGTGTGCTGTGCGTTTTTTTAGGAGTGCAGTGAAGATTGTGTGCTTGTTGTTACATCGCTACTGAGGAAAGGTTCTGCTTTCTATGTTTTATAGTGTTTTAGATCCAGTTTTTGTTTAATCACTCTTACTATGAACTTGGTTTGCTCATAGATGAGAGGATCCATGTTTTATTTGTGTTTTCTTGTGTCATCTGTCCTGCCTTCCTCAGTGTTTCTTCCCTCATGTTGGCAGCTCCTGTCTCACCTGTCCTCAATCCCTGTCACCCCAGGTGTTCATCATTGTGTCTCGTTAGTGTCTTCTATAAATTCTGTGTCCGTTTGTTTGTTTCCCTGTCAGTGGATTGTCCTCCCAAGGAGTTGTGCTCTGTTTTCCTCCATGTCTCCTCGTCCCACGCAAGTTCTGCTACCACATCTGCCTTTTTGTTTATTTACACACGTAAGTTTAAATATTCTTTATTTTATTCCTGAGTTCCCGAGTCCTGTCTGCACATTGGGTTCAAAAACCCACACAAAACATGAAAGAAGCCATAAACAGAGAAGAAACAAACTGACACAAAACTTATCGAGGACATTAACAAGACACAATGATGAACATCTGGGGTGACTGGGACTGAGGACAGGTGAGACAGGAGCTGGCAACATGAGGGAAGAACCACTGAGGAAGGCAAGACGGATGACACAAGAACACAGATCCTCTAAATGGAAAGTTTGTGCAATAAAGGGTTATCATCAGCATCTTTAATATCCCCAATTATTTTATTAATGATGTGATCAATGAGAAAAATGGGCTCCTGGTAACAATGATTGGACATGTGGCAGGTTTTGCATAATGTTGTGTGTATTCTTTTAAATTAGGGAAAAGTTTGCTGTTGAATTTAAAATTGATTGATCCTACTGATAAGTGCAAGAAGCTAACAGGAAGTTCATATGCAATTAAAAGTTTCAGTTGCACATCTTTTAAAACCAGTAGTTTAATGGCATCAAAATATGTTCTTGGTACACACACGATGAGCTAATTTGACGAGAAGCATCTAGACTTTAAAAATGGGAAAACTATCATTAGTGACATAAAATGTTGTTACCAATGTACATCTCATAATAATTAAATGATGATCGTTTTCTCACTATTTATGTAGATGTAACACAGTTTAATTCAATTTATTAAAAAAAAAGCTGAACTTTGCCTTAAGTCGAAGAACAGAGTGACAAATGTTAACATTTAAAGGGGTGTTTTTCCACTGAGTCAGTTGCCGAATCAGTTGCCAGATGCAAGGTCTTTTAAAATAAAAAAATACATTCAGTTCAATAGATCATATGTAAAATTATAAAGAGTAACCACGGCTATTCTTGACCCTCCTTTGCTGCGACTGAGTAGTGAGCAGGTCTTGTCAATTTAAGCTGATTTAGGATTTATAAACCACAGATGTTTGAGTTGCATATGGGATTTCTCCTAAATGACAGTTATTGTCACAAACATGCTGCCTGCTGATATGCCACACTTTAATTCTCTTCAATCATCTTTTTGTCCTGCGTTCCTGAAGGAACCGCCAGCTGGATGTGCAGCTCACAAACCAAGAAGGATAATTCCGTTGCATGCTTTGGGATAAACAAACGGGGACCGCTCCAGAGCTGAAGATGGTGTCACTGTGCGTCTGTGTTGTTGGCTCTTTGTTCATGCCGGCACGTCTGAGTGCAAAAGTGTGGCAGTGTGCAGTGAAGGGTCCTGACCCTTTTTAAGACGGCTTCTCTAAAAATCAGCTTCAGAGGGATTAGGGAGAGGAAGAGGAAGACAGAAACAGAGTCGGAGCAGACTGAGGAAGCTTTCAGGCGAACAGACACTAATCCTCTTCTTTCTCGGATAGACGAGGTCCAGAGGAGAGTCGGCCAAGTGAAGGACTGACACACACATGAAGGATGACTCACAAACCACACATGCTTTCATTCGGTTGCATATGTTTGTGTGTGAGACAGAGACTGTTACCCAGCTTGGAGTGTCCAAAACAGAAGACGCAGCCATCGGCTCCATTCACCACAGACTGAATGACCTCAGCAACTGTTCCTGCACACACTTCAGCCTAACAAAGAGAGAGAGAAAAGATGGAAAAAAAAACTTTTCTGATGCCAAAATCAATGTTAACATTAAATCTCTGCCTTTTATTGTTTTTCAAACAAACATCACCCTTTGTGGTGATTTATTTTATAAAGTTAAACTTATAATATAATATAAAAATGGTCCTGCTTAGAGTAAATCTGCATTCACACTTGTATATATTCTGTTAACTTAGGAGCCTTGGATCACTGTTACTGAGTCTTCACCTCGGATGCAAGCGTTAAGTTTCACATGAAGAACTTTTTGTGTTCCACTTTTTAGAGACTGACCAAAAAAAGGCAGAAAAGTACAAGCAATTTATCATTTTACGCTACAGCTTTTTATCAGCTGAGAAATAGGAATTCCTTTTGTCCATTTAAGGAATGTATTCTCAAAAAAACTTAAAGTACTGTATAGTGAACAGAAAGGTGGTGTTTTTGTTATCGGTGGCTCTGTATTTGAATCTGAATTGGTTTTGCTGAGTCAGCTAAAACACAATAGAAAACAAGTTTTGTGATAGACTCAGTTTATTTAACCAGAATCTGATTCTGGCCAGAGAAACTGTAGTGATTTTTTTATTTTTTTTTAAGTCTTGTTCAGTGTGCTTGAGACAATATTTATTTTAAATCACCTTTTGAACTTTGAGTCTTTTTAAACTCCTCTCTCACCTGCGACGCATCGGGAGGGAACGCAGCATCGAAGCCGAACATCTTTGGTGGAACCTGATTGGCTCCCGCTCTTTTCTGAGAAGCAGCACTCTGTGCCTGATTGACTGGGTCCATGATGGTGATCTGTTTCTTTCTGGGATCCACTTTCAGGAAAGAACTGGACTCGGCTGCATCGGACTGAGACACTGGGCACACTCGCACCATCACCTTTACCTGAAGACAAGACATTTCAAACAGGTATTTACTGTAACTTAAGCTAAAGAAAAACACATGATAGACTAGAGCTATTTACTAACTCGTGTAAATGCGTATTATTGCACAAAATCAAGAATATAAACAGGCCGCCAGACTTGCAGTTAAACCCAAAAAGGCTGATTAGCAAAGATTTTTTTTGTTTGTTTCCCAAAAAACAGTCTTTGTTATAATGCTCAAAAATATTAAGTGTCTTTCAAGTTCCTCAGAGATCAATGATTTGGTGTTTGACTCGTTTTAAAAACCTCTCATCCTGTATTCTTTAGTAAAAGCACTGAAAGTAAAGAATTGCTGGAAGGCGTGCATCCTTGCCTTGACTGTGATAAATGACATCCAAAGAAGCACATAATGCAGATTTTTAGCACTACATGGGTTTCGACACGCTCTTTTCTCCCTATTCACCATGAGAGCTTCCACCTCCCTGATCCCTTCTCCTTCACTCCTCACTTATCTCTCCCTCCTATCCTTAATCTGTTCTTATTTTTTTTTCTATTCATCTCAGCTCGCTGCCACGCATCAAACGCCAGAAGTGCAGGAATCCAGTTTTAGCTGCTTCTCATCCTCTCTCTCCTCCATTCCTCCCACTTCAGTCACAAAGAGTTAGCATACACAGTTTACCGCCCGACTACAGCGGCAGCAAAACGCTGCGTCATCGAACCGAAGTGAGGTTCAGAACACCTCCACACAGAAAGAACAAGTTTCTGAGTTAGTTACAGATGTTTTTACAGTTTGAGGCGCTGTCTAACAGCTCATTGATGCTCCATGTCTCCTCCTCATGCTCATGGAAGCAAATTAATGTTTGTTCCTCTAACTCGTTTGATCTCCCAACAACTATATCACATCCTTAGTCTGCTTGTTTACTTCTTTTAACGTTTGTCCCTAAATAGCTATGATTTCCTGCTATTGGAATTAGGAGATTTAAGAATAAGTTAATTATTGGGACAGAGTATCAGTTCTTCATAATCTAATAACTGCACAAATGACCACAACAGAATAAATGGCTTTATTTGTCAGAAAAACGCAGCACACAGTAATATAACTGCTACATCATTTGTCATTTTGACATGTTTTTATTTGATTATTTGTCATAAATGTTTCATACAACAAAGGAGAAAAAAAGACTGAAAATAACCAAAACAAGACGGGTTTATTCGGTACACCGATGTGAACTTTATGAATAAAAGCTTGCTTGTAGCTAATATCTGCCTTTTTTATATAAAGGGAACATAAAATTCAGACAGCTTTTTTGCTGTTAAATATATTTACTTGCATAATAAAATCCCGAGCTTTCTGATTTTCATCATTTAATGACGGTTGACAAATGTTTTCTTAATAAAAAGCTCATCAGATCAGCATCAAACTGTACCCACAGATGAATGAAAACCATCGACTGAGATGCTTTCTGAAAATAACAAGGATGTAACTTGTGTGACAATCAGATCAAGACTAAAAAAGAAATGCAACAAAAATAAAACGCTACACAATCTCGCACACATGAACACACACTTAGATGCACTTCTGGACCCCTTGCTGATCTCAGTAAAGAAACTACATCAGAAAGAGCCTGAGGGGAAATATTTTCCTGTTGCACATGATACAAGAAGCAACTTGTGAAGTTCTCCTCCTCGAGTCCATTTTGACCTCATCTTTACGGACCAGAAAGGTGTTTGTGTTAATATAAGTGAGGTATAAATAAGAGCCACAATGCTGACTGATGTTGGTTTTTCATGTGTTCATGAAATGGGCTATTCCTCCTTCTTTCTTTTCTATATCAAAGCTCTGTGGGTCAACGACCAAACTGCTTTTGGATTTTTTTCTTTGAACTAATAACAGCCTGTTTCTGTTTCTGAATGACAATATAGCAAATATAATTTTGTGCAGCATTCACTATAGCTTAAGACTCTCCTTTTTATTTGAAACATGAAACCACATCACCCTGATAACCAGCTTTAGAGGCAAAAAAATTCAGCCAAGATCAGATATTTTCATTGTTTATTAAAACATCAGTCAATATTCTCCGAGACCATTGACCTGATTTTAATCAATACACCTGGAGAAAGATCACAGCCAATAATAGCATCAGAGCTAATGGACTTTTTGTCCTTTGATGCAGAAAATGAAAAAGAAAAGTAGTTATGTTTTTGTGGAGAAGAAGAGGAGCGAGAAAGAAATGGGTCACTAATAACTCTTTATGCAGTCCACACAGACCAGAGCTCTCACCCCGTTGATCTCGGTCTCCTGACCACTTCCCATCTCCTCCTCTTCATCCATCCAGCTTCAGTTTCATGAAACGGAGTACTCTTCCTTTCCTGAAAGTCTGCTCAATATTTCTGCCTCTCCTTTCCAACAAAGACAAACCGCAGGCTTTTGCTATCATCAGTTCTCTACTCTCCTCCTTCTTCTCACACTTCATGCTGCAGTGAATATATTGATGTGAGCTCAAACAAAGAAAACTGAACCTATTGCATGTGCCGCACATGAATCTAACTTCCAATGTCTGAGCGTTTTTGTTTGTCTTTGTCTTACATTGGACGTGCCTGTTAAGGTTAATCTTCCAGCAGCTTTAAGTTCTCTTCTAAACTAATGAGCAGAGATTGGCTTTTGAGGGAAACTGACCTCACCATACCCTCTTTTGAATATAGATCTTTCTGTTGCTTCACTTTAGACACTACACTCAGGCATGTGAGCCAGTTTTAGAGCAGGAACACTGCTAAATGGCAACAACGGTCCCTGAGCTTGGAGAAGTTTGTTCAATAGTCCCTCACACCAGAGGTCCATTGCTATTGGCTGGAAAATCAATAAAAGACTAAGATTGAGCTCTAATTGGTTCCCAAAGACTGCAAAAAACACACATTTGTGCGAATGCATGGACACAGACATAAATGCAAGGAGCGTATGGAAATAGAAGTTTCACATTTCTGATCAATTCTAATTTTAACTAATTTATTCATTTCAGCTCTGCATGGATACAACATATTGATTGTTTAACTCTGAGGTTTGAATCTGACTGGAAGGGTATTGTTGGAAACTGTCACAAATTAAGGCACCTGTGCTGACATTTGTAATGGTGAATATTATCAAACTTTAAACTGTTATCCAGT
>NC_056499.1:18907842-18928946 GCF_014905685.2 Nematolebias whitei | reverse complement strand
CCTCGTGACCCACTATGGAAGAAGTGGTTAAAAGATAATGGATGGATGGACGTTTGTTAATTTGTTTTGCATGTAGTACCTTTTTTGACTACTGGATGGCAGTACAAGACAGTTTGAACCGAAGGATGGATCGTGAGGGAGCAACCCTCTAAGAAAAATAGGAGGGAGGCCCCTTGACGTGACATGGGCCGTCTCTCCTTCCTTTATTCGGTTCTCAAAATGGAAGACGCTTGGTGTGGTTTGAGTTCTTTAGCGTAGCATTTTTCACACAAAGCTTTTAATAAAAAAAAAATCAGTAAACAAGTTCTCAGCTTCTTTTTGCAGAGAAAAAACACTTTTTGCACAAAGGCACGGGTTTCAACCGTGAATTTTGGAGCTTCAACAAGACGGAGGTTTTTTTCCAAAGGTCGGCTTTTAACTTAGCTCGTAGCTTAGCTTCTCAGCTTAGCTGCTTTTAACGACCCAAAAACATGATTTTGGACGGTTAAAATGGATTTTAAAGAGGAAAAAATTAAGGGAGGGGTCAGTGAAGAGCACCAGAGTTGAGCCTTTTGTCATCCAGTGTCTCCAGTAGAAAGAGAGAGACGAAGAAACAATCAAGCCGATAAATGAAAATGAGGTTGATAATTTTAATTTATCATGTGATTAATTGAGTTATTGTTTATTGCGACAGGCCTAACCCTAATGTATACATTCTAGTAATGCTCACGTTCACACCTTCTGTAATAAGGTTTATAATTTTTCATCCTCTTACTGGGTGTTATACATTGTATGTTCATGTTGCTTTGTCAGCCCGTGTACTTTATCACTCATTTAAAAATGTTACTTTATTTTCTGCTGTTTTTACATCTGCAGAGATTCATTAAGTAAGAGAAGTTATCTACTCTGTTGTGTTTGTTTCTTGTTGAGACATCTTCAAACATTTATCATGACGTTTTAGACATTTTGACAGTATCATCCAATAAGTTACACTATTGAGCAAACAAAGCTAACATGCTCATCTTCACCTTTATACGTTTATGGGAAATAAATGCATTTTCAGCGCTTTTGTGTTAAATGAGGTGCTTTTCATCTCACATTAAACCACTTTTACATGAAAGCTGATAGATTAGTTCTACATCTGAAATGTGCACGGTGCAGGACTTGAAGGGGTGAAAAGATGTAAAGTTATTTTGTCGTCTATTCCAAGTTTGTTTTCTCTGTGTGCTGATGTTCTCTGTCCTGTTTTTTTCCTTGCTCTTTGTTGATGAGCCTTTCGTGGGTTGTTGTACTTTACAGAATCTATCCACTAAAAACACAAAGAAAATGTTTAAAATATTATTATGGAAAAAGCAATTGTTTGTACTATTTAACGTCTGTGAAATAAATTAAACTTAGTCGCATCCAGAGTGTTTAATCTGTGGAGAATGAGTTACTGTTCAGTTTTGTGTTTATTCTCCCATTGTTGTAAATCGTCTCTCCTTTTTTCCTTAGATCTCCCAGATGATCTCTGAAGCCTCAAGAGAAGGAGGGACTGAAGCTGCCCTGAACCGCTGCAACACACACACTCCTGCACACACTAATTCACCATCACACACCAGTTCTCCCTGTAACACCCCAGCTGTCACCAGCACAGCACCAACCACAACCTCTGCTGCCGCCTCCTTCTTTGCCAGGTAAGATGCTTTCACTCCAAGACACCTCTGAAGTCACTCTACACAGGTGATGGATGTCAGTGTGGGTCATGTGGTTTTGACTTGGTGTTTTCTTCACCTGATCTATTTTTATTTTAATAATTAGTTTAACTTGATCAGATTTAATAAGTGGATAAATTTGGCTTATAAGCCCTCTGTAAACTCTGTCAGTGGGTTGAAATGACACTAGTGCTAAACTCCACGCAATCCCATAATTACTGCATTTAGAGCACTTGGAAGTACTTTGTTAGGACTATGATTAAATAGAAAACTACAATTTAATTTACATTTATACTGATCATGGGGTTACACTCTTTCAGAATGAATCTGAAGACCCAGACTTTAACTCGTTTATATGGTCTCATGTTTATTTCTCCAGTTAGTTCAAGAAAGTAGAAGAAGGAATACAACAATGGACTGACAATCACATTTATAGATGAAGTGGGTGAGGAAATTAAAGTCTACTTATCTCTTGGTGCACTTGTGTATAAATCAGCTCTCCAGTCATTAGTTGTCGGTGTAGTCCAATCTAGAGGAATGCAGAGCAGCACGGCATAAATAAGACAAGGATAATATGGGTGCATTATTGATGAAAAGACATGGCAAACTCAAAATGAAAGAGTGAATTATTCATGGGTTACACCAGAGGATGAACGTGTCACCGTGTCTGAAGGATTGCTGGGATGTCAAGTTTAATGAGCTGCTTTAAATCACATTTTAAACGATACTGATGGTTTTCTTTCTCACTTTCACACCTTTTCCCTTCTGTTCATCTGCAGATAATCAAGTGTGTGTGTGTGTGTGTGTGTGATCTATAACTGTTACGCTGCAGTGTGGCAGACATAATGCTGTCTGTCTCAGAATACTCACATACAACTCGTAAATTGCATGAAAGCACGCACAGACACATCCAGACTGAGGTTTTATGACACGCACACACGCGCACGCATGCACGCACTCGCATGATTCTGTATAGGAAGTGTCATAAATCGCATCCAACTTCTTTTCTGATAATAATGACATTTGGGAAAATCCATTCGTAGCAATAAAGATTATTTAGCAACAAAATTGGGGTCTATGTGCACCAGGTGCTGTGTTTTCAGTGCACAACAGATTGGGTCGTTCTGAACGCAGAAACAAAAGTTGACACAACACCAAGTTCAAGTTCAAGTTGTGTTTATTTGTCATATGCAGGTTAACACAGGGTTAACAGTACAATGAAATGCTTAGGATGAGAAGAACCGATTTGACTCGCTAAAAAAAAAAAAAAATCAAAGAACAAACCAACAAGAATAAACAAAAAAGCATGCAATAAGGATACACAAAAAAATGTACCAAAAAATGAAAAAGTAATCATTTAAAATATTTACAATGTCCTAAAGAGAGATACTGAGCAACAACACGGTAGAATATAACGGTGTAGTGGGATGAATATGATTAAGTATTTCGAGGTAGTAATATAAGCTAAAATGCACATGATTTATACATATATATACAGACAAACACACACACACACACACACACACACAAACACACACACACACACACACACACACACATATATATATACTGCACATAATCAACATATACCACATAGGTTATTGCACAGGTAGTGACATTGAGGTTGACTTATTAGTTAGTTATTGCCAGTTGTTCAGTGTTTATCAAGAGTTCAGTAATCTGACAGCTTGTGAGTAATAGCTGTCCTTTAGTCTTTTTTTACGCGATGGCAGACTCATGTATCGTCTGCCTGAGGGTAGTAGACAGAAGAGTCCTTGTGCTGGGTGGGTGTGATCTTTAATGATGCTGCGTGCTTTACGCAGACATCGGCTGTGGTAGATGTCCTGGATGGTGTGGAGACTGCCATCAGTGATGTCCTCTGCTGTTTGCACCACCCTCTGTAGAGCTTTCCAGCTCTGACTGGTGCAGTTCCCATACCACTCTGAAGCAGCCTGTCGGCAGGCTCTCAACGGTGCACCTATAAAAGTTGATGAGGATGCTGGTGTTTGTACCAAATTTCTTTAGTCTTCTTAGGAAGTAAAGCCTTTGTCTGGCTTTCTTGACCACAGTGTCTGTATGTAAAGTCCAGGACAAATCCTCAGTAATGTGAACACCGAGGAACTTGAAGCTGCTGACTTGCTCCACCTCAGCGTTGTTTATGTAGATGGTGGAGTGCTGGCCTCCACGTTGTTTCCTGAAGTCCACTATCATCTCCTTTGTTTTGCTGACATTTAGAGAGAGGTTATTTTCCTGACACCAGCTGGTCAGTGATTTCACCACGTCTCTGTAGGCACTCTCGTCGTTGTTGGTGATGAAGCCCAGGATGTCATCTGCAAATTGTAATATAATTGAGTGATTAGTGATTAACATGTTTATTATTGTCTAAAGTCTTGCTAAAATTGTATCAGTCTTTGATGTTTATTGTTAATATAAATTCAACTGGAGGCTATAAAATATTTGTACAATTTGGGATATTCATCTTTTTTTTTTTGCACTTAAAAGTCCTATAACAGCTGTTGATAGACATAGACCCTACTGTTTTTGTCCAGATAAGATGTAATATTTTGGATGAATATTAGGTTGTAACATCTACTTTTCTGTATAACAGGAGGGTCAGTTTGTAGTTTTATAAAAGTTTGTTTAAAAAAAATAAAGATCCTGTGGGTGAGAATCTCAATAACTTTCCAATCTCACTGAACCTGAATAATACTGAATAATACTGAATAATACTGAATAATACTGAATAATGCTGCGCTGCTTGTTCTTAAACATAATGGAGGCTATTAGCAAAGTTGTTAGGCTGAATTTACTGAATTGCAAAAATGCTGTTTATTTTTATGTTGGAAACTATATCAGAGTGTTGTTAAAAACTCATTTTATTTTTCACAAAAAAAATGTTAAATCAGCTCATCTGGACAGATTTTTTTTCTTCTTGATTAATTTTTTCAAAACAAAGTTTAATTAGAAAAATACCCAAGCCCTTTTGTTTCTTGGTTAACATGTTATGTTGTTTATTTGTCATATGCAGGTTAACACAATGCAATGAAATGTTCAGGATGAGAAGAACCGATTCGACTCGCTTCAACAACAACAAAAAAGAAATACTAAAGCATGCAATAAGGGTACAAAGTAAAGTACCAAAAAGCAAAAAAGAAATATAATATGTACAAGGTCCAAAAGAAAAATAGTAAACAACATGGTAGAATATAACAGTGCAAATAGGATGAATTTGTGTAAATAATTATTTCACAGGTAGTAATTGGGGGTGCACCGATTGCAGTTTTCTGGACGATCACAGATCTCTAAATAGTCTGAATTGCTGATTCCGATTTTGTCCGAAACCGAGTTTGTTTATTAGCGACACTGTCGAGTGTTATAAGGTCACAATGCATCTTCAATTTTACAATCTTATTTTATTGAAAAACATACCCTTGAACAATATCCTAAAAACAATACTAACTTGTACAAACTTGTGGCCGTGAGGTTGTGCTCTGAAATATAAATGAAGTTTAGACGATTGCTGTTAAAACTACAAAAAAATAAAAAATAAAAATCGGTAAAATCAGTTTCACATGTAAGTATCGGCCGATCTCTCAAAATTAAGGAAATTGGGGCAGATTTATCAGTGCACCCCAGTAGTAATATAAGGTGAAATGCACAAGAAATATATTGCACATAACTAACATATACTCCATGTGTTAGTGTGTTTGTGCGAGTTTATGGCCAGCAGATGCAGCCATGCAGGCTTGTTAAATCCCGAGTGGGTCTTGGTCTTTACTGTCAGACATGAACTGCATACAATGGTTTATTTCACAAACACAATGTCCCTTTTGTTCGCTTTCTGCACACGACAATCCCTGAGTCCACCACAGGTCCTCTCACCTGATCCCTGTCTACCATTAGTTCGTCTTCATACCTCCCCGTCTTGTTTCTGTCCCGTTTTAATTAACTCACATTTGATCTCATCCTTTTTTCCTTTTTCTTTCTGTTTCTATTGTTCTCTCTACTCCTCTCTTTCCCCTCACGTCTCCATTTCCACACTGACCTTTCCTTTACCTCCACTAATGCACATCTGAGCAATATCTTTCATTAGTACCAATCTGTCTGTGAATATGTCACACTTGCACAGGAGCTCTACATCTTCCCCCTGCTGCAGTGGCCCTCTGGGGATGCTGGAATAGAGACTCGGTGCCTGTGCATGCTTTCACACAATGGGTGGAGGGAGTTTCTATCAGTGCAGGAATTTTTTAACTGCATGCTCCAAGGATTGAATCTTTGGAGATTTGGTAGCTGTATGCGTGTGTGCAAAGAAGTGTGTGTGCTGCAGGAGGTGGCAGAGTAAATGAATAGGTTCCAAGTAAATTGGTGAACCGGGAGGGCGTTATTTTCGATGGAGCATGTCACAGAGTGGGGGCTGCCGTCTCTTTTTCAACCAGTGTACCTCGTTCTGCTTTTCATTGATGCTCAACAAAACATATTTTTATATGGTGGAAAATGAGCACCAATTTGCAACCAGTCATAATGGTGGATTGACAATTTGTGGTCAAAAACTCAATTTTCTGATCACATCCTGATGACATTTTCTATTTTTGCTTTTGTTTTTTTTGTTAACTTGTATAAATAACGGTAAATAAAAAGTGTTATATTTCAAATTGTGCTGAAAAAACAGTGCTCGACCTGCAGAGCATCTTGTTTTTTTTTTATATACCAGTGTTTATTTGGTCCAAATGAGAACTGGCAGGGTAAAATATTTCAGATTTCCATCTTGCGTTTAATATATTAGTGTCTCTGCCTTTAACCAACTGGCAAATAAAAAATATGGCGAGCTCAGTTGTTTGCAGCACAACAGAGTAATGTATAATAAACTAAAAAAAAAAAAGACTTTAAAAGAAAGAAATTATTTTATTCTGACTCCAGAATTGATGTACATGTACACGCCAACAAATAATGTCTTCACAGTCGGTCTTACTGACCTAACAACACACAAACACACTTTAAGTCTTACACCATCACTCTCTGTCTCTTATCCTGCCTCCCTTCACTGATGGCCTGCTAAAAAGAACATAATTAACCAGCAAACCAAAGACACAGCTCCAGGACTCCAGCTCTAAATCAGCAGCATGTGTAGATTCAAGAGAAGGTGTTTGTGTGAAAGGTGAAAAATGGCAATACAGCGTCTTGTTACCACCTTCACTACTGATGACCTGCGACATTTCTGACAAGAGACACTCCCTCCTCTCCTCTCAAGTAGTTGAAGGGAGAGGAGTCAGCAGTGGAAGGAATCAGTACATTCAACGAAGGCAGAGGTTTGTGGATGAGTCGACATATTCTACCTTTATTAATACAGGTTAATCCCACTGATCTTCAGGGACTCATTTACAAGAGAGACCTGATTTTAACAAAGAGTGATGACGACAGTGGACAATCATAAAGTTTAACTCTGAATGCTAGAAAACGCCTTGTAACTGTGACTTTCCTTCCCTCCATTGATTACGGTGACATTATTTACATGAACGCTCCTACAAGCACCCTGCAGATGTTGGATGCTGTCTATCATGGTGCACTAAGATTCATAACTGGCTGTGATTATCGTACCCACCACTACACCCTGTATTCACTGGTTAACTGGTCATCATTAACTTCACGCAGACTTTTCCACTGGTACATTTTCATTTTTAAATCACTTCTTGGTCTGCTGCCTTCATACATCTCCTCCTACATGTCTCTGCGTGAGTGCAGCTACAGCGAGTGCTCTCAGGACATTATTACCTGCAGTGTTCCCTCAGTGCAGACTGAACTTGGCAAAATGACCTTCTCCTACTCCGCTCCCATTTCCTGGAATATCTTACAAAAATATTTGAAGCTCTCGACCTTGACCTCTGTAAGTGACTTTAAGAATCTGTTGGACTCCTGGCAAGGACCAATGCAGACATGTTCTTGTTTTTAGTTTTCTACATTCACCTTATAATCTAGCCGTTTTGTTACTCTTTTTGCCATCTTATTTGTAAAAAAATAAAAAAATAAAAATCTGTATGCCTTTTATAACTGTCTATTGGTGTCGCTGTTGTCATCATTCTTTGCTGAAATCAGGTCTCTCTTGAAAATGAGTCCTCAAGGCTCAATGGGATTTATCCGTCTAAATAAAGGTTTAATGAGTGAATGAATGAATGAAGGATGCATACAAATTGCGAACAAGTAAAAATAAAACAGTATTAAAACAATGTAACAAAAAAAAAACAGCTAGGATGTAAGGCGATGTAGAAAACTAAAAACAGGAACATGTCTGCATTGGTTTTTCTCAGGAACTTGGATGTTTGAAGCCACTTAGAGAGGTCAGGGTCGAGAGGTTCAGATCTTTTTGCAAGATTATCGAGGAAACAAGAGCGGAGTAGGAGAAGGCCCTTTTGCCTACTTCGGTCCGCACTGAGGGAACACTGCAGGTAATAATGTCCTGAGAGCACAAGCTGTAGGATATGGAGGTCAACAAAAAAAAGTGTTGCAGGACGTTCAAAATTAAGTTAATGTGGATGCGACGAAGTTGAGAAGAAAAGGTAATGGAGAAAAATTAATGAATAGGTAGAATGACACAACTAATACAAAGCAAATTCAATTAACTTTACAGTTATATTAGACTAGAGCCAAGTCTCAGGTCATTCATCATCAAATGTCACCAGTTTGCTGGTGTTGGCTGGTGCCACTGTCAAGTTGTGCCATAGACTGAACTGTTCAGAGGGGCAATAAAAGAATAAGAGAGCAAACGCTAATAAAACAAGCATAAACATTATGAATGCAATGTGGCGATTAATTCAAGTAACATTCAACAACAGGTCTACATGCACATAAAACATAATAATGCACAGCTGAGAGCAATCATAGTTTGCATTATTGTGGTGATGGAGGGGGAAAAGTAGCAGGAATCCCCAACAACAGAGAAACCGCAGGAATCTATCACTGTCACAACACTTCCTGCAACCATCCGCAGCACTGCAGCAATCACAACCTCTTCATTCGGTGGAAATAAAAATACAATATAACACTTTTAGGATTGTAGTTTTTACTAACATGGTTAAACAAAATGGTCTTGTGGTATCTTAACAAATTTAGTCAAAGTCATTAATAGTTAAAGTATATTCTTACACCTAGCAAACCGTTTATAATTACTTTTTCCTTGTGATGAATAAAAGCAAATTGAATGTTATACCAATATAATAAGAAAACCTGTAATTGCCTCTGATCACATTTCTCAGATGTAAGCTTAGCCAGCACACAGTGAAAAACCAATTAGTGGTCTTCTCATGGAGGTTTGTTTCATGCAGCGGGCTGACACACACACACACACACACACGCACGCACACGCACACGCACACGCACATGCACATGCACACACACGCACACACACACACAGATTCACACACAAATCTCCTGGGAGAGTCGGTCAAACGGTGAAACGCTTCATCGTTCTACGGGTCACTTGATCCACATCTCTCTTCTTCTCCCTCTTTCAGCGTTTCTCCTCCTCAGACTCATTTCTGTTCCTTGCCGCAGTTAATTGAAAGCCAATGGTGTGAAAATATGGCTTCTGGATGGAGAACGTGTCAGGACACAAGGTCTCACTCATTTCTTCTCTCCTGTTAAAATCTTTGGAGTATCTGTGAGAATCAAACTGGACAGGAAGTCATGTCCTGCTGTTTCAGAGGCTTTTATTGGATTAAATTGATAATGTGTTACAGCGGTTTCAGCTGCAGCTTCTTGAATTGTTGAGAATAAAATAAATCATGTGTAATTTGATTGCAGATCCACTTCCTTCCCTGAAATATCTTTCACTTAAACTCATTTCTGTCTTTGCGCTCGGCTGTGGTTATATTACCGAGGCAGACTGTGATATGATTTAATTTACAGTAATATCATCACACACAGGCGCTGTTGGCAGATCAAAATGTGTGTTTATTTACCTCTGAACTGCAACACAAGGGTTTGATTTCAAGCCAAAACCAAAAGCATTACACCACTTACATACGAGCACGATAATGACAGAATGATAAGAGAAATTTTGAGCTTGACATTGTCTGTTGTCTTTTTATTCTAAATTATAATAATGGAGAAGAAAGCTGCAATTCAGTCTGTTAAATAAATGTGCACTATTTCTGCTAAAAGAAGAAACTAAAGCTATTATTAGAAAAGGCTATAATGGTTCAAAGTAGCGTTGTGTTGAAGGAAGCAGCCAAAAGTTAAATGGCTAAAATATCTTGAGCCATCACTTATTTCTTTATATTTTTGCCTTTTACAAGCCAGACTCGCTTTCAAGATCAATTTCTATTGAAAACATTTTCTGAACTATTTCTAAAGATCTTTTGGTTTTCCTTTTATTTTATTTTTTTTTTAATTTTGAGACATGGCTGCTTTTTTTTATCACCTGAGCTCCTGCTGGGAATACTAAAATAAAATGTACCTCTCTCTAAAAACAAGACACTATATATGTGACCTGGAATGTGTTTGTGCTGAATGCAAATATACATTTTGTGTGTGTGTATAGCAGTGCATATTCTCACATTTTCTTTTCTTCTTTATAATGAAGCAAGATATTGATAAACCCTAAATTTTCCCAGACGCTTCATTTTGTAAATATAGGGGAAATATACTTTTATTATAATTATAGTCACAAAGTGTCTTGAATATTTAAGACTTCTCTTCTTCTCTAACCTTCTCCTATCTGCTTCTGTCTTTCAGAGCGGCTCAGAAGTTGAACTTGGCATCCAAGAAGAAGAAACAGAAAACTGCAGCAGTCACAGCTCCGGTGACATCCTCTCCTCTGTCGTGTGACCCTCCTCTGTTCCCGACAAATTTCAGCTCTGCCTTGCTGAAGGCACCTCCACCTGCTCCACCTTGCCTTCTTCGTGCAGCCAATAAAATCAAAGATACACCTGGGCTTGGAAAGGTAACCTTACTTTTTGTTTTTTCATTGTTTTACTGTAATGTACAAATACATCTGAAACCCTTTATTTGACTCAGAAACTGAAAACGCATTAACTCAACAATATTTCTGTTTAGTTAAATATACTTAAGAAGGTAAAGTTAAATTAAAGCGTTTAGGGGTTGGTAAATAAAAAGGAAAAAGGCAGAATTTGGTACCACTTTACAATTCAATTCAAAAATATTTTATTAATCCCAAAGGGAAATTAAATGTTGTAACTCGTTATCCTCGTTTCATTAAGAGATGTTATAGATGCTGATGGCTGTAGGCAGGAAAGATCTCTTGTAAAGGTCCGTCCCACAGCGGATCCAAAGAAATTGGCCGCAGATGCAGTCTGATCGGTCCACCCAGACTTGGCTGACCTCTCGGTTCCTCGGCAGCAGGACCACCCAAATGCCGGGCAGAACTCCTCCCAGAGCAATGGCCACTCCTCCCAGCAGTCTGCCGAGCTCTTTGATCGCTGCGAACAGCTGGCTGGAGGTACCAGGAAACAATCCTGTCCTTCTGCTGTCACAAACCACGTTTCCTGCTAGTTCCAGGATCTCAGTGGTCAGGCACTCAAGCACACCTGGCAAGGAGATGGGGATGTATCTTTGGCGCCTCCTTTTCAACTCATTTGAGATTTGGGGCTGTAGTTGAGGCATTATTTGAGCTTTTGACATGTTAATCAGATGTTCCCAGTTGTAAAAAACATCTTGTTGTCATGGTTACACATCACAACAAATGTCCCAAACTAAAAAAGTTTCAGTAAAAAATCCTTCCAGCTGCACAGCATCCGATACCAGAGGAAACAATCATCCAAACAAACATGATTTAAGTCCAGAAAAAGAGGAATTGAAGTTTCCAAAAGCAAAATCTCAGAATGAATGCAACAGAGCTACTCCAATATGCAGCCACCCCGAGTGGTGCAATTCTGGCTATAATAAGTCTCCCCTTATAGATGGCTAATAAATAGTTTATAGAGGAATGAATAACGTATCTATAAACACTTTATAAATCATTAATAATTGTTTATTATGTATTAAGGGTGACAGAGCAACAAAACTGACCAATTTCTTGACAAATACTGATCCAAATCTGTTCACCTATATATTTCATCTAGAATTGTTATATTAAATATTTCAGACTAACTTACTACCTTGTAAACCTATTTGTTTTAGGATATGATATTAGTTGTAGGTAATTACTGTATAATGCAGTGACAAAGTACAATCTTATTGTGCTTACAGGTAGTAACTTAGTCTGAAATGTTTAATATAACAACTCTAGATTAAATATATAGGTGAACAGATTTCACTATTTGGTAAGAAACTGGTCGGTTTCGTCTCTCTGTCACCCTTAAGTAGTGCATAATAAACAATTATTAATATTTATAAAGTGTTTATAGAGGAATTAACTTATCTACAAACAAAGAATTTTCCATCAGATCATCTGGACAGTTTTTTTTTTTTTTTGTGCTGAAACGTTTCACTTTCCTTTCTTGGTTTTGAACCAGTTTGACATGACTGTCGATGAGGAAGAGGGATGACACCAAAGGAGGGGGCGTGCCAAAGGCACCATCTTAGCACCAACATAACTGGTTTGTTCCACTTCGGAGTAAGCTGTTGGTGGAAGAATCAGTTTTGTATTGTGTGTTTCCTTGACCGATGAAGCCTTCTGGATGGAAGGTGAAACGTTTCAGCACCAAAAAAAAAAAAGAAACTGTCGAGATGACCTGACTGAAAATTGTTGGATTGTACACCTGGATTATTGAGCACGGACTTTCTTAACTTATCTATAAAGTATTTGTTAGCCATCTATAAGGGGAGCCTTATTGTAAAGTGGTACTCAGAATTTAATTTATTGATTATAGTTAATGATGGGGTGGATCATGATTGCATTGAAGGCGCAGGAACATTTCACTAGCAGGGGGACAAATAAAATAATATTGAAATTTTGGAAGCAAACATTGCACCATATGATAAAAAGATAAAGAAACCTTTAAACCTACATCAAACTCCCCTCATGGAGTCATGAGGTGCATACTGGGAGGCATTTTCTCCTCCTACTCCTCCGGTGCACACTAAACTGAAAATCTGTGGCTCTGACAGAGAAGCAGATGATAAAAATCAGGCTTCAGCTTTGCAGAAATTAAAGCCTTAAAAAGGAACGATGAAAAATACTGTTGGGTATTTACATATCCTGTATGTTTTGTTGACCATGCAGAGACATGGCTTTGATTGTGGAGGGTTCAACTTTTTTTTGTGTTTGTAACTATGACTAAACTAAAAAGAAGGAAAGCTTGGTTAAAATTACAAAAATATACACTTTTTTTTAATCCTTTTAGCAAAAAGGTAAAAAAAAAAAAAAAACAACCCTCCTGCTTTCAAGCTGCAGTGTCTGAAAAGACGAGTTGCTGACATTTAAGAATCTGTTTTTTAACATTATTTTCCTGTTTCCTGTTGAAGAAGCAGAAAGTTAAAAGGTATTTTTTTACTGTCAGCCTTTTCCCTTGTGCATTGTGGTCTACAACAGAAACACTGTGTGTATGCTGGTATAAAGTTTATTGTAGTTTGAGAAAGAAAACACCTGCAAAAAGTATAAACTACACAATTAAATTTGTGGTATTAAACCTAATGCGCACAATAATATATAACAAAATAATGGGCTAATATGTCTAATAACACATAACCAAGGATTATGTAGGAATACATTGTTTTTAACATGTTACTTTGACACTTAATATGCTGAAATCCTAAAAGTTACTTTGACACTTAATATGCTGAAATCCTAAAATGAAGTTGCATATGTATTACCAACATTCTCAAATATCAATTAGGCTACTGATCCAATTTAAAAGTGATTTTATGTTTGAAAGAGCCGCAGCTCAGTTCAGAGTGCTGGAATGTGCAGAAATATTGAGCTGTTTTATTTTATTATGACCTTCACCAGGTTGTCTAAGTGTCCACTGGTGTGTGTGTGTGCGCCTGTATGTCCCCTGTAGCACCATACTCAAATGTAACCTAATGGTTACCACGGTAACACATTTCAGGCTGACAAAAGTCATCTGTCACCGTTGCCAGAGGTTGATGGAATGCACATATGTGTTTGTGTGTGTGTGTGTTTTGTGGATGTAGAGGGAACCAAGCACACACTTGGCTCTCAAGTGTGTGCTATATTGATCGTCCATGTAATGAGTTTTTAGTGTCCCCTCCTCCACAGTTTGAGTGAGAGGCTTGCTGACTTTGTGTGTCCTCGCAGCTCAGAGCAGAAAATCAAACTGAAATCCTGCAAAAGTTTCTGTTTTTGAGCACACAGAAAAAATAAAGGTCCTGGTTTCATGAACATATGAAGCATGGATATATTGTTGGTGTTTGGTTATGTGTCATATGCTGGAACTGTTTGGATTCTGTCAACTTGCAGTTCTAAAACTGAGAGGAAATTAAATTTGTATTAAATACCAGATGAGACAAAAAGTAATTTTGCTGTTCAGTTGAATTTTATTTGTAATTAGATGCAGTATATTGTTTCTTAGTGAGATTAATTCAGGCTGACGCAACCAGTTAGTTTGAAAATCATCATTAAAAACAATACTCAGTGCAGCACAACCAATCAAATCAACCGGTGTTGTGCCAAAAATTGATGGGCTGCCAAATGGCGGCCGCGGGAGGACTTTAACAAGAATTTAACAAGATTAACACTTAAACACAATTATTTGTTTGCTCTAAATTATATTAACTGCGTGTCTCAGTCTACCTTTTACTTAATAAATTAACTTTGATGGTCAAATCAGCTGCATTTCAAAACCCGATTCGCGTAAGCGAGCACTCGCAGAGGGACGAATCGTTCATTTCTTTGAAATTTGACAAGATAAGCACCTAAAAACAATTATTTGTTTGTTCGACTTTATAGTAAAGGTGTGTCTCAGTCTAACGTTTAATAAAAAAGACTAACGGTCAAATCAGCTGTATTTCAAAAGTCTTTGCTGACTCGGTACTCCGGGAGCACGCAGAGGGAGGGAAAAAAATATATAAGAGGAACGCTGCTCGTTTCTTTGAAATTTAACAAGAAAAGCACATAAAACAATTATTTGTTTGCTTGAAGTTATAGTAAAGGTGTGTCTCAGTCTAACATTTACTTAATAAATGTACTTTAATAGTCAAATTAGCTGCATTTCGCTGGGGCGGTGCAGCTGGTTTGACGGTTGTTCCAAGCAGCGAGTAGAACGAAGGTGGCAGACTGTGGCAAGCTGAGTGTGTCATTAATAGCTGGTGAAGATTCTCAATCAACATGGTAAATAAAATTAAAAAAGTTCAAGACAAAAACAATAAAGTATAATAAATAAAGCCTAGTTTTTGTCTTGAACTTTTTTGAATTTGTCATTATAGCCACTTTTACCTATTACATGATACAATGGCATGCCTTACTGCTACTACTACTCTGCTGCCATGTAGTGGATGAAAATGGTACTGCTCAAATTGTTTTTCAGTCAGAATTAATGAAAATGGTCATCTCAGCCAAAAATTGGTTTATAAAAATGAGGGGGAAAAAAATCCATAAATACGTTGCTTTGGCCTATAAGTAGCAGGGCATGTAAATTATGCAAAAAACTGACTTATACAGCAAAAAAAATACGGTAATTAGCTAACTGCTTTGTGTTGTGGTTTGTATTTATCTTCTGTGCTGTTTTGGTCTCGTCTAAACCTCTGCATACCAAACTGCTATAAGGCATGATTTATTTGTTTTAATTTGAAGCAAAACTAACCATTCCAACTTCAGTCCTTTAAAATAAAGTGTTTGCGTGTTACACAGTTTACTAAAAAGATAATTAGTAAACTGATTCAAGTTGATTACTTTCCATCTTTGTTTTACTGTCTGTTGCCTTTGAGATTTTGTCTCTGTGTCTCCATATGGAGATGACAGATGTCCTCTCAGTTGTCAAGGAGACCAGAGCTGACATATTGACTCACACATGCAACAAATGATACTTTCATCGACTCAAACAGAAACCACATTCTGTACAACACCAAGAACCCCTCACCCTCTTCACATGCTTTTCTTTTTAATGCATCCCCTCTGATGTAAATTTCACTTTCATGTATTGACTACTGACGGGTGCTGCTGCTTCTGATCTGGACGCCATGTTTTTCACGAACATGGGAACATCTCAGCTTCCTCTGCTGTAAGACAATATTTAGTAGATTTCCCTCCACTGACAAGAAAACTCTGAATGAAGGAATGAATTATTGAAGATGCTTAGTTTGGATAAATAAGTACAAAAAAGGTATTTGCAGAGAGAGACAGAAAGCTCTTTTGAAGAACTTTTGTGAAGCTTCCATCCAAACAAGAAAAATATACCATAAATAAAAGAAGACATGCAAGTAAATACACAACAACATGTATGAGAGCGCATAAAGTGCAACTGTGTGATTGTTCCTATGTTTATGATAATTTATACAAGCTTAAACATCAACAATCAGTCATTAAAAACAATACAAATTACTTTATTATGAAGAGTTATACAACATATACTCAATCAAAACAAGTGTTCTTTGATACATCTTTCAAAAGAATTAATATAGAAGCTGTTTTTAGACTATCAGGAAAAACAGTTTAACAGATTTGTGCTTCTGTTTTATTAATAGTTGGTCTCTGCAAGTCCAAATGCACATTTAACTGAGCTAATAGTTTAAAATTTAACATATTTATTTCTTGTTGCAAAATATTTTAGTATAAGATATATAACTATGGGTAAGTGGTACAAAAGACACAATAAGCTGTTGCAGCTTGCTGACAGCACATCAAACACATTTACACACTTGCAGATATTTGGGCAGAAAATGGCTGTTTCCACATTCCTCCAGTAGAAAATGTCACCTGCTGCGGGGGTCTGCTCTGGCTGAAATGGTATTTCCACACATACACTCACACGGGGTTGCATGCTCACAATTTCATAGGATTACAGCATACAAGAAAAACTGTCAGGGAAGCGGCAAAGCTCCCCGTGGAAGTGTGTGTGATACATCTTGCAGAATACATGAGGCCTGTCTGCGACCATAATGGGGAGTTAGTGTTCACTCTGATGTTAATATGGCAGAAAACAGATTGAGACGTTGCTTTTAAAGCCAGGGGAAATCAGCCTGCATAGGTCAGAGGTACTTCTGCTGCAGCAGCTGCTGCGTACAAAAAACAAAACAAAAAAAACAGACAAAGTACTGGTTTATTGTTTTTGATGTCACATGATCTGAATGTGTTTTCCGTGTTGCAAACCCACCATTATTTCTGTACACAAAGCTTTTCTCTGTACTGCCAGTGAGCTTCATCTCACTTTATCAGACCAGCCAGTTGGGAGTCTTCCATTCAGACCAATAATGGTGTTTTTGCATTGTAAGGCCTGGCCAGGCCTGGCCCGGTGTGAGTTCAAACCAGAGTTCTGTGTAGTGTTCTGGCCCACTTCCATCCTGATTTCTGGAACCCAGAGACCTGGAGTTCCATTCAGGCTGGGCTGTTGGGGCCGATTTGACATGAGCAATTCCTAATCTTTCGACACTTCGCCTTCTCTTGCTCAGATTTTGCTGCTCTTGAATTATATTATAATTTTATATTTTAATATTATAATTATAATTAGGTCTCTCTTGTAATGAGTCCTCGAGGCTCAATGGGATTTATGTCTAAATAAAGGTTGAATGAAAATATATAGAGAACAAGGGAAGTAATATGACTATGTCTGTAGTTTTTTTTTTTTTTTTTTTTAATAATCTGATGTCACCCATTTTTTATATCATGATCCCCTCACACAGAGACGTGGTGCTCTGCTCAAAGTGAACATGACCATAGCTGGAGTAGATAGGGGCAGGCCGAATGAGGCCAGGCCGAACCTTACAACGCATATAAATGCCATAATTGCAGCAGGGAGATGTGTATCAGCTGAGGAAATGAAACAGTTTCTATTTCCTTCCAGGAATCTGTCTGTACTGTATTTGTGAACAGCATTATGGTTTCATGTTGAGAAAGTGCACCACAGATGCCATATTTGCTTTGAGGATGCTGATGGAGAAGTACATAGAGGGTCAGAAAGAACTCCATTTGTCTTTAGAAAAAGCATATGACAGGGTGTCGAGGGAGGAGGTGTGGTATTGTATGAGAAAATCTGAAGTGGCAGAGAAGTATGTTAGACTGGTACAGGACATGTATGACAGAAGGACAGTGGTGAGATGTGCTGTAGGAGTGACAGATGGCTTCAAGGTGTTGGTGGGAGTGCATCAAGGATCTGCTCTGAGCCCCTTCTTGTTTGCTCTGGTGATGGACCAACTAACAGATGAGGTCAGGCAGAAATCCCCATAGACTATGATGTTTGTAGATGACGTGATATGTGGTGAGAACAGGGAACAGGTGGAAGAGAACTTGGAGAGGTGGAGGTATGCACTTGAAAGAAGAGGAATGAACGTCAGCCACAGTAAGACAGAGTACACTTGTGAATGAGAGGGAGGCCGGTGGAGCAGTGAGGCTACAAGGAGCAGAGGTCACAAAGGTGCAGGACTTCAAGTACTTGGGGTCCACTGTCCAAGAAAATTGGGAGTGTGGTAAAGAGGTGAAAAAGAGTCCAGGCAGGATGAAGTGGAGGGAGAAAAAGTTTCAGGAGTGATTTGCGACAAAAGTGTGTCGGCAAAGGGCAAACGAAAAGTTTATAAGACAGTTGTGAGACCAGATTTGACAGTGACATTGAAAAAAAGGAGAAAAAACTGGAAGTAGCAGAAAAAGATGTTGAGGTCCTTAGGAGTGACAAGGATGGATAAGAGAAGGAATGAGATCATCAGAGGTACAGCACAGGTTGAACAACTAGAAGATAAAGTTAGAGAGGCCAGACTGAGATGGTTTGAACATGTTAGAGGAGGGGCAGTGGGTATATTGGCAGAAGGATGTTAGAAATGCAGATGCCAGGAAAAAGACAAAGAGGAGATATACTGTATGGATGCAGTTTGAGAGGACAGAGGATGCAGAGGACAGAATGAGATGGAGGAGGATGACTCACTGTAGTGACCCCTGAAGAGGAAAAAGCTGAAAAAAAAAAATGAAGAATCAAACTGTTCACTTCCACAGATAGAGCAAACTCCATTTTTTAAGATGACACATAAAACACCATAAAAATTAATGGTAAACAGGTGTGAAAATGTTTTCACCAGAAAAAGTGTATCAAGTAAGTGGTGCCATTATGTACATCTTATACAACAACAACAGCAACCAACAAATTTTATTTGTAGGCGCCTTTCTTGGCACTCAAGGTCACCTTACATTGTCAATCATAAAAACAGACACAATATTATACACACAATAAAAACAAGTAAAATAGAATTAAAATAAGAGTGCAATTGCAATCGCAGTGCGTAGGCTACTTTAAAACAGATAAGTTTTGAGTTTGGATTTGAAATGTGGCAATGAGTCTGTGTTGCAAATATCAGGTGGGAGTGAGTTCCAGAGCTGGGGAGAAGAGCAGCTGAATGCTCTACTCTGCATAGTAACAAGACGGGCGAGGGGAACAATAAGCTGAATAGAAGAAGAGGATCTGAGGGTACAAACGGGTGTAGCAATGTGAACAAGGTCTGAAAGGTATGGAGGAGTGAGATTTGAAGGTGAGGAGGAGTATTTTGTAGTTGATGCGGTATGGGATGGGAAGCTGTTGTAAACTAGGTGTGATGTGATGGATTGAGGGGGTCCGTGAAATGATATGGGCAGCTGAATTTTGGACCAGTTGTAATTTATGAATGGATAATGTCTGTTTGGATGTCATGGCAGACTTTGGTCACATGTCAGTGAGAAACATTCATTACTATAAACACTTTTCCCCCCTCTTTTCTTCAAATTATGTTATTTAAGTAGAAAAAAAAAAAGAAAACAATTGACTATGCTTTAAAAACCTTTTTTTGTTGTTGTGATAATCTGACTGTATTATGTGTAAATGCACCTTGAATGTTTAGCCATGCTGGCAGCACTCTCAGCCCCTGTGCTCCTCACAGACTCCTCCAGGTGTGAAACATATGAACTTGTCACGGTTTTGCCCCAGGGCTTACATATCCATCTTGAGGCTGTCACTTCATTTGCAGTTTTCTGTCATACATGATGTACATAGAGTTTATCTCACTTGGAGAAGGATTGGATTTTTTCTAAGAAATGCTATTATAGCTGAGAGGGGAATCTTTCTTTTGTCTTTGTCTTCAGTCTCCTCTATAAACCTATCTACAGCTGATCTCTTATCAAAAAGAATGCATAAATCTTATCTTTGCTTCTTTCCCGTTTATCTCTCTCTCTCCATTCTCTGCTCTGTGTTTGACTGACAAATAAGGAGCCCTTTCCTTTCCTCTTTCATCTCAGCAGGCTGACTTTTGCACACATGCGCATGCACAGATTGCGACTTGACCTTGGGGGAAATGATACTATGAAAGCTAATCAATTTTTAATAGCAGCTACAATTCCTCTCAAGCCACAAGCTGTGTTAGTGTCATCAGCAAGCATGTGTAAGTGCATTTTTCACGGGTGTGCGTGTGTTTTAATGCCCATATGTGTGTGTGCATTGTTTGTAAATGAGACTGTTATGGCAGTGCAGTACAGTAGCCACTTTGTTCCACCTCATCTCTGAAATATTAATGTGGTCAGTGTTGACAGACCTGAGGGACACAGAGACATTTGGTGTTTGAAAATATGTTCGTAGCCTCTTTCTGGGGTTTTAGGGCACTTTTAAATAAAACAGACTTGATTTTAGGAGTAGTTGTAGCTGAGTGGTTAGAGCAATCATCCTTCAATGAGAGTTGGGGGTTCAATTCCACCAGCAGTGACATGCTGACGTGTCCCTGGGTAAGACACTGAAACTCTCAGTTTCTGATGCGTGTCCCATCGGTGTATGAATGTGATCTAAAGCACTGATTAATCTCTCCAGATTCAGATTAGCATTGTACAGATCTAGCAGAGTGCTGTATGAATGGATGAGGGCACAGATTGTAGTGTAAAGCACTTTGAGTATCTTGATAAGATAGAAAAGTGCTATACTAGTACAGTCCATTTACCATTTTATCATTTGAAATTGGTAAAATACGTGGTACTTTATTTGTTTAGGAAACAACATCTGCTTTATATTTAATTGGTTGATATGTATTAGGAAGTACTCACCTCTCAATTCATTATTTGGCTTATTTGTTCTTTGTTTACAAGTATAACCCATCCAGGCACAATGTTTAATAAAACAAACAAAATCCAAGACTGATCAATTAACTCGAACAGTAAATAAACATTATGTCTGCCTTTTGTCTCAGATACATAAAACAAACAGTTAATTATAATGGTAGTGAATAACAACAAATGTTTATTACTTAGCAATTAAACATTTTTGACCAAATTTTAATACACATACATATATACATACATATACACACACATATATACACACACACATATATATACACACATATACACACACATACATACATATA
>NC_056499.1:18882428-18897842 GCF_014905685.2 Nematolebias whitei | reverse complement strand
GGGGCAGATAGAAGCTCAGACATTTCACACTCACACCTTTTTTGTATAGTATTATTTTCCCCCGCAGGGAGTGTGAATTTATAAATTTCTCTTTGATAGAGCTCATTTTTTTCTGTTCATCCTTCTCTGTTTTGTCTTTCAGGAAAATCATACACAATGATTGGTCATGATGACTCTCTTCAGACCCTGGGTATTATCCCCTGTGCCATCTCCTGGTTGTTTAAGCTCATCAACGAAAGAAAGGAGAAAACCGGAGCGCGCTTTTCTGTCCGTGTCTCTGCTGTTGAAGTGAGTGATGAAACCTCAGCTGCCCTCAAAGTCATTACAGATACATTTGACCAAGATGGCTCGTGAAGGCCATTTATTTCTCCAAAAAGCACCTGCAGTGGTAACAGCGTGGTGTCCGAGATCAGTTTTTAAAACTTGTATTATTAAATGATCTACTCAGTTTGTTGAAATAAAGGTTTAAAAATGCATTTTTCTTCTGATCTGCATATTTTTGTGTCCAGGTTTGGGGAAAGGAGGAGAACTTGAAGGATTTGTTGTCTGAAGTGGCTACAGGAAGCTTACAGGATGGACAGTCACCTGGAGTCTATCTGTGTGAGGATCCTATCTGTGGCATGCAGGTACACCAACATACTACATGCACTTAAACATAACACAGCTTAGAGTGGTATTTATGTACCGTGGCAGCTCTGGGATATATTCTTCTGATGTGTGCATGGAGATCTTCAGGGCTTTCATCAGTTTGCTTTGTCTTTTCAGCCTCCAGCTGTATGTTTTCTCTAGTCTTTAAAGGATAAAAGTGAATAATGCGTCGTACATTACTTCTGCTTTAACTCTTTATCTGTAAAATATAAAAAGCTGCTGTTACCTTTTAGGACTTTGCACAGTCTGGATCCTCAGTATTTCTTACCTGTTAAAGCCTTTTTCTTTTCTTTTTCTCAAACCTTTGGCTTATGTAACCAGAGGAGATTAGTAGTTCATCAGACTTGATATGAAGCTCCACTGTGGGGGGGGGGGGGGGGGGGGGGCAATGTGGGGGGCTCCACTGTGGGAGCAGCATTCATTTAAAGTAGTCGCACCTTAACTATGAAATTAGATTTACTTTTTGAATTGAAAGTGCTGATTTATTTAAACAGCAAGCAAAATTATTTTTTATTTTTGATGTTTTATTGTCTTTTTAACCATCTTTATTGTCTCTCTGTTATTTTAATGTAAGTTTTCTAGCTATACATATTTTTATTTGTGTTTTTGTAAGACACCTTGTGGTTTTTTTCAATTCAATTCAATTTCAATTCAGTTTATTTATATAGCGCCAGGTCACAACAGAAGTCGTCTCAGGGCACTGAACAGAAACATCCATATATAAAAATAATAAATTAACACTGTTTATCTGAGGAGCAGACTGCTTTGAACTTAACGCCATCACAAAACTCTCATCTTGAGCAAGTATGAAGGTGACAGTGGAAAGGAAAAACTCCCTCATGAGGAAGAAACATTTAGCAGAACCAGGCTCAGGACAAGCGTCCATCTGCTTCGACCAGCTGGGTTTGAGAGGAACAGATACACAATGGCAGGTTGAGAATCCCATTTTAAGATAGAAATAGTATCAAATGAAAACTATTCAATTTTAACAAATTATTTAAGGAAATGAGGTCAATTTGTCCTCAACATTCTAAGCCTATGGCAGCATAACAAGCCAACACTAACTATAGGATTTATCAAAAAGGAAAGTCTTAATCCCAGTCTTAAAACTGGACAATGTGTCAGCCTCGTGGACAGAATCTGGAAGTTGGTTCTACAAGAGAGGAGCCTGATAACTGAAAGATCTTCCTCCCATTCTGCTTTTGGAAACTCTAGGGACCACGAGTAAGCCTGCAGTCTGTGAGCGAAGTGCTCTGTTAGGAAAATATGGAACAACAAGATCTCAAATATAAGATGGAGCTAGGTTGTTGAGAGCTTTGTAGGTTAGAAGTAAGATTTTGAATTCAGTTCTGGACTTGACAGGGAGCCAGTGGAGAGAAGCTAAAACTGGAGAGATATGATCTCTCCCACTAACTCCAGTTAAGACTCTGGCAACAACATTTCGGATTAACTGAAGACTTTTTAAAGAAGTATTTGGACACCCAGATAACAAACCATTGCAATATTTGAAAAAGATGCTTTAAGAAACAACTTTACATACTTCATGTTTTGTATGCAGCTGAATGGCTTTTAGCAATAAGTATTTCAAATATTGCTTGTTGGTCTTACTCCAGCTGAGCAAATCATAAAAAAAACAACAACAACAAAAAATACAAACCTTAATTCAGTGGTGTATGTATGTAATGGTTATTTAATTTATTAATTTTTTTATGACATTATACCCTATGATTGTTAAAGAACACTCTCAGACCTCAGACGGCTGCTTTTACGTCTCAGTGGAATATAATCACCATTTTAATTATAATTTATTTTCATTTATTTACACTGCAGTGATCCGAGTAGTTTTATGTAGAAACGGGCCAAAAACAACTGAGCAGCGGGGTTGGATAAGCAGGTCTCAATGTGTGTGCAGTTATATGTTTATGGGATTAAAGGGTCTGATACAAACACATCTGTGTAATCCCAAACTAATCTGACATAATCTCATCAGTAATGATATCCTGCAGCGTCACACACACTCACATACACAGTTTATATCTCTTACACCTCCAGACAGATATCTTGTTACACCACATCAATCAGTCAGATATGTGCTAAATCATCACTGGATTATTATTGTTAACCTAACCCACAGTCTGAGTGAGACTCAAAAGTCCTCCGATCATTTACTTCCGCCTCTGTATTTTGCGTACAACACAGACACTCAGTGTTATTCGATTCTGCATGTTTTCCAGCTCCAGAACCAGTCTGAACTTCGTGCTCCCACTCCAGAAAAGGCGGCCTGGTTTTTGGATGCGGCCATCGCAGCTCGCCACAGCAGCCAGCGGCCCAGCACCACAGAGGAAGAACACAGGAACTCCCACATGCTCTTCACCTTACACATATACCAGTATCGCATGGAGAAGACGGGCAAAGGAGGGAGTAAGTCCTCTTTGCTCAAACGCTGTGACATTTTCCTATTTCATTATCACCATTCAGACATTGTGTCAGCAGCCACAGTGAGATTTACTCGTTTTTTTTCACATCAAATCTTATGAACTCACTCTAAATCAAACTGTGTATCAGATAATCACAGGCGAACAAGGTAAGTACCTATACTGCTTTATTTTATGGCAAATAAAGGAAGGAATAAGTCTGGGACATAATAATAAACAGATCAGCATAGGTGCTGTGAATATGCAAATGAAGCCACAGTGCATTGCTGTATGATCCATAAATATTATTCAGTGCCTAAAATAATTCACAGTCTGATTGAACAATTGTGCCTGAGTCTTTGTATGTGACTGAGTTTTACACATCTGGCAAGACAGACAGAGAGAGAGAGAGGGAGCACAAGTCTTAAAAACAACTCATAAAGCCAGGTTAGAGTTAAATGAATTATAGAAACTGTCCTGTCCTCAGCTCACACTGAGCTTTAGTCATAGATCACTGATGAGAAGGAACCTTATTAAAACACATTTAATAAAAACTCTCACATTCATCACAGTTTTGGTTTTCATGTTTGAGGATTTTTTTTTTTTAAAGGATCTAGTTTACTCATTTACTTGTTTCTGCTGTTTGAGTATTTCTACCAACGCCTTTTCATTTTTATTTCACCTTCTTTGTTGACACTTTTTATGTGGCTTACTCATTTTCGGCATCTGCCAGTGTCAGGAGGTCGCAGTCGTCTCCACCTGCTGGACCTGGGCAGCTGCGATGTTAAGGCTCTCGAAGGTGGAGGAAAAAACAAGGAGAACTCCTCGGCCTCGCTGTGTCTTTCTCTGTCTGCCCTCGGGAACGTGATCCTGGCCCTGGTCAATGGGAGCAAACACATCCCGTACAAGTAGGAAGCTGTGTGTGTGTGTGTATGTGGAGAGGAAGTGTGCTAAGATGAAATGATTAATGTAAGGGGTGGGGGAGAACCGAAGCAGAAATAGAAAAGGAGTGAAGAAGAAGCCAAATTATCAACAGAGTGAGAGAAATGTGGAGAGGAGAGGAGGACTGAGGAGGAGGGCAGGATGCTTTAGAGCTGGAGGAGAGGAGGAAAGGAAAGCAGATTACTTTAAGTGCTCCAGGTTCGTGGGATTTAATGTTTTAAACAACAACAGATGCTAGTCCATATTCATTCCTTTTATTTAGCTAGTTTACTGGCTGGCAGTGAGAGGAAAGGAGTAAAATAAACTGTAACTAGAGCTAAAGGATGAACAAGAATATAAGGAATAGGAGAAAAATATACCAGCTTTATTTTCAATAGAAAACATACTGTATATGAAACTGTAAAGTCCACTTTTTATCTTTACTTATGTCTCTTATTATTTTATTGAGGTGATGTTTTCCTGGATTAATTTAATCTCAAAGTTTTGCATGTACATTACAAAACAGTTCTACAGTATATTAGCACTGCAGACCTAAGCAAAGCTCTTTCTGACACTGGTGTTGTTGATGGAGAATAAAATAAAACGTGCATGAAACGATTAGTTTAACAGCTGTTGCTGGGTTTTTAGTCCATAACTACAAAATTAAGAGCTAAACCTTGAGGATAAACAATTAATGTCGACTGTAAGTGTATAATTCGCCATCTTTGTTTTCAGTTCTGACGTGTTAATTTAGTTTTATTTTGTGGACATTTGATCAGAAAGTCTAGTTAATGTGCATTTACTGGATAAAATAAATGTTCAGTAATTATTTTAATGTTAACCCCCACTGGATAAAAAAACAAATTATAATTAACGATTCACCGTTTTGATTATGATGCAAGTGTGTAAAAAAATCAAACATGTTTTCAGAATCATTTGCACCATGGAAATCTAGTCCACATTCACTCTGTAAATGTCAGAATATGTGTTTATATTCAAGTAAAGAATTATTTCTTATAAATGTCAACTGATGTATTATCTTATCAGCCAATTAAACCAAGTAATCAGTCAAACACGTGTAGAGACTCATGTAGGACTAACTGAGGCTTGAATTATGCATCAAAATGGAGAGATGTCACAACTGATTAGTCCCCGGCTTTGAGTACTGATTTTTACACTTGGATGTCCCCAGGGTTGACAGAGAACTGGCTTAAAAATGCACACAGTGAGCCATAATTTTCTATCTGGAAAATAAATAAAAGGTGGACAGCAGTGCTGTTCAAAGCTCATCAGATGGGAAGAGGAACTCTAATTATGCTTGCCACAACCAATAGATGAAGATAATATTTCTAAATGTTCAACACCCAAACTGTAGTAGATGGGCTACAACAGGAGACATCTATAACAATAAATATTCCTTGTTAGCTAAGAATAAAGGCAGCAGAAAACATGTTCTGTAACATTAAATAAGTGGGGGTGGAGGCTTGCAATGGTCTGAATTTAGCATACATACAGAACTTAAAGGCTGCGATGCATTCTGCTGTGTGTTAAAAACTAACTCCGAGGTTGAATTTGTTAAAGAAAAGTTCTGCTTTTTAAAATAATCACATAATTTGAACATGAACATTGCTGACTGTGTGTTTGTCTTTATACACTGCCTGGCCAAAAAAAAAAAAAAAAAGCCACCAAAAAAAAAAGGTCATACACTAATATTTAGTTGAACCACCTTTAGCTTTGATTACAGGATGCATTCACTGTTGCATTGTTTGGATAAGCTTCTGCAGTGTCACAAGATCTATTTCCATCCAGTGTTGCATTAATTTTTCACAAGATCTTGCACTGATGACTAGGCACTAGGCATGGCACTAGGCATTGTTGAAATCAGGTCTCTCTTGTAAATGAGTCCTCGAGGCTCAATGGGATTTACCTGTATAAATAAAGGTTGATTGATGATGGGTGCATCACTTCACCTGCCTCTCTTCTTACCCTGATGCACCCATCACTCTGGAACAGGGTAAATCTGGACTCATCAGACCTCATGACCTCCTTCCATTGCTCCAGAGTCCAATCTTTATGCTCCCTAGCAAATTGAAGCCTTTTTTTCCAGTTATCCTCACTGATTAGTGGTTTTCTTAAGGCTACACAGCTGTTCAGTCCCAATCCCTTGAGCTCCCTTCGTACTGTGCGTGTGGAAATGCTCTTAAACATAGCCCTGAGTGCTACTGTTGTTTTTCTTTGATTTGATTTCACCAAACGTTTAAGTGATCGCCGATCACAATCATTCAGGATTTTTTTCCAGCCACATTTCTTCCTCAAAGACAATGGGTCCCCACTATCCTTCCAGTTTTTAATAATGCGTTGGACAGTTTTTAACCCGGTTTTAGTAGTTTCTGCAATCTCCTTAGATGTTTTCTCTGCTTGATGCATGACAATGATTTGACCCTTCTCAAACAGACTGACATCTTTTCCACGACCACACAATGTGTCTTTCGACACAGTTGTTTAAGAAATGAAAAGCAACTCATTGCACCAGTTGGGGTTAAATAACGTGTTGCTGAAAGATAATCGCCCGTGCAGTAATTATCCAATAGGAGGCTCGTACCTGTTTGTTTAGTTAAATCCAGGTGGCAACTTTTTTTTTGGCCAGGCAGTGTATGACTTCTTTATATGACTGCAGTGTGCAATTTTTAAATTGTTGTTTTGAATGTGATTTCACAAACATATCATGTCAGTCAGGTTTCTTAAGCAGAAAACTTTCTTATGAACTTAGCTTTTAAATGCAACATCCAGGCGCATCTAAAAATATGCATTTTGATGAGTTTTGGTTTTTCATTATTTGTAAGCCATAATCATCAAAATTACAAGCAATAAAGACTTCAGCTATTTATCTCTATGTGTAATGAATTTATTTGAGTTTCACTTGCTGAAATGATTATTAAAAAATTGAACTTTTTCACAATATTCTAATTTTTTTAGATGCACCTGTAGATTGTTGACTGATTAATAACAGAGACTGTGTTGTTATATATAAAGTTTTCCTCTTTGGTAACACACTGGCTATAAATCTAGCTCAGGCAGGTTAACATCTAATCCAGCATGCTTGGCTCTGAAATTACCATTCAAATGAATTCTTTATGAGTCACAAGTTTAATCTCAGGGAGAGATGCAGCGATAGAGGTAGATTTAGGGAGAAAAAGGAGGGTTTGTTATAGCTCGAGGCAGAAGAATAAAGAAAAAGAGGACTGATGAAACAGAGGAGGTCAATATGGAAGTGTGTGCATAAGATAGTAAACGTGTGGGTGACTTGACTGCAGGCTGTGTTTTTTTTTAAAAAAGGGACAGCAGCATGAGTTAACGGGCCACAGAGGAGCTCTTCTCTCTCAGCCTGCAGGTTCTTTGCACATTCATACACATATATACACAAAATGCTTACAATAAATATAGTGGCCCACCCAGGAGAAAGACTGTACTTAAAAACACACAGTCTAATTTTACTCCCTTATTGGCTGAAATAAATCTGGGACTACTACTTTTGTACAACATTAGACTTCATAAAATCCATATTGCTTCTTTAAAGACTTTGAACAGTGTTTGTGTTTATTCTTCCATATTTGTATTAAAATCTCCAAGGATATTGGAGAAAAGTGTGAGAAAAATGTTCAGAGGTGTAATCTGATCAGAATTTGTTTCTAACAAAATGTCATCCAAAGCGACTTTTCTCCATTTCAAACCTGCTCTCGGCGCTCACGTCTCGACGTTCTGTGTGTGTAACCAGAGACAGCAAGCTGACCATGTTGCTAAGGGAGTCGCTAGGCAACATGAACTGCCGGACCACCATGATTGCTCACATCTCTGCCTCACCCAGAGATTTCTCAGAAACCCTTTCCACCATCCAGATTGCTTCACGCGTCCTCCGCATGAAAAAGAAGAAAGCAAAAGTCACTGTGGTGAGTTTGATGCTTCGTTAGCATTTGGAAACAACACTTGTTTTACTCGAGCTCGTCGAGCTTAACGCTGAAGCAAACCCTACCATACTCGTTACTTTTCTATTAACTGCATTATGTTTTAGCTTAGGAAAATCTTGTATGGCGTTTAAAATCATCCCGTTTGTGGACCGTAATATTTGCGTGGCGTTGTTTTCAGAAGTAGATGAATTGTATCATTTAAACTCTTATCTTGGCTTACTTTCTCTGAATTGTTAACCAACGCACTAAAGCATAAACCAAAGGCCTCAAAGCACTGAAGATGGTTTTCATGAAGGAGTCAAATTGGCAGCACGATGGATCAGTGGTTAGCACTGTTGCCTCACAGCAAGAAGGTCCTGGGTTCAATCCCTGGTTGGACCTGGGGTCTTTATGTGTAGAATTTGTATGTTCTTCTCGTGTTTGTGTGGGTTTTCTTCGGGTACTCTGGTTTCCTCCCTCAGTCCAAAAACATGCATGTTAGGCTGCCTTCAGGCGCAGACTTCCCTTGCAAAAGAGATATGTGATCTCAGTGGGATTTGCCTGGTTAAATAAAGGTTAATAAATACAATTCATAAAATCCTTCTAAGTATTAGTATATAATTTTCATTCAACCTCTATTTATACAGGTTAGTTCCCACTGAGCCTCAGGGACTCATTTACAAGAGAGACCTGTTCCAACATACAGAGTAGATGAGGAAAAGAGAACACGAGGGCGGAAGAAGTAAAAAAAAAATCATGTGTAACAAACATTAAACTGAGTAAAATACAATTTAAACTGTTATCTTGAACCTATATTGCCTGAAAATTGTTTGTTAGGTTAGATTGGTTAGATTTATTTGTCATGTGCAAAATCAACACAAGGTCAGTAATGCAATGAAATGCTTAGGACGAGAAGAACCGTCTCGACTCGCAAAAATGAATAAATAAATAAATACAACAACAACAAATGTCAAATCATGCAGCAAAAATACTAAAAACATACTAAAAATATACTACTAACATACTAAGAAAAACATTAAAAAAATACTACCAACATACTCAAAAACATACTAAAAAATACTACTAAAATACTAAAAAAACAAGGTGTTAAAGGTGAAAAAGAAAAACATGTACAGTGTGATTTGGTTAGCGGTGAGGTTCTTTCAACATTATGGTTCTGTTCTGTTAGCGGCGTGGACATTGTGGCAGAATTTGTATAGGTGTTGTTGATTTAATAATCCATCCATCCATCCATCCATTTTCTTTACCCGCTTATTCCATTTCGGGTCACGGGGGTCGCCGGTGCCCATGTCCAGCAATCACTGTGCGAGGGGCGGGGTACACCCTGGACGGGTCGCAAGTCCATCACAGGGCCACATAGAGACAAACGAGACAAACAACCATTCACTCTCTCACTCACACCTAGGGACAATTTAGAGTTACCAATCAGCCTAACATGCACGTTTTTGGACTGTGGGAGGAAACCGGAGTACCCGGAGAAAACCCACGCATGCACGGAGAGAACATGCAAACTCCACCCAGAAAGGCCCCTGGACCGGGGTTTGAACCAGGGACCTGCTCGCTGAGAGGCAGCAGCTCTACCAGTTGCGCCACCGTGCTGCCCTGATTTAATAATAATTAAAAAAAATCTCTTTCAACAACTTTGTCTCCACTGTTCCCATCATCACTTCCCTCTTTCAGCAATATACATCCAGCTCCTCTGGGGGAGAAAGCTCCTGCGAGGAGGGTCGGATGCGTCGTCCGACCCACTTGCGGCCCTTCCATCACCGTGGCGACACTGACTCTGAACTACCGCTGCTTAGACTGTCCAGCGACCCTGATGAATACTCCAGCAGCGAGCACTCATGTGACACAGTGATCTACGTGGGTCCAAACGGAGCAGCGGTGTCAGACAGAGAGCTGACGGACAACGAGGGCCCTCCAGAATTTGTTCCAATTATTCCAGCTTTGCTGAGAGGGAAAACGTCAGAGCAGCATCAAACACAGAGTCTAGGAACAAGAGTGCAGAGCAAGGTCATTTAAATTAAATATATGTGTGCTTTAGTTTTCACAATTAACACCATGTTTATTTTGAATACGCATCAGGTTACTCATATATGGGTGATTTGTCCTCCAACCTGTTTAGCCTCAGGCAGACGAACAGTCTGATGGTGCCACCCAGCCGCTGTCGCAGCCCCCTCAGTCACTGCTCGGTCAGCCGTTGGCCCCGGTCCCAGAGGAAGGAGCTGAATGCCTGAAGTGCAACACTTTTGCTGAGCTGCAGGAGAGACTGGACTGCATTGATGGCAGTGAGGAGGTGACAGGCGCTTTATATTAATGTTCTTTGCTACTTTAAAACAAAAGAAAAACAACAAAAATAGGGCATCTCGAGCTGGTTGTTGATTTGACGTTTTTCTTTGGACAAGATGGACATTGTTGAATTTATTTGGCAGCTGTTTAACATTTTCTGTTTACTTTTGTCTTGTGGTCTGACTTTTGTTTGCGGCGATAATTTTCTTTCCCTCTAAAAATGGGATCAGTTATTTTTGTGTTTGTAGATAGCACCTCAAACAAGTTGTTCATATTCATCCAACACAACTGAAGTTCTTCTGAATAACAAAACACTCTTATTTTGAAATTAAAGCAACACAGCATTCCTTTAGATAATTAAATCCAACTCATCCTATCACTGCCATGTTGAAATCGGTTGATCTTTTCAATTCCTCTGTCCCTTTCTGCAGGTTTCCAAGTTTCCTTTTGAAGAGGTTCCAGCAGGCAAACAAAGTGCCAAAGAAGAATCATGTCCTCCATCATCTGCTTTGTGCTCTGCTCCTGGCTCTGCAGCTGTGCTGGACACAGAAACCAAAATAGGTCATTTTAAATTTTAACAAATGTATTTTTTATGCTTAGTATTATTGTTACTTCCAAGTACCTTACAGCAAATGTGTCACCTTTCTTTTTATTTTGGAGAAATGCTGTAAATTTACTTTTACTGATGCATGTCCAGCCTCTGCAGTTTCTTCAGAAAGTGAAACCATTTTTCTTTTTCTCAGCAGCAGCATCCAAGCGAAGCAATGACCAGCAGCTGCAGGAGATCAAGGAGGTGGTGGAGGAGGCAGAGCTGGCCCAGACAATGATCCACAGCCTGGCTCAGGTTGCTGGATGCCCCATAGTTACCAGTTCCAGGAGGGCGACAGGAAGCAGCAGTATCGCCTCTAACCCCCTGCACAGAGCCAAGAGCTTCCATGACAGGTGAGGACAGGTGTTGTTCTCTGTTTAGCCTCAGCGCAATGGTATTCAGACAATCAGCCTTGGAATAATAATTTTCATTAATTGACTCCTTGTGCAGCCGTGAGACTCTGAACACAGTTGGTAATATTGAGGGGAAGGGGCGCCCTCTGGGATCACCTCGACTCGGCATTGCTAGTCTGACCAAAACCTCAGAGTACAGGTGAAATACATACAATACAGTAGGCAATGATTTAAATGTCTTTACAATATATGTTTCAGCAGGAGAAAATTAAAAGTGACATATTTTAATTATGGCCCATGCTTGTTTTCCTTCTCAGGCCTCCATCATCCCCGTCCCAGCGGAGTAAGGTGTACACTCAGAAGGGTGTGATGCCAGCAACCCCCCCTCAGTCCTCACACACTCTGGCTCAGGACAGCCAGGCTACAGATGCTTTGACCTCAGACAGTTAGCATCTTTTTTTTTGCTTTTTATTCTTTACATCAGTGAAAAAAAAATTCTAATATATTCTTCATGAATGTAATTTATGATGCCTAAACTTTTTTCTTTTTACTACATACGTGTGTATTTTTGCCAAACTGCAACATGTTTAATAATATTCCAGACCTAATCATTCATGTAAGTGTGACATGTCTGACATCTAAATGAGAAATTAAAAAATAGTCTGGTAAACGTTTGCCTAACACACACGGGAGCTTTCCTGGAAAGATGTGTGGCAGAATTATATAGAGCAAATTTTATTAAACATATAGTAGTTTAAAACTAGGCGTGTACCATAAAGCCAATTTCTTAAACCCCCAGTGTACCAACAGTTGCATGTGTTTTAAACTTGGAAAGCAAAATGCAGTAAAATGCCAAAAAGGTGTCTTTGACTGTGCAGACAGTTTGGCTGCAGACAGCGGCCGCTCCTCCACCGAGTCCCTGCTGTCCAGGACCTCTCCTGCAGGCATGAGTCCACAAGTCCAGGAGGCAACTCCTTCTCTTTCTGCCAGTCTGGGCTCAGCTGAGACACTCTGTGATGACGACGTCCCACCTATACCTTTAGACACGCACAAGGAAGGTGAGTCAGAATATGTCATAACACTCAAACCCTATCTGCCATATACTTTACTGTTTAAGTATAATGGTAACTCTTTCTCACTCTTACACCTGTAATACCAGCAGTATCTGTAGGAGCAGGAGGACCTTGCTTGCTTGGGCAAGATGAACTGGTGTACACTGTGGCCTCTGGAGGTGAAGACCTGGTTACGGTTCTTATCGAAGCACACAGCTTGGCCTGTCGTCCAGTGAGCATCATTAGCTTTAACAGCGACTGTGGCTCTGAAGCTGCACTCGCTTCAGACTCTCAACTCATCAGCATTGCCGATACTACTGCTTCAGAAAGAGTTGTGGACAATTATCACATGCCTCCATGTCTTGCTACAGCCTCAGGGGTTAAAGAGGTGGTTGCCATGGCAGAGGTTAGTGTCACTATCTGTCTTTTGTTTACAAGCAACTTTTCAAGGTAGATTAGCTACTTAAGACTGACACATTTAGTATTTTACAGACAAGATGACAAAATCACATGTTAGGGTCTGTTAAATTGCTAGATGCCTGACTGTACTGCTTTCTGTGGCAGGTGGCAATGGCCAAGCTGCGAATTGGTGAACCCTTAGCTACGGGGATGTCCAACTCTGGTTCAACTGTTTCCTCCTGGATGAGTGATCTTAGTGAAGCTGATCAGTCTCTTCACAGCTTCAGCCAGTCTCAGAGTCAGCAAGGAGAGGCTCTGGCTGATCCTGAGATGAGCCTTGGAGTTGAGGGTGTTGGTGGTTGTGAGAGTGGGACAAATTCAAGGAGAGGGAGTCTGGATGGAGAGCTGGCACTGTCTGATAAAAGTATGCCAAATAAAGACAAGTTAAGAAAACTGCCTCCCTCTATGGCTAAAACAAATATCCAAATCCTGGCAGGGCCTGGAAACCTCTCTCCTTTCAAGAGTACCAAAAGTGTTCACCCATGTGTGGCTGTCAAACCCATGATGATACAAGAGCCCACCATCCTCTCCTCACCCACAAAAACACAATTTATGAAAGACCCTATAATATCCAATTCAGTCGATTTAGCCTCCATTTCCAGTGAGATGAGCTTTGAAGACCCCTGGTTAAAGCGTGAAATGGAAGAGGGAAGGTCCAGGGACCTTATATGTGAAGTTAAACCAGAAATAAGGGAGATACAGACTTTAAAGAGCAACTCAGGAGAGAAAGTTGTAGCTGGGAATGATGACCAGCAATGTTCCTGCACAGATGGTAAGAAACACAAGACACTGATTTAAAGTAAATAAATTCCAAGTACGGCAGTATTTATTCACTTGTTGCTTGTTTTCTGTTAATCTTCCATCAACAGGTGGTCATAGCAGCTCTGGTTCAGGAGGGGAGGTGGTGTCGTCTCCAGACTCTTTTAAAAGAGTAGTGGATGGTTGTGAAATGGTTGCTGTTGTTAACCAAGGTGAATGTTTGGCTGGTATCTACAACTTAGATATCCACTGCACAGGTAGCCTTCCCCGTGGGTGGCACCGCCTTAACTACCAAGATGGTTTAGACAATGTAATGGAGTACCGTAATCTTGGCATCACAACTTCAACTCCTTGCAGTCCACGGGCCACCCTTGATCGCCTGGGATCAAGCGGAAAACAAGGCTTTTTCTCCCACAAGAAAGGCGGCATTCCACCTCTTCCACCAGTGCGTAAGTCTAGCCTTGACCAGCGAAACAGGGCAGCCAGCCCTCTCCACCAACTCAGCCATGGAGTCTCATCAGTGGGCAACACAGCAGATAATGCAGGAACTTTTGGATGTGCTCCTGCAGGAATCACCAGACAGCATGGCTCCAGCATCGACAGCAGCAGACTTTTCAGTGCCAAGCTGGAACAACTAGCCAATAGAACTAATTCTCTGGGCCGGGCCCACAGCTCACACAGCGGTTCTCATCATTATGACTGCTTCTCCCTGGAGAGAGGTGAGAGCCTTAGATGGGGAGGAGGGGTGAGGGGGGACACCACCATACCTCGGACTGGACGTAGCCTCACTCGTGCTGGATCAGTACCATCTCCTACTGGAAACTCCAGCAACCCTAATTTTGGCGGAAGTCCCAGTCCGAGCAGTGCACCACAGTCACCAGCCAAGACCAGCAGCCAGTCAAAGATCTCAGCTGTCAGTAAGCTGTTAATGACCAGCAGTCCTAAAACCAGGAGTCTTTCTGCTTCCAGCACCAAGACCCTAAGCTTCTCTACCAAGTCTTTAAACCAGACTACCAACCGCAGCTCCAGCCTTCCACCAAATGGAAAGGTAAGAAGCTCAATATATTAACTGTATGGGAGCACACCCTTTAAATCAAATCCATGTCAATGAGTTCAAAAAAAATTGATGTCTTTCATTTAGCAATTATTGAGAATTTCCCTTTTTAAAATCAATAACTAAACAAATCTACACCATTTTCTTTGTACCTCAACCCCAGAACTCAGTCCAGGGTCTGATGCAGCAGCAGGGACCTGCCCCTGGATCCACCCAGTCTCTGAGCCGCAGTCGAGGGGGAAGCCTCACAGCCAAACTACCTCTGCGGGCTGTCAACAGCAGAATCTCAGAGCTCCTTCAGGGAAGTGCAGGATCTCGTTCAAGGAATCATGTCCAGGGAAGCGGCACAGATCGAGCAGATGTTAAAGATATTGGAGGGACAAGGTTTGTTACTTTTGTTTATTTGTTTTATTTACTTCCCAACCATTTACAAGGGTATTTTAACAACATACAGTAGTCATTTGCTACTTCGCAGTTCGTTTATCGTGGACTCGCTCTATCGCGGTTTTTCAAAATAAGATTGGACATGACACACAATTGGCTGATTAATGGATGAGCCACATGATCGGCATGGATTCTTTATTTAAAATGAATTATTTTGAAATTATTTAGCACCTGCTGCACATTTGTGCAGCCCAAACTGCAGGATAAGCTTCCTGCTGCAGCTGATCGGCTGTTCTCTGTGCAGAGCTGAGAAGTGGGCATGGCCAAGAATGCTTGCAGGTGGCAAAGAGCAGCGGAGGCAGGGAGCTGAGTTCATGACATGCTGTGCTCTTTTAGAGCGTTTAGAGTTTTGAAGCATTGTTTAGAATATTTCAAGAGTGTGGGAAGAGTTTAAAACGCCTTAATATATATATCTATAATTCTATCTATCTATCTATCTATCTATCTATCTATCTATCTATCTATCT
>NC_056499.1:18859580-18882028 GCF_014905685.2 Nematolebias whitei | reverse complement strand
GCGTTTTAAACCTTTCCCACACTCTTGCAATATTCTAAACAATGTTTATAAACTCTAAACGCTCTAAAAGAGCACAGAATGAACTCAGCTCTTTGCCTCCGGCTGCTCTCTGCCAGCCCTCTCGGCCACGCCTACTTCTCCGCTGCAGAGCAGAGATCAGCTGATCAGCTGTAGGAGGAATCTTCTCCCACAGCTGTGGGCTGCACACAGTAGATGCTAAATCATTTAAAATTATTTATTTTAAATAAAAATTGCATGACGATTGTGCAGCTCATCCATCAATCTGCCAATTGTGCATCATGTCTAATCTTATTTTGAAAAATTGCGATAGAGCTAGCCCACGAAAAACGAACTGCGAAGTAGCAAGGGACTACTGTATTTATATACATAACAATCTAAGTAAAAATGTACAGTAAATCATTCACTTTACCCTCTAAAAAAGGTTGTTAAAGCTGTTGTTGAAAGACATTTGCTCTTAAATGGACCCATATTCTAAGTTTCAGCTAGCTTGGCTCATACAGGAGAATGTATCCCTGAATCTCTAAACACCCACATCTATTGCTGATGGGATAGGAGCTACTCAAAAGTACTGCATGCAACCTCATAAAAAACAAACAAACCCAGAACTGTCCATTTAAGAAGAAAATTGATTGTTTTAAATCAATTTATTTCCAATATAAATTATTTTTCAGTCAGTTTTAGCAAACAAGCTCACCTAGAAAAGGAAAAGAATGATTAGACTTGCACTGAGAAAGATGAGCGTAAGTGAGGAAGATCTGCTGGCATAAAGCTTGATGAGAAAAACGTGGGCAGGCACTAAGTGAAGAAAGCTGCGGCTGCAAGATGTGACAGAAAGGTGACCTTAACTATTCATCTGTGAAATAGTAAAAGTGAATGTGCCATTGTGGACTGTAATGAATATATATTCAACAGAATTCAGCACAAAGAACTAATGCACCTGCCAAATTACTTTAATCTAGTTAAGCTTGGATATAACCAGATTGGAAAGAGGCAGCTCTGTCTGCTGTGACTTATTATTGATGTTAACAGAAATTAGCTCGTCAGTGTAAATATACGTTCCAAACTTTATTCCATTTAGCATAAAATCTGCATTTGCTTTCAGTTTGCATCACCCACAACAGATATTATGAATCAAAGAGACAACCTGCTTTTAAACTGCCACGGCACAAAACAAAGGGTGGTGATGGAGTTAGCTTTGATTTAAAAAATGTGAAGATCCTGAAAAAGCAATGTCCTACCATGTTGGTAATTACATCTCCAGCTGAGTCCCTCGTTGTGCCTCATTTCCTTTTGATGCGATACACTGGATTGGATTCTGTGATTTTCTGTTTTCATCCCTGTCTCAGACTCCATCTCCTCCCTGCAGACCCTTGGTCTGTCTCTGTCCAGTCATAAGCTATGTCCTGAGGAAATACAAACGTCTCTGCTTGACCTTTTTGTGCTGCACTGAGCCCAAAATGGCCACAGCCTTATTAAAATCACAGTTTTCCACCATTCTCACACACTTTAGCTGTCCGTTCTTTTGATAAGTCTCATTCTTGTCGACATGGCTGGCAATTTCCATGAAGACTGAGCATGGGAACTCACCTTATCAGTGTGTGTTCATCTAGTGTTTAACCTACAGCGCAGAGGCTGACCTGCTGCGAGCTTCAAAATCTCATTTTAATGTCTGTCACATGCAGATTCTAATTCTCTCACTGGACAGTGCAACTGTTTTCTTATTTTTGATGTAATATATATTATTAATTTATTCATCTCCTTGTTGAATCTTTTCATCTTTAGACTATATATTCTACTTTTAGATTCCTGAATTGTTTTATATTTTCCTATAAAATGGCTCAAATTTTAAAAAATAACTAAACACATTCATTATTTCTGTCAGGAGTTTAGAGTGATATATTGAACTGAATCTATCGTGTGATTTTTATTTCATTTTTATCGTATTAGTTATCAGTTTTGACTGGCGGATGTACAAAAAGACAGAACATGGATACATTCAGCACCAGGCCATGAATGTTGTAGGGTTGTAGGTGGGTGCACATGGTTTGATATTTGGGTTACACACACATACACATATGATTTGTTGCATCAAAAATATTTTTGTGTAACTGAAAAAACTTGCGTGAAACTTGTCTTTAGGCCTCCAGCGTCGGCGTCTCATCCCTGCTCTGACCTTGGACTCCTCCTCCTCTTCGTCACCTTCTCAGCGCTCTTCTAAACAAGCCATCACGTCTTCTTCCTCGTCCTCCTCCAGTCCAGGTGCATGCTGGGTAGATGGTCCACTGGGGCCCCCTGTGTCCTCGAACCACCGCGGCGCAGCCACCGCAACAGAAACGTTTGAGATCAAGGTGTATGAGATAGACGATGTGGAACGACTACAGAAGAGGAGGGATAAAGGAGGAAGCAAGGTAAGAGGAAGAGGAGGGGTGTAAAATGGGCCATCTATGCAAGTGTAGAGCATTTAAAAGGGTTAGAGAAAAGATCAGTGCACTGCATGCCAATGAAAATGATCAGATAAATAATAGTTGATGGATGCAAGGGAAAAAAAATAGACGTTCTGCAAACAGAAAACCAGAGGAGGAAGCTGGAGAGAAGTGACATTGGAACACAAAGAATGCATGATAATGTCTTTGAGAACAGAAACTTGTACAAGAATGATTTTCACAGATGGAATACATATTAGCAACAGCTTCTGCAGGAATAATACACCCTCTTCATTCTTACTTTGTTATCTTTAATTTAAAGATCATTATGAACACTCACGGCTTTGTAATACAAAGTACATTCGTAAAATAATTTGCAAAGCAGTGCACATGGAGGTTTTTTTCTGCTTTCCATTGTTAAACGTCTGTGCATTTAAGGTAGAAAGCTCTGTGAGCATTGGAATGAAGGAAAGAGAACAAAGCAGGGAGTATAGATTTTTCCTGCAGTTGCTTCAAGAAAGCCACTTAACCTCCAGCTGCTCCAGTGAAGCAGCCCTGCGTCCTGAACAAAACCAGACTGTGGTCCCACTGTGAATCGATGAGGGGCGAATGCTGCTGAAAGAGAATCACATGCGCTTCACAACTTGTTCCTCTGGAAATATAAAGGTAAATAAAATCCTTTCTGCGTGTCCGCCTCTCTGTGTATCCATCAGGAGGTGGTGTACGTCAGTGCCAAGCTTCGTCTGCTGGAGCACCGCCAGCAGCGAATCAGCGAAGTCAGAGCCAAGTACCAGTGTCTGAAGACAGAACTGGAGCAAACTAAACAGCACTTGATGCTGGAGCCGCACAAATGGACCACTGAGTGTAAGCGAAGCACATCAGGGAATGTGTGCAAGTCTGAGCGAAGATTAAAAAAACAACTGCTTAGAGCAGTGGTTCCCAACCCTGAGGAACACCACCCTGCTTGTTTGCAGTGGTTTGTTTGCTCCAGCACACTTGATTCAAATGAAATTAACAGGCTTCTGCTGAAATTAAGGAAGTAATTAAACCACTGAATCAGGTGTGTTGGAGCAGAGAAACAACTGAAACATGCAGGATGGTGTTCCTCAAGGACCAGGGTTGGGAACCACTGGCCTACAGAACAAGTTTTAGGCAATCCTTTATTGAAAATAACATGTACTTTTGTGTAATTTTTAGAACTTTTATTCTGATTTTTCTTGATGCTGATATAAACTGCACGCAGCGATTTTTTAAAAATCAAACCCTGACAGTCTCTTCTTTGTCCATCTGCATCTAGTTGAGCTGCAGCAGCACTACGATGTGGACTCAGTGGAGTATTTGGAAGCTCTCGAGACAGTGACAGACAAACTGGAGACCAGAGTCAACTTCTGCAAAGCCCATCTTATGATGATTACCTGCTTTGATGTTTCCTCAAGACATCGGTAGACGGATTAAGTGATGGCGAGGTGGAAAAGGAAGGGATGGACACACAGCTGGAGATAATTAGATGCTAATATTTAGATCAATTGCAACAATTACCATAATCAAACATACTGAGAAAACATTTCTTTACAACAACTGCCCAGCATGCTGGGCGACTGGAAATTTGGAGGATAAAAGGGACCCATGGAGGAAGTAACCCCTCAATCACAATCCTACAGATGTGAAACAGAAGGACGGCTGCAGGTATATGGAAACAACATACAAGCACCACGACAGATAAACTTTTAGTTCATCCGGAGACCCAGTTTAAATGAAAATGGCTGCTCAAAAAGGCAGAAAGATGGTTGTACGTCAGGAATTGTGCAAAAGAAAAAAGTGATCAGTGAACAAAATTAAAAACAAATATGCCTCAAAGACTCTAAAGAATAAACAGATGAAAGAAGAGGAAGCCTGAAAAAAAAGAAGGTCTTTTTAAAACAATAGGGGAACAAAAACGAAAAACAAATTTAACTTTTTAAAAGCGCACTTTTCAGAGTTTTGACCATAAATGCAGCACGCTCGCCACAGAATGACGCAGAGTTATTGTACTAACTCACCGAGAGGAAAACAGGATATGATGTAGATAAGTGCCTTGTGAACATTTATAACAAAACCAAGACCGATCCTCTTTCTCTCTGTTTTTATGTACAGACGATATGTACGGTGCTAGCATAGTAACACACAGAGTCAGCGTCCTTGGAAGATTTTCCATTTATTGTCATTTCCAAACGCAATGTTTTCTTGTGGTTTAGTGTTTTGCAAAATAAGACATTTCAGTACCCTATCGTTCAGTGTATGATCTTTCATAAGAGCCGCAAAACTACTTTGAACTGAAACAAACAAAAAAAGCTTTTAAAGACCTTAAGTTATAAAGCCCAACTCCAACAAAATCTAATTTAAAAAGCAACAAATATATATATATATATATATATATATATATATATAATCTGTCTTAAATCACAAAGTATAAAGCTAATTTGTCACGGTATCTAGAGCGTTCTCACAAATAGAGCACGCTGAATTTCCACCGTTTGGGCCGTCCCTGCAGCTTATTTCCCCCTGCTACAGACGCGATGACGTTTTCATGTTCACAAAGCAAAGAAATGTAACAAAGAGTCACAGGGAAGTGGACGTGAACACATCCTGCTCTGATCCGTGTAGTTCATCCATTGACAGACAGACTGTCCTTTACTTGTATCTGTGTTGTTCCGTTCTAAAAGAAAATGAATGATTTGTCAAAATGTGTGTTTTCTAATGATTTTCTGTTTTGTATTGAGTGCAATTGGACCATAAAGAGACTATGCAGGTAAATAAAATGCAAAGAGACATTTCAAATTAATTTTGGAGCAGGAAACTAATTCAAAGTATGCACAGTACCGTGCAAATTCATTTAAATCTTGCATTAAGAGTGCCAATTATTGAAATCAGGATGAATTTTAAAGTAACAATATATTAATAACAGCAGATACATAAGTTAAAATACACATAGCTCTGCCTGGTTCCATTTATTTTGAATGGATAGCGACTCTTAAATTTGTTAATATTTCTATCTATGGTGCTTGAAATGTTTATGATCTCAATGTTTGTACAAATATAAATATATGAAAGAGCCCGTTTTCCTCTTAAATACAAACGAGTACCCTTCATATGCTTCTTCTACATCATCATCATCGCTCTGTTAGCAGAACCAACTTTTCCTCCGTTTGGCTTTGCCCTGCACGCAGGAAGCACTCTGTGAGATCTTGTTGATCCGCTCTGAATTCTTGAAAAGGAACAAACTTTGACTTCAGGGTAGAAATTATACAAGAGTTGGTTTGTCTAAAGCGCTGTAAATTAGTTCTACTGGACTAATGGAAAAATAAAATGTAGAAACACAAGAAAGGAAATCATTTTATGTGCTGCAATTACGCAGAAAAAAAAGCCAATTTAAACAATATGTTTTAGAACAACTGGATCCCATAGTGTTTTTTTTTTTTTACAGCTCAGTGGCAACCAGCTCTAAACTCCACAAACTAACATGCAAATCATGAATGAAAGTTTATTTATTGCTACAATTTAAGGTTTTATTTATCTTCATCTTAAATAACTTAAAACGTTACTATGCATTTAAGAACAATAACTGTACATACTTTGCTGTACCCATGTCATATTTAAATATATAATGCCGTGCACACATTTGTGCTAATTTTTTAATTTCATATTTGTGCATTTTTTTGTTGATTTAATTTGCTCCTCTTGTTGGTTTTAGGGTCTCCTCTCACGTTCACCCTCTGGTTGGTTACAGTCAGGTCCATCTGAGTGTAAACAGCTTCTTTTTTTAATTTTTTTTAGCTCTGCTGTTGATCAAGGGACAAAAAATGAATAAAAATCTGCTTACATGGTAAACTTTCAGCTTTAACTCAGCAAATTTTAAAAAAAAAAACTCCTTTGGCATCAGTACAGTAATTATTTTTACTAGGGATGCACAATATTATCGGCATGGTATCGGACGATATTGACATTAAAGTTAAGTATCGGACATCGGCTATTCCATCAAAATAACTCAGAGATATAAAAGGTGCTGTTTTTGTATGACAACCCAGTGACAAGGATGCCTGCAGCGCCAGCCCGTGATGACGTCACGCGCACCTACCTGATCGCACAGACGAGGAAAATTCAAAATGTCGGCATGCGGAAGTTTTTTTGTCGTTGAGGATGACGGATTCCGAAGATTTTTGGATTACGTTGAGCCTCGCTACATCGTCCCCAGTCAGATACTTTTCCGACGTAACCTTACCCGAGTTACAAGCCGTCATTTCTGACGTCATTGCGAAGCTAATAGCCGATAGCACTTGGGTGAGTTTTACCACAGACATTTGGACGTCGTGTTAGCCTCGTTAGCATAATTAGTCTTACGGAACAATGGATAGACAAAAACTTTGAACTTAGGATCCCACACTGCAGCTAGGAACCTGGAACAAGCCTCCACAAGTTAGACAGCATCGCAGGTGACTAATGCTAATAAATAACAATTAACACTTTTCATTTAATATAAGTCAAAGTGATATGGCTGTTACTGGATATATGTCACCAGCTCTTACAGCTGTTACACAATTTTTGTGGCTAATAAGCCTAAATAAGAGGGCTATGTTCTGACAAAGGAAAGTATATAAAACATTGGTATCGGCCAAATAAGTTTTAACATATCGGCATATCAGATATCGGGCAAAAATCCAATATCGTGCATCCCTATTTTTTACACGTTTGCATTTTCAATGGTTAAAAAATGCCATCATTTTACTGATGAGCAAGACGTGCACCTGTTTCCCAAAGACTACAAAAATTATCAAGCACAGGTGAAGAAAATTTCCCTCACGAGCTCCAACAAAGTCAAGAAGTCACGAGTTTGTGAACGCATCGTGGTCAAAGTCTACAATCAAGAGATGTCTCCATGAATGTAAACACGGAGGCTTTATATCCAGTTGCAAACCCACAAAGCCCTCCATGCTGTGAAACAGAATGTAGCACAAAAAGATGCGTACAGTACAAGAAAATATAAAAAATAAAAGCATGTTTCTGTTGAAGCGTCGAGTTAAAGCTGGAAGTCTACTCGATGGTCCCAAAGTTTAAATACAAATAAATGAGCCTGACTGTATATGGAAAGCAGAAAAACAGGGATCAGTTGTAAGAAACAGACCAGAAACTTTTAATAAAATGTTTGTAACTGTATGAACAGCCTTGTGTAATTAGCAGGTGATGATTTGGAAACGCAGACTCCAGGATGAGCCAAAAGCCTGTACATGTTTAGTGTTAAGATGCTATGTGGGATGTTTCATCCATGATAAATCACTGCCAAATCTAACAAGGTAGCACTTTATAATTCCAGCAATAACTTAAAGCCATCCAACGGTCTGGTGTCTTTATTTAAAGCTAACATAGGAGTCCACGTGAACTAAATGGTGCGTTTTAAGCCAAATTAGTCACCAAGTTCCATCTCTAATGTCAAGTTATAGAAGAAAAAACACTTTAAAGCTTTAAAAACTAATTTATATACAGTATGTGCTGTTCCATGTGTTGGAAAAACTCAATAATTATAACGTGCTATCTAAAAATCTGACACATAGCATCTTTAAGTTTTAAGGACTGCTCAGTGCAGTCAAGATCAGACCACATTTACCCAAAACAGATGCCATAATTAATAGACGGTGTCAAATATTTGTTGTACAGCTTGTAAAAAAAAAAAAAAAATTAAACACTCTAAGTAGTTTATATTTGTTCAGAAAAAGTTATAAATTGTGACAAATACTCATAATGAACAAAACAACAATGCAGTGCAAATGAAAGAATACGCCATGCAATAATTTCAGTTGTTTTTGAGTTTTCTTCATTTGTTTTAACGTAAAGTCCTCTGCAGAGCTTCTGCTTTGTGGAATGTGGTCTGACATATTGTGTTGATGGAAAACGATGGAGGGATGTAAATAAAGGAATGTATTGAAAGAGGTTAAAATGTGATTCTTCTCCACTTTGGCAGACGTTGTTGTGTAATCTGTACCAGTTCTGATAAAATCATCACATTTAGTGCTTGGACTCAAACAGAGCAGGAATGATTTTTTAAATGATGGTTAAATGGACACAGAAAGCTCATCTGACAGCTTTGTTTATAACACAACACAGAAGGAGCAAAGACAGAATAAGAACACAAGAAATTGTGTGGAAAAAGCAAAGAAAGTGAGAAAAATATCAGCAGACGATTGGATTTGACATGAGTGGAGGAGAAAAATGGAGTTTGGAAATTTATCCTCCAAGCCGTTTTAACATGTAGTCATCCTCCATGATTCCTGTCAGCTGAATTACTAAGACCAACCCCAGGCAAGCGCTATAATCACAAAATGAAGCTTAGGCTCCTGGGAAAGTTTCACTATTATTCATTTATAAAGCACTGAATAATTAATAAGACGACAGTGCAAAGAATACTGAATAAAATAGAATAAAGTACTGTCCATTTGATAGTTGGTGTTCAACATAAACATCACCAGAATCAGACTTCATCCTCAAGAGATTTTTAAATGTTTTTATTTCTAATTTTCAGGATCTGCCCATGTTGGAGAGGTCACTGGTGTGATTTTAAAATATCTCCACTCACAAACAAGACCACATTTATTTTATTATAAAAGAACAAAAATGCTCAGTGGTGTGTAATTAATAACAAGGAAGGTGAATCGTCTTCATCTTCACCAAGTCTTCCTTAACTGGTTCAAAGAAAACCTGATAAGAGATAAAACTATGAGCATGGAGATTATTTTCATATCATCTCCACTTCACTAAAGCCTACAACACAGGAGTAAGATAGCTGGTATACAATTAGCTGCTTCGAGGGAGTAAATACATTTTCAAGTTGCAGCGCTCACAGTAAAACTTATCTATATTAAAGAACACTAATTCTTACACAGTAATAGTACACAGTGGAATGTATGAACCTAAGCAAAATGTAAACAATATAAAGTACTTGGAAGTTGTGTTAAATCTAACTTTTAGTGCACATTTTAGAAACATATCTACAGTATATCTTTTAATTTCTGATCACTGCTATAATTGAGTAACAGATTTGGTTCCAGGTGAAGGGGAGGTAGAAAAAGATGGAGGACACGATTTCTACAGGCTGATTGGTCAACTAGTGTCCCTCAGCTTTTGAAAGAAATGAGAACATTTGCAAGTAAAGCATTTCTATAACAAATATACAAAAAATAAAATTGCACATATGGAAGTCAGTGGACATTTATTTCAGAAACTGTTACAACTGAGAACAAAGTATGTCATATATATTTTTTAACATAAACTTCACAAAACAAGCAACAACTCAATGCACCATAGCTGGATTAAAACAAAAACAAACAAAAAAAATCCATAACTCGTGTGTCTCACACACATTTGGGTTTTCCCTGGACCAGAAATGTCGTCATGAGTTTGTAAAAAGCTGATTTTTAGGATTAATGTGGGAAGTGTCCATGAACGTGTGTGGGAAACTCTCCTCATCGCAGACACACTCTGGCCTCACACACCAACAGAGAAATACACAAAAAACAAGGATTAGCAGGGGAAGTGTGGGTGATGGATATACACAGGATGATGGATGTTTTGAAAACTTGGCTTTACTAAAACAGCACATACACACACAAAGCCATGAGCCTGAGATCACTCATGATGAAACCCACAGATTATTCTGGAGACAGGGGCCCACAGGGGGCCTCACTCCCTCTGGATCTCCGTCTCAGACAGAACGAGGGAATAACAGGTTACAGATCAAACCCAAACAGAAGAAATATCACAGCCCCAACGTCAGCGTGTCCAAACAAGCTGTCAGCAGTACTTACTTAGGCCTTAAAATATTGTGTATTTTTGTTTCATGTTTAAATGAAAAGCTTCGTCAGAGACATTCTCTGTGATTCTGTGCATCTAAAACTAGCCGTAGACGATTGGAGAAAATGTATGGAGTTCCTCGTTTGTGGTACTTTAGTGCATCTTCTTTTCGTTCAACTGGTCCCAGATACCTCTCAGCAGCATTTACTAATTGGACATTGTACTTTTCTTTCACTGCTGCGTTCCCTTTCCTGCAGCTGAGCAGGCAAAAATGGTTTAAATCATTTAAATCATGTTTACCATGAAGTCCAATATTACACACTGGTTCATTAGTTTCTCTGGTCTTATAGTAAAAGTTGATCAGACTTCTGTGTTCAGAATGTTTGCACCAGGCCTGTCGCGATAAACAATAAATCAATTAATCGCATGATAAATGAAAATTATCGCTCTCATGTTCATTTATCGGCTTGGTTGTCTCTCCATCTCTCTTTCTACTGAAGACACTGGATGACAAATGCTCAACTCCGGTGCTCTTCAATGACCCTTCCCTTTCTCTTTAAAATCCATTTTAACCGTCCAAAATTGTGTTTTTTTGGATTGTTAAAAGAACAGACATAAATAAAGTCTATGGTTAAAAGCAGCGAAGCTGAGAGGCTAAGCTATGAGCTAAGCTAGCAGGCCGACCTTGGGAAACAACCTCCGTCTTGTTGAAGCTCCAAAATTCACGGTTGAAACGTGCTTTCATGTAAAAAGTTGTTTTTCTCTGCAAAAAGAAGCTGAGAACTTGTTTACTGATTTTTTTATTAAAAGCTTTGCGTGGAAAAATGTTATGCCAAAGAGCTCAAACCACACCGAGCGTCTGCCATTTTGAGAACCAAAAAAAAGGAAGGAGAGACATGTAGGAGAGACAGACCAAGGTGCCTCCCTCCCATTTTTCTTAAAGAGACAAACTGCTTGCTCCCTCACTAACCATCCTTCAGTTCAAACAGTCTTATACTGCCATCATCTGGCACATACATATATGTATCCTCTTTGTTCAGGAGCTTGATGTCTTTCTTAATGTTTGCCCAACACTTGGTGATCCATCTCACAACGACACTCCTCCATCTTCATCTGCAGCTCGAGGCTCAGGGGGTGATCTTCACCGTGAGTGAGCTTCAGGATTTTAAAGGCCTGAGGAAGGAGCAGAAATCCTGTTGAGCTTTCCTTACTGGAGCAATTATATTATTGTGAATATAGAAAATAAACCATCATAAAATGCAATGAAACCACTATTTTTTTTTTACTGATGAAAATATACGCTAATAACAGATTTTAATAATGTGCAACTTTGATGGGTCAGACCTGTTTGAATGTGTCCAAAGCGTCCTCGGTGTTCTCCAGGTGATGCTGCAGCTTTCCGACTCTCATCAGCTGAACTCCATGAACAGGATGTGGATCAGGGAAGTGCAGTCTTTGGAAATAACAAAGGCAGAGAGGCGCCATGATTCATTTACTCTTTCTAAACACAAACGATCCCATTTCATCAGTTTCACTGCTTCAATTCAACTGTTTGAAAATTCACACTCTTGTATTATTTTCTTTCACAGTTTGATGACAAGAGATGTTTATGTTTTATTGTAAATGAGGCACAGCTCTGCCTCTGGATGCACAAATCCGACACCTGAATCCACAGAGTACAGACAGTTGTGGAGTTCCTTCCTCTTCTGCAGGATTTTATTCATTTACTCGGCTTTACGTCTGCTTTAAATCTTAATCCTGCCTCTATCATCAGTACAACCTTGGCTTTCCGCTTCATTAGAAATTTTAATATGCTTAAAATGTCATAGGAGAGCAGGTTTTCAATGTAATGGAAAAACAGAAAACCTCCATTTTTCCATCTCATAGTCTTTCAGTTTAGCAGTTTGCCTTGAAACATGAACACTCACGTGCACATCAATGTCAATGTTTGAACATATAAACAAATAAGGTCAATATGAATCCACCTCACCCTTTTACCCTGCTTTATTTTAACGTTCTCCAGACGTGAGTTTAATAATATTACATACACAGTTAATATTAAAACATCATTATTTATTCACTGAAAATGGAAAGTTTCTTTGAGCAAAAGTTTTTCATCATTTTTATTTAAAAGGGACGTCTGTTTTGTAAAATCATGTCAAGCTAAAGTGCATTAACTTGTAGAGGCCACACCCGGGGTCGTTAGCAGCTCCACAACTTCTCTGCTAATTCATGAACAAAATTTTCCCTCAGCTCATTTGTTCACGCCGAACGAAACCACTAACTGACAAGCTCACCAATTACAGACGTGGACCCCAGATCTGTGGTTAAAGCTGAATTATTAAAACGACAGCTCAGAGGGTAAACCAACAGAATTAGTGCTCCATGAATGACAAGACGTTGAAATACTGATTTAATTATCAAACCAGCAATTAAGGCAACCGAGGCAAAACAAACACGCACATCAAGACCACATTCCAATTACATTTTTTTTTTTTGTATGCAAAACCAAAAGGCACATAAAATTTGTTAATTAGCTTGCTTTCTCCTGATTTTTCCTTTAATTTATTATCCTGTGAGAGTAGAGTGAAGATAAATATGCTCTCGCTGCTGTCGCTCTCGGCTACGAGAGGGAAGGAGAAAATTTAAAGTTGTGGGAAAATGAAGCATTTTCAGGCAAATGCAGTGGAACTAATGAAGCACTCCACTTGAGCAGAAAAAAAAATCATACCCTTTTTCTTTTTTATGAGGCAGAAACATGGATTAGCTTATTAAGGAAATAAATTTAAAAAACAACAACAGAAAAACAGATTTAGATAAACTTTACATTTTAGTCAACATTTTTTTCCCATACTAATTCTCACAATGTTTAAATTAGGAAAATAAAATGAATTTAATTTCACAATACATGTGAGGCTATCATGTCTACAAGCTTTTAACACCTTAATAAAAGGAGAATGTCGTCCAACACTAACGACTCAGTATAAAATCAATCCACTACTTTAGATTAATTAATTACCCTATTTTCCAGCGTATAAGTCAAACCTTTTGCGTAAATTTGCAAGTCCTACTATTTAAACACCGATGTGACTAATATATATATTTTTTTCCATATTTATAATCATTTTTTGACTGACATCTGCTTTCATTTATTCTGACATGTACCAGATTAAACATTACCATTTGCAACCGCTAGAGGTGCGAAAGGGCTCTCTAGGCTTTTCACAACTACTGCTACACACTACGCTGCCTGATGCCCTCAACAAGTTCTATGCACGCTTTGAAGACGCGAACAGACCACCCAGCACCAGACTCACCTCACCATCGGATGAAGAGCATCTCAGCGTGACCTCAGCTGAAGTAAGGAGTACTTTCAGGAGGATTAATCTGCACAAGGCAACCGGCCCAGACAACATCCATGGAAAAGTGTTGAAATAATGTGCCAATCAGCTCTGCGAGGTGCTGGCAGACATCTTTAACACCTCATTTACTCTGGAGACAGTTCCCACCTGCCTGAAGACTGCCACCATTATCCCAGTCCCGAAAAGCTCTACAGTGACTGGTCTGAATGACTATCGGCCAGTGGCCCTCACCCCGATAGTCGCTAAATGCTTCGAAAAACTGGTCATGACCCACATCAAAACAACCATCAACATCAACGAGAACCCTCATCAGTATGCATACCGTGAGAACCGATCAACAGAGGATGCCATCTCCTCTGTGGTCCACACTGCGCTCAACCACCTGGAGCAGAGAAACTCTTATGTCCGTATGCTCTTTGTGGACTTCACATCTGCCTTCAACACCATGATCCCCCAAACCCTGATGGACAAACTATTCACACTGGACTAAGCCCCTCCATTTGCAACTGGGTACTAGACTTCTTAACAAACAGACCACAGTTAGTGAGGATCCACAACTTCTCCTCCTCCACCATAACCCTCAGCACTGGCTCTCCTCAGGGATGTGTGTTGAGCCCCCTCCTGTTTACTCTGCTCACATATGATTGTGCAGCTACCCATCCAGGCTGTCACATTGTAAAGTTTGCAGATGGTGGTGGGATGCATCACAAACAATGATGAGTCAAGCTACAGGCAAGAGGTGGAACACCTGGAGAGCTGGTGCAAAGAGAATAACCTTCACATCAATGTGAAGAAGACAAAGGAAATGATTGTGGACTTCAGAAAGAACAAAAACACCTACACCACCCTGAACATAAGAGGATCTGTGGTGGAAGTGGTCTCCAGCTACAAGTACTTGGGTGTACACATGAATGACAACCTCAGCTGGAGCAACAACACCACCAGCCTGATTAAGAAAGCTCATCAGACACTCTACTTCGTCAGACGGCTGAGACGAGCTGGACTAGGAAGCTCAGTCCTCACCTCCACAGGTGTGCAGTGGAGAGCATCCTGTGCTCCAGCATCAACGTGTGGCATGGAGGCTGCACAGCTGCAGAAAGAAAAGCTTTCCAGAGAGTGGTAAAGGCTACACAGAAGATGTTGGAGTCAGTCTCCCCACCATCACAAACATCTACACCTCTAGATGCAGGAAGAGAGCCACCTGCATCATGAAGGACCCCACTCACCCAGCACACACACTTTTTACCCCACTCCCCTCAGGAAGGAGGTTGAGGAGCATTAAGTGTAGAACCACTAGACTGAGGAACAGCTTCTATTCTGAGGCTGTTAAGACTCATGAATCTCTAACCAGAATAATCACTGTGAAAAAATCACATCATGTTGCTGCTGATCTGTTTCAATGTTGATGTGTTCATGAGTGCTCATCTGCTTACACAGACTCATGTTCATGTTTGTGCTGATATGCTGGTGAAGATTCTCAGTCATCCAGGACATGATGAATTCAAAAAGCGTTCAATACAAAAACAACTGGACTTTATTTGTAACAGAAGACGTTTCGCTCCTCATCCGAGGAACTTTCTCAATTCAATGAGCAGTGAGTGAGAGATTCAGGATTTTCAACAAACACAACATCCCAGTACATTTCAAACCCAGCAGGACTCTCAGACAGAGGCTAGTCCACCCTAAGGACAAAACACCCATACACAAACAGAGTGGTGTAGTGTATGCGGTCCAATGCAGCGAGGACTGTCCAGATCTCTACATTGGAGAAACTAAACAGCCTCTTCACAGACACATGGCTTAACACAGGAGAGCCATCTCCTCTGGACAAGATTCAGCTGTTCACCTCCACCTCACAGAGAAGGGACAGACACTCTTTTGAGGACCAAAATGTGCACATTTTGGACCGAGAACACTGATGGTTTGAGAGGGGGGTGAAGGAAGCAATTGACGTAAAAAGAGAAAAGCCGTCTCTTAACAGAGGAGGAGGCCTCAGATTTCCACTTTCAAAAACCTATAATGCAACTTTAAGTCTGATTCCCAGCCGGTTTTCACACCTGATGGGAACAGAGGGGTCTCATCTGTGAATTAGAGTAACAAAGACTTAAGAAGCCCCTACTGTTAAGGTGTGGAGGTGTGACTTATCAAATCTACATATGTGTGTGTGTCTTATCTCACTCAGCCTTATAACCTGAATCTCTCACTCACTGCTCATTGAATTAAGAAAGCTCCTCGGATGAGGAGCGAAACGTCTTCTGTTACAAATAAAGTCCAGTTGTTTTTGTATTGAACGCTTTTTGAATGTTTGTGCTGATGTTCAACATAATGTTTTTATGTTATAAGTGCTTAGTGTATATTTAGTTGATGTTTTTCTTAGTTCATATCTTAGATGTTATTACTGTTTTTCTTTTACATTTTATTGTTGGATGTAACTGGGACCCTGTGTACATAATTTCGCTCCACCACATGTACCACATGAGGTGCGAATGACAATAAAGTATCTCTGACTCTGATTATCTTCTGCTATTCGTATCTATATTTTTATTTTACTTTATTTTATGTTTTGCTGTGTCCTTTGCTTGTTTGTTTCTGTTGTACAGCACTTTGGTTGGCCTTGTTGCTGTTTTAAGAGCTTAATAAATAAAGTGGTATGGTATGTCGAGCAAACAAGTAATTGTTTTTAGGTGTTAATTGTGTTAAATTTCTAAGAAATGCAACCGCGAGTTTTCCCGTGCACGCTCCTGTAGCCGCCAATCAATTTTTGAAATGCAGCTGATTTGACCATCAAAGTGCATTTATTAAGGAAAAGTTAAACTGAGACACACCTTTCCTATAATTTCGAGCAAACAAATAATTGTTTTAAAGTGTTAATCTTGTTAAATTATTGTTAAAGTCCTCTTGTGCACGGTCCCGCGGCCACCATTTGGCAGCCAATCAATTTTTGGCATGACAACAGCCCACGTTTCCTGGGGGGGTCAGCCGTGACACATAATAAATGCGACTTATACGGCGAAGCAACTTATTTATGTTTTTTTTCCACTTTAAGAGACATTTTTGGACTGATGCAACTTATACACCGGAGTGATGTATACAGCGAAAAATACGGTAAGTTGATTTTCCCCTGAAGATTTCCCATCATTCCTCTGCCAAAATATTTTTGTCCTCAGCAAATAATGGAGGAAGTGTGCTGTAATGCTGCAGGCATAAAAAAAAAAAAAACTTTCTATTTGATAAGTCCACCAACAAATTCTCAGAAACTGACATTGAGAGTGCACTTGGCTGGGCTACTGAGAGTTTAGTTGATGCAGAAAATTAATTTCCATAATTCTGCTGAATGTTAATGCTCATTTAATCTGGACAAACTCAACAAAATAAGAAAATGTGTAAGTAAGTTTTAGGAAATTCTAACTTTTAGTATTGTCTAAAAAAATTGTACAGGATGTTGAAATGTCTGTATGTTGGGGTGGGGTCCACGGAGGTTTAACTGAACCCGATGTGTGTGAACCATACTCGTACATCAGCTCTTGCTCACAAATAGGTGCACATGGCTTCACATATTCATGAATGTGTGTAGGAACATATCTCTAACAGTAAAATATGTGCAGCGTGGAGGCGTTCAATAAGCCTGTCTCGCAGCGCCTGCAGCAGGTGTGTAATATTTGCAAGGAATAACCTCTCTGTGCGTGACAAACTGGGGAAACCGAGGAAGGACCTGCAGAAAGAGAGAAAGAAGAAAGGAATAGTGAATAAGAAGAAGGAGAGGAGAAAGAGAAACACGGAGAACTCCTGCAGCTATCTTTCTTTATGCCATCAGGAGCCCAGAGGAAAACAGGAGATGAATATGTAGGATCCTCCTCCCACTCCTACGTTTTCCTCCTCAATCTCGTCTCTCCGTCTACTTAATTACTTTTCTTACATCGTTGTCTCCTATTGTTTATTTGCCATTTGTCTGAAATGATTTTCCTCTTTTGTTGCAAGTTTGTAACCTTACTTATTTTCTTCATTTTCCCCGTATCTAAATTTAATCAAGCCTTTTCTGTGACACAGGTTTCTCATTCCAAACCTCCTCCTCTAACCCTCTCCAACTCACGCTGCTGACATTAAAAAATTCACGTGAAAACTTTTAATAAATTCACAAGACCTCGAAAAAGAAAGTTAAAGTTTGTAGAACTTTTAGTTGTAAATCTACATCCAAAAGCCAAACTTCAGACACATCCCTCCCACACCCCTCAGCTTCTTTTAGTCTGGACAATATTTTCCACCTGACTCCAATCACTCCATCCTTCTCTTCATTTCACCATCTTTCATTCGGAGTTAGTTTTTTTACTTTATGAGCTGTTGTTGTTTCTCTCCTGTGGCTCTGTTGTTGCTGGTGTGTGTGAGAGCATGACTGTGACACTGAGCTCTGCCCTTCACACAAAATCAGTCTTTCTTCTTCCTACTCAATCTGAGCCGTCACTTTAAACCAGTGTCATGTCTTATGAAATGTGTGCAGCTGCATCGCCCCGTCTGTACTGCTTCTGGCAGATGAACATAATGTTTGTGAACATGTATTTACCTGAAGTTCAATTTGCAGTGTAAGCCCATGTGTCATGTTGTTTTTATATGTTTTATTTTTAGTTACACCAAACGTCACACTGGATCCCAAGGTTTACAGACACCTAGTTTTGGTGACAGGTTCAAGAATATCAAGCAAAATGTTTATGTTCTATTTTTTCATCATGAAGGAAATTTTCTTTTAATGTATAGTGTAACTTGACTCTTTCTGCCGTGAGCTGATCGTCTGCATTGGGCCTAGTGCAATCAATCACATGTGCATGTAGCCTTAAGCTATTACAGTCGTTTGCAGGGTAGAATATGTAATCTACTGCACTTATGAATAAAAACATATTGTGACATTATATGACAACTTTAAAGAGATTGTGCTTCTTTTATGGAAACCTTTGTGATATTCATCATTCATTACCTGTATAAATTAATTACCTGTATAAATAAAGGTTGAATGAAAAAAAATTGACATTGTGCAATTGTGGTCCATCTGCTATTTGCTGATGATGTGGTCCTATTGGCGTCATTGTGCCGTGATCTCCAGTTCTCACTGGAGCAGTTTGCAGTCGAGTGTGAAGCGGCTGGGATGAGAATCAGCACCTACAAATCTGAGGCCATGTTCCTCAACTGGAAAAGCGTGGATTTCTCTCTTCAGGTCGAGGGTGAGGTTTTGTCTCAAGTGGAGGAGTTCAAGTATCTCGGGGTTTTGTTCATGAATGAGGGAAGAATGGAGCGTGAGATTGGCAGACGGATTGGTCTGCAGTATTGCGGACTCTGTACTGGTCTATTGTGGTGAAGAGGGAGCTGAGCTGTAAGGCAAAGCTCTCCGTTTACCGGTCAGTCTATGTTCCTACACTCAGTTATGGACACGAGCTCTGGGTAGTGACTGAAAGAATAAGATCGCGGATACAGGCGGTTGAAATGAGTTTCCTACACAGGGTAGCTGGACTCTCCCTTAGAGATAGGATGAGAAGTTCGGTAATCCAGGAGAGACTCGGAGTAGAACTGCTCCACGTCAAGAGGAGCCAGTTGAGGTGGTTCGGGCATCTGGTAAGGATGCTCCCTGGACGCCTCCCTAGGGAGGTGCTTCGGGCATGTCCAACTGGGAGGAGACCCCGGGGAAGACCCAGGACATGCTGGAGAGACTATGTCTCTCAGTTTCTCTGGGAACGCCTTGGGGTCCCCCCAGAAGAGCTGGAAGAGGTGGCTGTGGGAAGAGATGTCTGGTCCTCCCTGCTCAAGCTGCTGCCCCCACGACCCAACTTCAGAACAAGTGGAAGATAATGGATGGATGAATGGATGGATTGGATGGTCCATCTTTTAAATCTCCATCTTATTGGTAAAAAAATCTTCCTTCTATTTCAGAGTTTGGCTGATTTCAAGTAACTAAATCTAAAATTCTAATCTAGTAAAATTTGTGATGGCTTTGAAGGCACTGAAATTTAAGAAAATTTTCTAAATCAAAATACTGTAATTTCTGGACTGAATATAAGCCACGCCCGCTAAGTTTAAAAAGAAAATTTACATAAATAGGCTGCAACTGTCTATAAGCCTTGGGTGTTCATGTTGTAACATGAGATATTTACACAGAAATATATATTTTTTACTTTTAATTAAATGCATACCGATAACACACAAATATAGTAAATGTTGGTTTTTTTTCTGCACAGTGCCTATAGCACGACTGATAATAAATAAATACAGTAGTCTACCAGGAAGTCATTGATCGCTACGCTCCCCACCCAAAAGAGATGTGTATTGGGCAGCTATGTGAGCGCCTGGGTGTGACAAAGCTAAATGTTTTGGTGGCATGAAGTTCGTTAGCTCATCAAAAAAAAAATCCATAAATTATCTGCAGCATAGTATAAGCCGCGATGTTCAAAGCATGTGAAAAAAGTAGCGGCTTATAGTCCGGAAATTACGGTAGTTATAATCTGTCATCCTTCAGAGAGTAACAATTTATTTGCATGCTGGATGAACTGCTGTCTTTATTTTCCTTTATAATGCTGTTTGTATTTAATTCATGCAGATATCAAGGCATTATATCCCAACCCTTAAAATCTGTAAATAAATAAACAAATATGTGGGTTTTAGTTTTTTATGTAAAGGACGGCCGTAATCTATAAGAGCCGCACACAGAATAAGAGGCTGACACCGACTTACCTGTAAGCTGGAAGTGTCTTCATGCCGTATCTCAGAGCCTCCTCCCAGAGCCCCAGGTGAACGGAGGCATCTAAAGCCATGTCTGTAATCCTGAGCTTGTACAGATTCTCATCAGGAAGTTCACCAACAGCTGACAACAGATGGCTGCAGCTCTCTAACAGCGCTTGCCAATCTAGATAAGGAATTAAGGACAAGTAACGCCTAAAAACAGGGGTAAACCTGGAGACTACCGAGGACAAGGTAAAGTATTTATGAGAACCACTTTGCATGAATTTATTATTATAATTTTATGTAAAGACACAATTAACTCATGTCTGTCTTTACTTATCTTTTCTGTTCTTTCATGATAAAAACGGCTTAAGGGCCAGATTTATGAACATGAAAGCACAGCACCACATTTAATTAGAGTCTTAATTGCTTAGTAAATCATGTCTTGAGTCTCCACTGCCAGCCAGTGCCTAAACCTATCTGTGAATAGAAAAATTAATACAGCTAGTATCTCATTTGCACGTTAAATTGTGACCTAAGATTGTTGCAAGTCAGCAAATTTGTCTTTGGGCACCCTAATTAATTTACTGCTGTAATGTTGACTCATGCATGTACACCACATGTAATAACAACACACCATATGCCAATCTAAAATACTGTCTGAAAGCGGGATTTGAAAGTCCTGAAAAATATGGATATGAACCATTATCCTACAACAGATGAGAATCCACTGGCCCTATAAAGATAAAGGATTCTGGACTCTGTTTTCAGTCCTTCCAGTCTCGACAGAGCCTCCTTCAGTGGGATCCATTTAGTTTTTTCTCCTGACAGCATGAGTCCATCCTGAACAAGCAAAAAAAGAAGGACAACCTGAGCATCCCACTGAGAAAGAACACAGCATCTACAACAAAAACGTGATACTGGTACGAGGCTCAGGAGCATGAATGAAATAAATGGATGAAAACAGCGAGTTAAATAACTTTCATTTAATGACACTGAGAATACTAAAAACGACAAAAATATTGCTTGAAAAAGGACAAAAAGATGTTACAGAGTTCAGACTGAAACAGTTTAAACCTAATATGAAGACATTACTCAGCCGTACTTGCTCGTGTAAGATTTTGTAGAGCCCAATTATGTGTTTATCAACTGTAATGATTATTCCATGTGCATCTTAGCACAAGCGAAGAGCAAACAACACAAAAAGACAACAGTCATCTGTTGCCTTGACAACTTGGGGTCACCACTGCAGCCTGCCGTCATCAGCAAAAGATTAACTCAAAGTGTGTGTTGCATGAAAAACAGAGGTTGGTTTAATAAAATGAGTGCTGTTGTCCCAGAAACAACTAAGTTGTGGCTCTTCGCTTATATCAAGCACACACACACACACACACACACACACACACACACAAAGGCTTAAATAAATACATTATTGTTGGTAGTTTCTGTGTTGTGGAAGTATCACACACACTGCAGCATGAAGAGATCAAAGCTCGAGGCAAAGGGTGAACACAGAAACAAAAAGCTGAGGAGCGTTTAAGAACAGAGGGCTGGAAACAGACAGCGTGATGCTGGAGCAGGAAGATGGGGCACGTTAGGATGGATGGAAAAGAAAAGTGCAGCTGAAGGATGAGATAATTTTTCCCATTTTTCAGTGGGTGGCCAGACAGACAGAGGGAGGGAGTGAGGAGGTGGAGCGTGACAGAGTGACACAGAGGAAGAGGAGGACAGCAGGAGATAAGAAAAAGTGTCAGAGTGAAGGAGGAGAAAAGAGAAGAGGACAGGAGAGGGTACACTGAGACACGCTACGCACTGATAACACTGTCTGAGCAACAAAACACAAAATGTGTGTGTTTGCGCGTGTAAGTGTGTGAAAGAAACAGAACGAGGAAGATACATATATGTTCAAACTTTCAAAACATTTCTGCAAATCTAGGCAACAAATGTGAGTTCTTGTCTGAGTTCATAAGTTTTAGCGGTACCCATCTTTATATTTAGGAATACAGCGGTCCCTCTTGTATCACGGGGATCTGCATCCTGAAGACCCACGATAAGTGAAAAACCACAAAGTACGAATAGTAGGACAAGTAATAAGTAGTAGTTTATTTTATTATTTATACAGTGT
>NC_056499.1:18839549-18859180 GCF_014905685.2 Nematolebias whitei | reverse complement strand
CAGCTGCAGCAGAAAGCTTATCCTGCAGTGTGGGCTGCACAAAGGTGCAGCAGGTGCTAAATAATTTAAAATAATTTATTTTCAATACAAATTTCAAGCCAACTGTGCGGCTCATCCATCAATCAGCCAATTGTGTGTCATGTCCAATCTTATTTTGAAAAACCGCGATAGAGCGGGTCAAGTATGCAAAGGCATGTGGCAACACAGGTGATGCTACGCATTCATGATTTTTGTTGTGCATGCGTACCAGTTATGTGCACCCCTGCCCATTAAGAAACATTTGTAGGTTATAGTCATTTGTCATCCATAGGATTTAATAAAAAACAGCATGTTTTATTTGTTTTGTAAATAAAAGATGTACAGAGAGATGTAATCTGTGGTGGCTTTCAAATCTCTGTGTCTCTGACCTTTTCTGGAGACTCACATCGCTGACAGTGGCAGATGAAATGGTACTGGTCGTCCAGCTGCTTCTGTCGATCTTCAGTCAGAGACAACGTCTCGGTGTAACTTATAGTCAGCTGCACAGACAACATGTGAGGAAAGTTAATGTGGAAGTATCTTTATCCACAGAACGATTGGATCATTGTCAGTGTGTGGTTCAGTGCAGATGGATAAAGAAGCTAAATTTGAGTAAACAGAGTGCAGTGGAAATTATGCTGTAGTGTGTGGGTGTGTGTGAGTGTGTCTAAGTCCAGATGGCTTGGGTGCATCTCATTACATAAAGTCACAAAGCATCTCGTTACAGTCACATGGGATGTGGGGAAAAATGAAGAAACTGCTGCCAAGTTAGGAGCTGTCAATATCCATGTGTTTGTGCTTAAAATTGTTCACGGTGTGAAAATGTAGCATCGTTTCTTCCTCATACCTCGTCTCCAGGGTTGACATCCTGCACAGCTCTGAGCTGTATTTTTGTCCCCTCAAACACCATCACACAGTTTGGCCTACAGTCATGGTTTAATAGAGATAAACTGAGGGAGAGCAGACAAGAAGGAGACAGGGCACCAGAGGGGAAGAGGAGGAGAGGGAGGGTAAAAGATAGAATACAAGAAATACATACAGGGAGAAGAGAGTGAGAAAGATGACTTTATCTGTTAATACAGTTTACCTTTCAAACAAATTCTCTATTTTATTTATCTTCTTAATCCAATCATTTATTGAGAGCTCTAGAAATCTCCAATCCCTGCATGTGAGAAGCTGTAAGGGGGTCAGTAATTATCTGGACTTATCATAAATCTGATACGTGCACACACAAACATCCTACCATATTTTTTGCCCTATAAGTCGCAGTTTTTTGCATAATTTGCATGCCTTGCGACTTGTACGCCAAAGCGACATGTTTATGGATTTTTCCCATATTTATTAAACCGATTTTTGGCTGAGATATGACAGTTTCTGTTCATTGACTGAAAATATTGTTCACAACCATTTTCAGCCGCTAGATGGCACTCGAGCAGGCATGGTGTTGTATCATGTAATATGTAAAAGTGGCTATTAATGACACAATCGGCTTGCCATAACCTGCCACTGTCGTCTGCCTGGAGCAACCGTCAAATCAGCTTCATTTCGCTGCGCCGCCCCTGCAAAATGCAGCTGATTTGACCATTGAACTGCATTTATTAAGTAAAAGTTCAACTGAGACACACCTTTGCTATAAAGTCAAGCAAACAAATAATTGTTTTTAGGTGTTTACCTTGTTAAATTTTGAAGAAATGCACAGTGAGTCGTCCTCTGGGCGTTCATGTTTCCGCATATTGGCTTTTGAAAACAGCTGATTTTACCATCAAAGTGTATTTATTAAGGAAAAGTTAGACTGAGACACACCTTTGCTATAATTTTGGACAAACAAATAATTGTTTTTAAGTGTTAATCTTGTTAAATTCTTGTTAAAGTCCTCCCGAGCATGCCCCCGCGGTCGCCATTTGGCAGCCCATCGATTTTTGGCACAACACCGACCCACATTTCCTGGTTGTCATCGGTGACGCGTAACAAACGCGAAGCATCAGCGGTGACGCATAATGGATGTGATGTATACGGCGAAGCAACGTATTTATGGATTTTTCCACTTTATTTTAAATATTTGGACTGATGCGACTTATAGGGCGGTGCGATGTTTACAGCAGAAAATATGGTATTTGAAACTCATACACATACAGTACCTTTCTACTTTTACCTTTCTGTCATTCTTCTTCTTTCACTCAGACATGCATAAATCTCTTTTAAAAAAATCTATGAATACTCCACTTTGGTCAAAACACAGGCTTTCATTTCATTTCCCAAATGTATTTTAGTGACAAATCATGTTATGCCTCTCCTACTTGCAGACCTGTTTCTAAATTATTTTGAATCCTTGTTTTGAAGATACCTACTGGCAAATGTTAACTGAAACTAACACTTATTTGGGCTTTTTAACTTTTTCAGAAATGGTGCATTGAAAAAAAAATGCTCATAGAAAACTTTTTATTATTGTCAAATCACTGTAAATTATTTTGTTGAGACTTCACATATTGTTTATTATGAACAGAGGATTTTTCTACAACCCCACTAACACAGATGTTTGTTTCCCAAACTGATATTCCTAAAAATTATATTCCAAAAAAGAAGAAGTCATACAGGTATGTGCAGGTATTTTTCAGTCCAGGTTTTAATAAATCATGTTGAGTATGATAAGAATTACATATTCTGCAAACAGACACATTGCGTATTAGAAGAACAACCTCAAACTTAGCAATAGCTGAAACAAAGTGAAACAGAATATTGCCATTTATGTGTTAAATGCAGCCTCCATCAACAAAAAGAAAGAAAGCAGGTGAGTGGTTCCAAATAAGGTTTTACTTGTCTGTAAAGCCTCTTGTTGATGAGCATATCTCCGTCAGTGTAACGAGAATGTAACTGTTATTAAAGACCTCCCTCCGCTCATAAAATGACTTTTAATATCACTGCACACATGGCTGGGAAAAAACACTTGAAGAGGTCTGTGTGTTTTTACAGCCCCCTCCATTACGGCAGCTATCGTTTATCATTTTCAGCAAAACAATGGGTGCATGAGATTAAGAGTGCGTGTTCAGCCTTTGTAAAACCATCAATAACGCCCCTGGCTTTGCTCTTCGGTGGAGAAGCTGCAGGTTGAATATCAACTAGTCATCAAGCCCTCAGAACGATGCTTTTATCTGATGGAGAGCAGCTCATTAGCATACTAATTAGATTAATTGACTAAACCACATCTCGCATAAACGGTATTTGTGAAAATAAACGTTGTATGTGGCAGGATGGAAAATGACACAAGAGATGAGCTGAGACTGCTGTTCTAACATCCAGCTGAATTCTCACCTGTTGGGAACCTAACATGGCTGAACATGACTCATCTGTGAGAAACGATTTATGTATTTTATATACATTATAATGATTTTTTTTTTTTTAACTCATGCAAAGTTGCTAAATGTACTGTTTTTACTTCTCTAAGTGGTAAATAATGCTGTGGTAATAGATGCTATTTATATCTGCACATTGTCTGCAGGCATTTAGACGGAGAGCGTGCACACAGTCCCTGTCTTGTCCTAGTTGGGCTCCCGTTACTCATTTCACCTCACATATCCAGAACCCAGGCCCGTCAGGTACCGTTTGGTCCCACCCACATCCCCATTTCTGCTCAAAGGGTGCCTTGTTTCTTCTTTCGACTCCCTCCCTGTTCGTTTTTGTTCATTTGATGTAAGACATGTGTAGTTCTGGGTTTCATTGTGTAGTGAACTAGACCTCCGACATCAATCTGTCTCTGAGGACCTTCAGGGGACAGGAACTGTTATTTCATTGATTTGAATCCAGAAATACAAATTATCTCATCAAGAGACTATTTAATTGTATCCTGAATTAATCAATTGAAAGAACACTCTTCTTTTTATATTATCATTACCATTTTATAATATCTTGATAATCAAAAGTGTGTTTATTTCATACTATTTCTCATGTTGAAGTGAACCACTCATTTAAATCAACTGTGAAACAGTATTAATGATTTTTAAACCTCATTAGACTTCATCAATCATACAAGTTAAAGGTCTATTTACAAAGTAAGTGTGCATTTTAGTCTTCTGTCTGAATGAGGAATAGTGGATTTGAGGTCGAAAGTCAGAGACAAGTTATGAGAATGAAGTGCCTTGTTTTCAAAACTCTCAGACAGTAAATAAGAACTAGCTGGCACCTGCTGTCTCTCACTTCTTCAAAATATTTCTCTGTCTGTACTAACCGTTCTTAAAAACATTTCTGCTGTCTGCTGACTTCTAATAACCCTCTGACATCACTAAAACTACACCCCTGCTGGTTGTTTCAACCAATCAGGAAGTACCAAGTGACAGGAAATGGATACCCTTTAAAAGTCAACACTTCTTGGAACTATTGAGTCTTCCAAGTCTTCCGAGTCTTTCCAGTCTTCCTGGAACTTTCAGTCGAAGATGAGACTCAGTCTGATAGCGAGTCGTACAGGAACTTTCAGTTCTTACTGAAAGTCAACTAAGTAGCTGATGGATTTGACCGTGTGCCAAGTGTCCGTCCATTCCAGCGTAGTCACAGCGTGCCTCGCTGTGAACTCAAACCGAGCATTAAATGCTCTCAACTTCGAAGGAAGCTTATTCTGTTGATCGGAGCATATGGAACTACTTCTAAAGATTCTCAGCCACCCTGACCGGAGACGCTGAAAAGGTAGCGTGCCAATGGACCTCTGTTCCGGAGCTGATGTATGCACCACCTCAGGTAACAAGTCGTTGCACGCCCTGAGTGTACCGCGGGCTGAGCTGGTGTCGGAGGAAGGGTGCCATTTTCTGGTCAACACATGTTCCTTCATCCATCTAAACCTCCTCTTTAAATCTTTAAACCTCTTTACTCCTTCTCTTTAAACTTCTATTCGCCAGTAAATCAAGCTAGATGCTTTCAGAGATGAATTATTCTCCATCTGTAATCCTCTGTTGTCTTGTTATTTGAACTTGCCAAGTTTTATGAATCAAAAACAGATCAGCAAATCAAGTGTACATGTTTTGATGTTAAATTTTGATTCTGTTAAATAAATGACCGCATTTATTATGATGGGTCAAAGATAAATTACGTCTCATGTCACTAATTAAAACTCCACTCTCAAGTTATCTTGGTCACATGGAAGAAATTTAAATCGAAAAAGAAAGAATCCATGTTAATTAAACAATTAATATTCTTTGTGCTTGAACTAGCTTTAAGAATAATTAATTAGTAGTATGTTACAGCAAAAGCTGTCCTTACATAACTACAATTGGTTGCGGACTGGCAGATTGGGGAGTCGGACCTTTGCTTCTGATCAACCAGTCAGAGAGAGCAGGGTTTAAAATTGCACATTATTGTTCTGTCATCATGTGGAAAGCGGGTTTTATTTACCTGCGTCCAGCCCGACGATGTTGGATTTGCTGTTTTGTCTGCATTTTATTTTTTTCTGCCCTTTTTACTTCCTGACACATCCAGGCCCCCTTAAAGTGACTGTAACCCCAGCATGAAAACACTAACATCTTGTGTAAGTGCAATGGTCTGGGAAGCTCGGTCCTCATCTCCTTCTACAGGTGTGCAGTGGAGAGCATCCTGTGCTCCAGCATCAACATGCGGCATGGAGGCTGCACAGCTGCAGAAAGAAAAGCTTTGCAGAGAGTGGTGAAGGCTGCACAGAAGTCTGTTGGAGTCAGCCTCCCCACCATCACAGACATCTACACCTCCAGATGCAGGAAGAGGGCCACCTGCATCATGAAGGACCCCACTCACCCAGCACACACACTTTTTGCCCCACTCCCCTCAGAAAGAAGGTTGAGGAGCATTAAGTGTACAACCACTAGGCTGAGGAACAGCTTCTACCCTGAAGCTGTTAGACTCATGAACCTCTAATCAGGATAATCACTGTGAAAAATCACATCATGTTGCTGTGTTCATTCGTGTTCTTCTGTTCACAGACTCATGTTCGTGCTGCTGTTCGGCATATTGTTTTTATGTTACTAGTGCTTAGTGTATTTTTAGTTAACGTTTTTCTTAGTTCACATCATAGATCTTATTACTGTTTTTCTTTTTACATTTTATTGTTGGATGTAACTGGGACTCTGTGTACACAACTTTGTTCCACCACATGTACCACATGTGGTGCGAATGACAAATAAAGAACCTCTGACTCTCATATACTGTAAATATATGTAATTGTAAGCAGGTGTGTAATTCAATAGTATAACTTGACAATATTTTAAAAACTTGAGTGTTTCAGGTTTGTTTTTGATGCATCTATTACTGATTTCCAACACAGCAAAGTGCTGTACAAACCATTTCTTCTCTGGTAATTTTTTTTTACCTTAAACAACTTGTAATTAATAAATATATTTTCATATGTTGTAAATTAGGATAAGGCTGCAGCTGCAGATGAGTTTAAATCATTCTTCGGCTATGTCAACTACATTATTATGAAGGATTACAGTCAGTGAACAAAGGTCGGAGCTATCAGTTCAACTGTGAATCAGTTTGATTTGGTCAGAGGGTTCAGAGGATCTTGGATCAGAATTTCAACAGCCTGATGAGCAGAGAAGAGAAGCAGACAATCAAATACAGAGGGCGAAGTACAGTGGAGAGAACAGGCGAGCCTGCTAATGAGGAAAAGAGTTTCTGAAATGCAGCAGAGGCAGAAAACGAACAGAAGGAGATGTGCTGAAGTGAGGTGCAGCCTCAGCACTGTAATCCCCCTCTCTTTAGCAAGCACATGGTTGCTAGGCAACCCAAAATATGAATAGGCAGGGGACCATCCTGCGAACGAGCCTATCATTTATGGATGAGTTACAGCACAAATCAGACAGGAACGCGTGGTTTGGCTGAGCTTCAGTAAAGCCACTGTGACCATCTGACATCTCAACACCGGCCAGATTAACTGGCTGTGATACCAGCGGCGTTAGTCGTTATGTGTGTGTGTGTGTGTAGCAACATAAACAGCATGTACAACAACGGGCCAAATCCCACCCCATTCACCCAGGATTCAGTACAGGGATTACTGAGCATACCTTGTATGTGTCTGTGCGTTTCAATCTCACAAGCCAGACAACAACCATTTCATCAATCGCACATCGGTTAGAGTCTAATCTAATTTTTCGCAGAGCACCCTGGCTTCTCTTTTGCTTCTGTCTCGCCCAAACAGGCTTACAATATCCCTTCAAGCTTTCACCTCACAAGCAAGAAGAGAATAAAAAAGAAAATCATCTTCTCTTTCCCTTCGCTTTGCTTCAAACTTCAAAGAAGTGTCAGGACAGAGCGAGAGGCAGAGCTAGAGCTTTGAAATTGTGCCGGTGAGGGACTGGTGGGGCAAGTTCCCTATCTCCAAGCTGCGTTTACATCTTGTCAAATTTTACAGACAGAGGCGAGATTGGCTCCAGTAAAATGGATAGGACATTTTAGGTGTGTGTGCTTCTCACAACAACGTTTGTGTGTGTGCAAGCGTACATATTTGGGTGTTACCTTGGATACAGTCCAACTCCAATCTCCTGCAGTTCCCCGTCACTGATGGTGAAACAATTACATGTCACCTTAAGGACAGAAAGAGGATAAAAAAGGTTGAGATGAAAGAGTGATTATCTGGCAACTTGCTTCAGGGAGACAGCCTTTTATCATTTGTTGAAAACTTTCTTGTGGCACACTCCTAACACGACACGCTGAGAGGCAAGCGCTTGCATTGTTTAATATTTCTACCTTTTATTTTTAAGCATGAAAAATAGCATTCTTTGAAGAGAAAAATTAAAGCTTTTTTACATGACATAACCACTCTTAAATTAGATAGTATACAGCATTACCATCTGCTTATTGTGACAGTGCTGCATGTAATTTCAAGCATTTTAGGAACTTCCAATATATTTTTCACCTTAATTTCTTGGATGATAAATGCAACAAATAACAATTTTTTATTGCTATCTCCAAAGCAAACAATTTAAAGAAGAAAGACTAATAAACAAAAGAAAAAACTCAAAATAAAGGGTTTGAAGTGTCAGATTCAAAATGTCATGTTTAAGATATTTTAAGCATAAGAAATTAATCTAGAAACATATTGTCCTTATCAAGTCTGAGAAGAAAACACAATATTCTTACTATTTTTTATTTTTTTGTATGTGTGTTGCCAAAGACCTGATCTGAAGAGTAACACTATAACACACCAGACACTGATCATGATGCGAGTTTAAGCATCGGCACATGACTAAAGTTTCCCTCCTAAACAACAGGAGGCGCTACAAAGAAAATAATGACAGTTTGAACTTTTCACACATTTGGCATTGTTGACAATGACAGGCCTTATAAAGCCATGGTAACTGTCAAAATATGCATTTTTCAATGTTTTTAGTAGATTATTTTTTATGTAAAAAAATCTAAGTTCATAAAAAACATTGGGAAAATACTTTTTGACAGCTGCTATGACATTAATTTAAAGTAGGACTGTTGCTATTTTTGAAAGCGTTGGATGAGGTATAATATGCAATACTCTTCTTAATAAATCATTAAAATATATTTTATTGATCATTTACAATCACATGTTAATGGAGAAACATGACTATTGTTAAAAAAAAAAGTGAAATGTTGTTTATGTTGAGGCCAGTAATATTCAGAAGCTAAATTTTTATTTATTTGTTCTCCTTTCGGCTGCTTCCTTCCACCACAACGAACTAACTCGCACGAAGACTTGGAAATTTGTTTGCTTTTAATTTTTTATTTTATTTTACATCGGATGCCCTTCCTGACGCAACCACATTCCACTGACAAACACACAAAAAATAAAAAATAAACCCAATCACAAATTTCACATGACCAAGTAAAAGCAGGAACCAAGTTTAGCTTTTTTAAAGCCTTTCTGCTCAAACTGTGCTCCTGTAAACTGTCACTGGGTACTAGAGCCAACATTAAGAATTTATTCAATTATTGGTTAACACTTTCCTTGATTTTAACCAACAAATCACACAGTTCAGACACTTTACTAGTATGAGTGTGATATTTGTTAACTGCGTTCAGTGTTTGTTTAGATCACAGGTTTGGTCAGTGCTAATTCCTGCAGACAGCGAGCATGAGAAGAGTACGTCGGCAGTCATTTGTGCATAAACAACAGAAGTGACAGAAAAAGCTTGATGAAGGTTAGGTGTACTCTTCCTCCCATAAATAAGACATATTAAGGCAATCGTGAAGTTGGAAACTCCTTCTGTCTTGCTTTTGAGCTAGGTGAGTTCACAATGTACAATGAATTAAAGTTAGTCTGCACCAAAACCAGTTCCCAGTATCACAAAAACTAAATCAAAAACATAAAACATACCATACTGTGGTGTTAAATTTGTTTGCAAGGTTCGAGGTTCTTTATTGTCATTCGCATCACATGAGGTGGAACGAAATTGTGTACTCAAGGTCCCAATTACACCCAAAAGTAGCAAAATATAAAGCATAAAAAAGAAACTGTATAAAAGGATCTAAGATATACATTAAACAATAATAATGAAATATAATACGGTGGATTAAACAGCAGCCTGAACACGAGTCTGTTGTGAGCAGATGGGTATGAATACAGCAACTTAAGGTAAGAAATCAGCAGCATGGATAAAGTGACAAATCACCAAATAAAGTGGCATTACAGTGATTTTTCTGGTTAGAGATTCATGAGTCTAACAGCCTCAGGGTAGAAGCTGTTCCTCAGTCTAGTGGTTCTACATTTAATGCTCCACAACCTCCTGCCTGAGGGGAGTGGGGCAAACAGTGTGTGTGCTGGGGTGAGTGGGGTTGCACTGTATATTACTTCCTTATTGTTCAGAAACTTTATATTATCTTGTGCCTTTATGAAACATTAGCTGACCTTTATCATTGTTTCAGTTGAGGTTCAGCTACTTAAAGCAACACAGCTGGAGAATGACCCCATTAGTTAGATGGGTGGTCCACTTATAGAAGAGATAAAACATCATTAAGAAAACAAACGATCATATTTCCAAAGTCTTCTTTTTAAATGATCTTCTGAAAGACAACTTTTTTTATTCGGCACGGTAACAACTTCTGCTAGAACTTGTAAACTAGCTAAGAGTTTTTGTTTAATTTAAAATGTTGTAATAAACCTTCGATTAAACAAAATTCTTAATATGGTATAAATGTCACAATCCTACATATGAAAGCATTTAGATTGAAATGTACGGCGATGAAACCTGATGAAATGATCAAGTACTAATAACTAAACATATAGGTAAACAGTCCAATGTGCACAACAAAGGTCTGATTTTAAGCAAAAATCACAGCTGCAGATAACTTTGGAGCAGTTGTGTAAATAAACCTGGAACTACACATCAGGGTGGTCTGTGTGGGTTAGGAGAGAAACGTCAGTAACAACCAGAGCTCTCAAACAACTGACGTGAAATTTTAAACTAAGGACAGACACAGATGTTTTGTTTCTTTAAACTAGCAGAGTTGGTGCACAGATGGCTTAAATAATCAAATGCCTGCAGAAGTTGTTTAAAAAGAAAGAATAGAAATGCTGGTGTTTGGGTGGGTTTTAAAATGTCAATGATAAGAAAGGTATTTGTGGCTATCTTAGTGCTCATAAAGTGTTTAATGTTGGAAAAGTAACATTTTAATCTTTATTAATGAGATTTTTGTATAAAATCGTGTTCATGTGAGTAAATATTTACAGTAAAATGTTTTGTTGTACTGTGGCAACAACTATTTCTGTTTCACCTCTGGGATGAGGAGTACCTACCTTAGAGAAATAATGTAACTAATTGAATTTTTATGTATGTGAATATACACTACATTGCCAAAAGTATTCGCTCACCTGCCTTGACTCACATGTGAGCTTAAGTGAAATCCAATTCCTAATCCATAGGGTTCAATATGACGTTGGTCCACCCTTTGCAGCTAGAACAGCTTCAACTCTTCTGGGAAGGCTGTCCACAAGGTTTAGGGGTGTGTTTTGGAGATTTTGGACCTTTCTTCCAAAAGCACATTTGTGAGGTCACATACTGATGTTGGACGAGAAGGCCTGGCTCAGTCTCCACTCTAATTCATCCCAAAGGTGTTCTGTCAGGTTGAGGTCAGAACTCTGTGCAGGCCAGTCAAGTTCATCCACACCAGACTCTGCATCCATGTCTTTATGGACCTGCTTTGTGCACTGGTGCACAGTCATGTTGGAAGAGGAAGGGGCCAGCTTCAAACGGTTCCCACAAAGTTGGAAGCATGGAATTGTCCAAAATATCTTGGTATGCTGAAGCAGTCAGAGTTCCTTTCACTGGAACTAAGGGGCCAAGCCCAGCTCCTGAAAAACAACTCCACACCATAATCCCCCCTCCACCAAATTTTACACTTGGCACTTGGAGAAACACGATTTGTCACTCAAGAGAATGCGCCTCCACTGCTCTAGAGTCCAGTAGCGGCGTGTTTTAAACCACTGCATCTGACACTTTGCATTGCACTTGGTGTATGCACTTGGTATGGCTTGGATGCAGCTGCTCGACCATGGAAACCCATTCCATGAAGCTCTCTGTGCACTGTTCTTGAGCTAATCTGAAGGTCACATGAAGTTTGGAGGTCTGTAGTGACTGACTCTGCAGAAAGTTGGCAACTTCTTTGCACTATGCGCTTCAGCATCCGCTGACCCCGCTCCGTCAGTTTACGTGGCCTACCACTTCGTGGCTGAGTTGCTGTCATTCCCAAACACTTCCATTTTCTTATAATACAGCTGACAGTTGACTGTGGAATATTTAGGAGCGAGGACATTTCACGACTGGATTTGTTGCATAGGTGGCATCCTATCAGTTTCACGCTGGAATTCACTGAGCTCCCGAGAGCGACCCATTCTTTCACAAATGTTTGTAAAAAGTCTGCATGCCTATGGTGCTTCATTTTATACACCTGTGGCCATGGAAGTGACTGGAACATCTGATTCTGATCATTTGGATGGGTGAGCAAATACTTTTGGCAATGTAGTGCATTTGTTCAGTGCCCTGAGATGACTTCTGTTGTGACTTGGCGCTATATGAATAAACTGAACTGAGTGTTATGGTTATTTTTCCACACCTTCTTCGTTATTTTGTCACAACACTTCAATCAGCTCACTCTCTCATCTTCCTCTTAAAGTTTACTTATTTCGTTTGCAACACTGACAATTAGAATTTTATAAACTTTGGCCAAAATCATGTTCAAAGTCCAAATTCCTGGTTTAAAACTGTAGTCAAAACGGTTTATTTTATTTATACTTATACTCAGTGATGATCCATAAGAGTATCATGTGTATTTGCCATCTTATTTTAATTAAAAAAAAAAAAAAATTTGTATGCCTCTTTTATGATTGTGTATTGTTGTCACTGTTGCCCATTGTTATCATTCTTTGTTGAAATCAGGTCTCTCTTGTAAATGAGTCCTCGAGGCTCAATGGGATTAACCTGTCTAAATAAAGGTTGAATGAATGAATGAATGAATGAATGAATGTGCACTATATAATATTCATGTCGTGCTCTTTTATGGGCCACAGGTTGATTTTTGTCTGTATAAATTCTGTGAAAGTGTGTGTCCTCTTGGACTTTTCTGTTGGAAAGTCCTTTTTTCTTTTTATTTATTTATGTTTTTAATTATGATTGTCTTTAGATAATTACATTTGTTATTTTTTCCAATCAGATGTTTCTTTTGCTGCAGGACAAATCCAACACATTACTGTTAAACGCTTCACTTGCATTAGGGAGAGAAATTACTTCAAATTTTAATTTCTATGCAGTTGTTTTGAAATAAATAATTAAACAAAACAAAACTATTGCCAGTAAGGTCAAGGTTTAGGAAGTCAGAATAATTTTTCATTTCTAAATGTAGCTGACTTTAACAATAACTGTGAGCAAGTGGCGAAAGAAGCTAAAAAAAGAGCATTTCCTATGAAAATGCAGTGTGAAGGCTGAGTGATGAATGATAACTAAACTGTATGAAGAAGCTGAAACTGGCCTAAAACTAAAAGCAGCATATGACAAAAAAAGAGTAAGGTTGCTGAAGCAGATTTCAAAGAGAACATATTTTTTGAAACAACCTCAAAGATCTTAGAACATTTTTATGCAGAAAATATTTGTAAGTAAAGCTAAACGTCTTTAGTTAAAGTATAAAAAGTACAAGCACCACATCTTAGGACCCTTCACCTAATTGATAAAATAGCATAAAGTATACAGGAGTTAGAAAACAAAAAAGTTTCAATAAATAAACTGAAAGAAAATAGTGTGAATGCTGAGTTTCACACAATAAAGCCTTTCATCCATCCATTATCTTTACCCGCTTCTTCCTTGAAGCGGTCGTGGGGTCATTGGTGCCCATGTCCAGCAGTAACTGTAGGAGAGGTGGGGGACACCCTGGACACCATAGTGGTTCAAAACATCAAAGTTCATGCTCAATTATCCAGTTTTTAAAAATCCCACAAAGTTCAGTAAGGTCATCTGGACAGTTTTTTTTTGAGACGTTTAATCCTTCATCCAAAGGACTTCATCAGTCAGATGAGTCATTCATCCAATGGACTGATGAAGTCCTTTGGATGAAATGTCTCAACAACAAAAAAATAAACCGTCCAGATGACCTGACTGAACTTTGATGGATTTTCTACCTGGATTACTGAGCATGAACTTTGATGTTTTGAACCACCTTGGCTATGGATCCCTCAGAGGAGTCAACAGAGGAGAGGGCGGGCTCTAGAAACCATCTTATCACCAGCAAACTGGTTGTTCCACTATGCGGGTGTGCTGCTTATGGGACTTAGTTTGTTGTGGCTCCTCGGACTGATGAAGTGTTTTGGATGAAGGACAAAATTTCTCAACAAAAACAACAAAAAAAAAAAAAACGTCCAGGTGACCTGACTGAACTTTGATGGATTTTCTACCTGGGTTATTGAGCATGAACTTTGATTCACTCAGAAAGGTCCCCTGGCCGGGAATGGAACCAAGCTGCTCTCTGAGGGGCGGCAATTCTACCAACTGCGCCACCGTGCTGCCAACCTGAAACCTTGATTAAAAAAAAAAAAAAGAAAGCTCACATTTCTTGCTGTGCTTAAATGGTGACAAACAGTTCAAAATACAAACTATACAGGACTGGTTTGGGGAAAGTTATAATCACTGACTGTACACATTTCAAAGATCTGATCATTTTTCTGCCAAGATTAACAGAAATTATGACCAGAAAAATAGCTTTATCATTTTTGTAGTTGTTTTAAAAAAAACACTCTGCTTTGGGTATGTTATACAAAGGCAGGGGATTTGCTGTTAACCAACTGCACAGCATGGTGAACGCATCATCCATCAGTAACCATGGCAATGGCTGTTTTGTTAAGATGACAAGAGCCTCCAACAGTTTTACCTGGTTATTTATAACCTCAGTGTTAATAACGAAAACCCTCCACAGATGTGAAATGGAGTTCCTGTGAAGTGACACTGCAGTGAAGTGTGGGACCAGCTCAGAAAGAAGCCAAAGGGAGATATTTTATGATCTGCAGAGCAGCTGAATATCCATCCTGAGCAAATAATTTGAACTCTACGTAATGAAATGAGAAGAATGCTGTTTAAGACAACAGAAGATTCTTAGTGGCAATTACCAGCCTGATCTGATTCAGATATTGTCACTCAAATTCTGAGATACTGCATGTGAACAAAAGGAAACATTTCTGCCAGGAAGCATCTTCCTCCGAATGGTCCAGATAATGTCAGTCCCAGCATCTATTTCTTTGTTCGCTCATTTATGTTTCTGCCTGTCACACACAATATTTCTGCTGGTTAGGTTTGGATGGAAGTTGTAGACATGACAAATGTGATATAAAAGAAGAAAGACAAGCGAGAGACAGACAGGTGTGTGATGAGCACCATGTAATGGGGAAAATAATAATAAAAAAGTAAATAATCAACGATGCCAAACTCTGAGTAAAAACTAACACTAAAAATGTTCATTCTGGATGTCATACAGTAATATTAATAAACAGGTAAAAATAATAAATGCATAAAAAATAAACACACAGAACTTGTTAATTTACTCAAATTTTACATGACTTTTCCAAATACAAAACTTACCGTTGTTTTAGCAAAAATAAATATATATATACTGTATATACATTTTTGGTTTAGTCACCAAACTATACACCGACTTTAATTTCCATGACTTCTATGACAATTTTTGACAGGAAAAATAAACAATTTGGCTGTACAGTGGTCCCTCACTACTTCGCGGTTCGTTTTTTGCGGACTTGCTATGTCGCGGTTTTTCAAATTAAGATTGGACATAATTGGCTGATTGATGGATGAGCCGCACAATCAGCATGAAATTTTTATTTTAAATAAATTATTTTAAATTATTTAGCAACCGCTGCACCTGTGTGCAGCCCATAGTGCAGGAGAAACTTCCTCCTGCAGCGTCTCCTTCCTCTGTCGTTCTCCGTTCAGCAGTGGAGAAGTGGGCGTGGCCGAGAGTGCAGTTGTGGCAGAAAGCTGAGTTCATGACATTCTGTGTGCTCTTTTACAGCATTTAGAGTTTAGAAATGCTAAAGGGTTTAAAATGCCTTAATATATATAGCATATAATAGGGGTAGGCAATATGGCTCAAATAAAATATCATGATATTTCAAAGCATTCTGACAATAACGATAAATTTCGTGATATAAAAAAAAAAACAGAAATCATAGTTATTCATTTGACAAAATGAACTTGTTGCTTTCCAGTATTATATAAAAACAAAACAAACAAAAACAAAAAAAAAACAAAGGTTAATTTTACGGCAGTTACTTTATTTAGTATTCAGTCTCAAAGTATAAAAATAAAAAAAATAAAAATGATCCTTCTGTTATTTAGATTGAAAAAGTCTGCACAAAATCCTCCACATAAACTAAAGTGCACGTGCAATTCCCCAAAAAATAAAATAAAATTAAAACTTAAAATCTGTTGCGCATAAATGTAACATACAAGAAAAAGCATGTTGCCTTTAAATGAGCTATAACTTCCAAAAATTGTGACGTGTTGAAAACAAATGAAATGCTGTCTGAGAGGACTGCTGATTAGAACAGCCACCAGCCAGTTTCCTGATCCTCAGGAAAGCAGCTGGTCTCGAGGTTTGAGCTGCACAGTTCCCAGTCGCTGTTAGTGCACAGTCAGACTCAGGTCAGGCTCCGCTTGGTCAGATTTGATCATAAATCGGTGGTCGATGCAGTCAGTGTTTCCCCTACCATTATAAAAGCGGGGTGCCCCGCCGCATCAACAGAACCAAGCGCACAGTCTACCGAACTGAACTGCGCGCACCCCCGCCCCACCCGCCTGCACTGATGTAACTCCAAGTTAGCAGCGCGCTAGTTACAAAGCTAAAAGCAACGTCTTCCCTCACGTTGAACCCTCACGCTGACGGGCTCAAAAACTATCAGGACAAACGGTGCACAGCTCAGATGTCTCTCCGTTCATGCCGTCACCTTTACAACTTGAATATTGCAGCGTAATCTGCTGCGTGGTGAGATGACGCATTTATGTCATGAAATTAGCATATCATGATATAATTTATTTTCCCGGTCAAGTTTTATTTACCGGTATTATCATGAACGATATGATATGGCCCAGCCCTAATATATATACACACACACAGGTAAATACTAAAATAAACTGCTACTTACTACTTGTACTACTATTCCTACTTGGCGGATTTTCACTTATCGCGGGGCTTCAGGGTACGGATCCCCCGTGATAAACGAGGGACTAATGTACAACCATAAACATGGGGGTGGGGGGGCAGGATGTCAAAATGATCTCAGTGACATAGTTTGGAAATATTTACAAAAGTCTCATTTCTGAAATGGATGGGGGTTTGGTACAGCGGGGAACAGGTGGTCCTCTCATCTCAGATCAAGTTGTTGGGCTGGTTTGCTTTGTCCTGTCATGCCAGTTTAAAGAAGAAGAAGAAGAAAAAAATTGACTGGAAGGTTCGAGACTTTAATGTTGCTGGAATTGGTTCAATTACAGTCACTCTAGGATAAACTACAAAGTCCATCAGACCCAATCAAAGTCTGTATATCTGTGTGCACGTGTGTGTGTGTGTGTGCACGCGCTTTGATAAAGTATTCATGACCCAATCATAGCCCTTTCATCTCTCTATAGACAGGCTGACAAACACAAAAACAAGGCTAAACATCACATTCTCACTCAGTGTGACACCACTGCTTGAACAAACCGAGCTTGTTAAAAGTCAGGATAAATATTCAAACTCATTCAGGGCTGCTGCTTTATTTGTACAGTACTATAAAAAAATAAAGCTGCGAGTTAAAGCGTGAACAAAATAAACTAAAGTTTGAACTTTACAGAAAAGTAACACTCCACTTGACTGATAAAACAACAAGGTCCAGATTTTCAATGATCTAACATCCAATCTGGGCTGAGCTGCTCTTTATTATTCTACCTAAGTAGTGTTTCTCTACAGAAATTTCCCAGTTAAAGCCTGATTGGTTTATGTTGTGATGTGTTTGCCTCTTGAATTTAGAGAAGCTGTGAAGTGGACTTCAATTTGAGGGGCCATTAACTGGCGACCTCTCCGACCGCTGACTCTAATGATCTTATTTTCTGCTGCAAAGGAAACTGTGTGTCCCTTGTTTGATGAAGATGTTCTTGAAAAAAATGTGTTTGAGAGCAGACTTTGAAGTTTCTTTCATTTAAACACTCTCATGATAAGCTTTTGCTTCATTTAACTTATATAACTATGGTATTCTAATTACAACATGAGCTATAGCAATAATTATCTTTAAAAAGTGTCGCTGGAAATTCTGGTCTCTTCCACATTTCTGACCAGCAGTTGAAACACTGATGTCAGAAACATCATTTTCATCCAGAAACGTTGCCATTGTAGTTTGAGCAACACAAGATTACTGAGTCATAGCAGCTCACCTGTGTAGAATATCCCATAAAACACAATCGATGAAATAGCGCAGTCATTAAAATCACCTGCTAGGACCAGAAAATCACAAGACGGACACCTAACAATTTAACAAATTACAAGAAGAGTTGAAGATAGAACCAAACCATCAAGCTGGTGTTATCTGAAGGAAGATTAAGTTCAAATTTTGCAGGCTGCAGACCAAGTATTAAGAGTAAGAAAAAAATATTCATCTGATATATGAAATTGAAAAACTTTTCTTTAAATAAAACCAATATTCTCTCAGACAGTAGGGTTGGGAGGAGTGGTTGTGTCAGTGACGTGAAGCAGACATCAGTCATTATCTTGGTTTATAAAAAAGAGCTATACATATCCTGATGGGGAAGTCAAGCTCACAATTACATAAAGCAGAGGCAATTCAATAGAAAACCTGCACCATTTAAAACAACTCAGATTCAAGTTAAAGTGCAATGAAGTGGGTAAAAACTCCAGCAGCTGCTGCAGCACCAAAAGAACAACTTGGACCAACATGCTTCAGCCTGTAGCCTTCATTAGGGTCATCTTAAAGCATCAAACTCCATCCGTCCATTATCTTTATCCGCTTCTTCCTTTTCAGGCTGAGGGGGTCACTGGTGGTCATAACCAGCAGTCACTGTGTGAGAGGTGAGGGACACCCTGGACAGTTTGTCCATCACAGGGACTCATAGAGACAATCGAGACAAACAACCACTCACACCTAGAGACAATATAGAGTTACCAATCAGCCTAACATCAAATGGTCAGCATTTAAACAAAACCACGGTAAGACTAAACAAATAAATAATTTTTACATTAAGACATTCTCCACTGAGCTTTTAAATAGATGCACTTTGCTGCATGGTTGGACAACTTCAATATGTTTCCAGGTTTTGATGCAAAAGTACTCTGCTCCAACAGAACTTGATTCATTCACCTTTATTTATACAGGTTAATCCCACTGAGCCTCGGGGACTCATTTGCAAGAGAGATGAAAATGTGAGAAAAATGTGGGTAGAAAAGGTGAAACACTCACACCTGCCTCCACCCTCATTTGCCCCACTCTGCCCCCCTGAGCAAGGCCCTTAACCCCCATCATCTGCTCCCTAAACAGGTCTCTCTTGAAAATGAGTTCTCGTGGCTCAATGAGACTACCTGGATAAATAAAGGGAAAATGAAAAAAAAAAAATTTAAATTATATATATATATATATATATATATATATTAAAATTAAAATAAAATGACAACAAAAAGGACAGTCAAAAGGAAAAAGTAGCAAAAAAAAAACAACAAAACAGCTAGATTATAAGGCGGTGTAGAAAACTAAAAACAGGAACATGTCTGCGTTGGTTTTTCCAGGAACTTAACAGATGTTTGAAGCCGCTTAGAGAGGTCAGGGTCGAGATGTTCAGATCTTTTAGCAAGATATTCTAGAAAACAGGAGCGGAGTTGGAAAAGGCCCATTTGCCTAGTTCATTCCTCACTGAGAGGACACTGCATGTAATAATGTCTTGAGAGTGCACGCTGTAGCTGCACTCACGCAGAGAAATGTGGGAGAAGATCAATCAACCTTTATTTATACAGGTAAATCCCATTGAGCCTCGAGGACTCATTTACAAGAGAGACCTGATTTCAACAAAGAAAGATGACAACAATGGACAACAGCAACAACAATAAGCAGTTATAAAAACTCATACTACAGTTTTTTTTTTTTTTTTTTTTTTTTT
>NC_056499.1:18809534-18839149 GCF_014905685.2 Nematolebias whitei | reverse complement strand
CCTGCCAGGAGTCCAACAGATTCTTAAAGCCACTTAGAGAGGTCAAGGTCGAGAGCTTCAAATCTTGACCTCTCTAAGTGGCTTTAAGAATCTGTTGGACTCCTGGCAGGGACCAATGCAGACATGTTCCTGTTTTTAGTTTTATACATTTGTCTTGGAATCTAGCTGTTTTTTTTTTGTTTTGTTACCTTTTTTCCTTTTAGCCATCCTATTTGATGTATGAAAGCAGCAGACCAAGAAGTTATTTAAAGATGAAAATGTACCAGTGAGAGAGTCTGCGTGAAGTTAATGATGACCAGTTAACCAGTGAATACAGGGTGCAGTGGTGGGTACGGTAATTACAGCCAGTTATGAATTTTAGGGCACTGTGACAGACAGCATCCAGCATCTGCAAGGTGCTTGTAGGGGCGTTCAGGATGGGAGTCTGACAAAATGAAGATATAACACAATCTGCTGTCTTCCTTAGATAAATAACTTTTACTAATTGGCTTTTTATGTATGTGAATATTATTGAACAGTGCCCTGAGATGACTTCTGCTGTGATTTGATGCTATATAAACTGAATTGAAATTGAAATGAATTGATACTAAATTTTCAACACAGTAACATACTTATTCAAACAAATGTAAAAATATTGTGTAAAAAAATCTAGATGCAAATAACACACTATCTTAAGAATTTTTTTAATTGTAAAATCCAAAATGCATGTGTTTTCCCCACATTAAACTGACATTATCACCTCTTTAGCTATTTTAAATATTTTAAAACCTATGACAATTTTTTCCCCTCTCCATGCACCTCAGAGAAATGTGAGGTTGTACCAGAAACTACCAGTACTACACATTAGACATATTTTAAAAAGTGAGGGAAAAAGTGTTGAACTGTTGAATTATTCTGCACAGACATTGACAGTAAAATAAATAAATAAATAAAACTACTGGATGACAGAAATGTGTTTAAGAAGAAGAAACAAAAAACAAATAGTGCCATCAAGGACAATTTGCTTCAACTTCTAGCCTTAAAAAGTGTATAGAAATGCAAAAAAGGAATTATTTTTGTACATTGTACTATATACACATGTGTACACACAATATAGTGAACCAGTACAGTATATACTATGTGGTGTTTCTCTAATACACACATATCATCGGCCTCGGGCTGTTTGTAATCAAACTTGAGATTGCTCCCTGCTTCCTAATGACGTTATTTTGATTCTGATTCCTCATCATATCCTAAAGGAATAAGAAACGAGTCCACACGTTTTTGTCAACGTGGCACATTTTTAGCTGATAAGCAACCAAGCTGCTGCACCAAATCATGCACACTCACTCTCACTGAAACACACACGCATAAAGACACGACCAGATCCCATGAGTGGATGTATATACTGATATAGTGAAAATGTCGTTTAAGGCCAACACACAAGACACATGCACACAAAGCAATAACATGCAGCTGCGTGCACATTACAGCAAATCATTACAGCAAATGGAAAAAATGTGAATGTACCGGTGTATGCACTTTTCTTGTAACTTCTTTAAGACCAATAAGTCCATTAAGTCTGTCATTAGAAAGTAAAATGTCAACACCAAAGTCCTGTTTGGCGCAGAGTTTAGGAGAGACTTCAACTAGTGACAATTCAGTTTTGATTACCGATTGAATTATTTCTCCACAATGAATGTGAGTGAATGCAGTGTCCTCACAAAACAGTTGTGCACGTGCTTTAAGTTCATCACAGTTTCCAGAGCGGTCACTCTAAATCTGCCCAGATTTCTGCTGAATTTAGCCCTTGGCTATTTTTGCTCATCGTCCATCAGGGAAGGATTTGTAAAATAACACATTCCCAACTGAGCTGTCCTGTCTGGTAAAAGCTACATTTTTCATCTCATTAAGACGATTAAATGAATTTGTGTGTTCGTGACTCAAACTAACAGCATGTGCCATGGTATTATTGTAGTGATATCTGAACTACTGATGTTTTTATTTATTCAATTCAATTCAGAAATACTTTATTAATCCCAAAGGGAAATTATTTGTTGTTGTAACTCATTATCCTCGTTTCGTTAAGAGATGTTATAGATACTGATGGCTGTAGGCAGGAAGGATCTCTTGTAAAGGTCCGTCTCACAGTGGATCCGAAGAAACTGGCTGCAGATGCCATCCGATCCGTCCACCCACTCGGCTGGCCTCTCGGTTCCCCAGGGCTGCTGGGCAAAACTCCTCCCAGAGTGAAGGCCACTCCTCCCAGCAGCATGCCGAGCTGCTTGTAGCTGCGGACACCTGGCTGCAGGTGTCGGGGGACAATCTCGGTCCTTCTGCTGTTATGAGTCACGTTTCCTGCTAGTTCCAGGATCTCAGTGGTCAGGCACTCGAGCACAGCCGGCAGGGAGATGGAAATGCATCTACGGCACCTCCTTTTCAACTCATTTGAGATTTGGTGCTGTAGCCGAGATATTATTTAAGCTTTTGAGGTGTTAATCAGCTGCTCCCAGTTGTTAAAACAAACAAACAAACAAAAAAACACACAAAAAAAACCCCACCTTGTTGTCATGGTTACGCATCATAACAAATGTCCAAAACTAAAAACGTTTTAGTAAAAATCCTTCCAGCTGCACAACATCTGATACCAGAGGAAACAATCATTCAAAAAATGTGATTTACATCCAGAAAAAGAGGAAATAAAGTTTCCAAAAACAAAATCTCTGTATGAAAGTAACAGAGCTGCTCCAGCATGCAGCCAACCCGAGCGGCGCAATTCTAGAATATTCTAGATTTCTATAAATGGAAATAAAATAAATATTCCTGGGCGGCACGGTGGAGCAGTTAGTAGAGCTGCCACCTGTCAACGAGAAGCTCGTTTGATCGAATCATGACCTGGAGGGCATTCTGGGTGGCGTTTGCATGTTCTCTCCGTGCATGTGTGGGTTTTCTCCGGATACTCTGGTTTCATCCAACAGACCAAAAACATGCCTGCTAGACTGACTGGTAACTCTTAATTGTCACTAGGTTTGAGTAAGAGAGTGAATGGCTGTTTGTCTCGTTTGTCTCCATGTGTCCCTGTGATGGACTGGAGACCTGTCCAGGGTGTCCCCCGCTTCTCTCACAGTGACTGCTGCATATGGGGACCAGTGACCCCCGCGTTCTGAAAATGAAGACGCTGGTGAAGATAATGGATGGGTGGATGAAAATGTTCCAATATAAATGTGTTATATAGGCATAAAAATGCACTAAACAATTTTTTTTTTCTCATTACAGTAACTGTTCCTGGTATGGTAATTAGCACTGCAGAACAACGGCAACATATTGAGGAAGTTCTCAAACATGAAAGAAGACAGCGAGGAGTTCAACACACAGAGACAGTTGCTTCCACAAAACTTTCTTCCTCAAACTACTAATTCTCAGATATAATTTTCTATAACAGCAAAAGAAGCCAGAAAAATAAGCTAAGTTTACAACAAATAAGCAAGAATTAAGAAAAACAAAAAAGTAAGAACAAAGATCCACCTAGAAAGACAGTTTAAAGGGAAAGTTTTATAAAAGAAATGGGGTGAGAAACAATAAAATGAGCAGATCATCATTTCAGAGCAGCCCTCTTTGCAGGAAATCATTTTTTATTGCTTGACTGCTCGACCGTTGTCTGAATCAAAGGATGTTTTGAGGGGGAACAATGATTCCTCTTTCCACTTTACGTGAAGCATGCAATCGGCTATAAATGGGTTTTCTCATGAGTATTTCCTCCACCTTTAACCTTTATCAAAATTATTTCATTCTTGATACTTGGTAAAAACACTGAGTCATGCTCTATTAAAAAAAAAATTAAATGCTAAACCATCAATAGTGTCCTGATGCATGCTCAATAATCCAGGTAGATAAATTTAACCAGGTAAAGTCCAGTCGTCTGGATGGATTCTTCTTTGATGAAACGTTTTATCTTTTATCCAGAAGACTTCTTCAGGCTGAAGAAGTCTTTTGGATAAAAGACGAAAGATGTCAGTCAGGTGGAAACCCTGATGAGGGTGACGAGCATGCAGATGAGCTTTCCTGACAAGGTTTCTGACAGTTTGTGCAGAAATTCTTTGGTTATAAAAAACGATTGTTGCAGCAGCTGCCCGAGTGGCTGGACTCAAGACAATCTAGGAGGTGAAGATGCTGGATGTGGAAGTCCTGGGCTGGTGTGGTTAAACATGGTCTGCAGTTGTGAGGCTGGTTGGATGTACTGACAAATTCTCTGAAACTCCTTTGGAGATGGCTTATGGTAGAGAAATTAACAATCAATTCATGGGCAACAGCTCTGGTGGACATTCCTGCAGTAAGCATATCAATAATGTGTTATGTGTTGTCATCATTGTATGGGAACATATAATGATGAAATTGGCTCTCTGCATTTAACACATCCACCCCCAGGTGGCGCTGTGGGCAGCTATTGAAAGCACGCGGAGACCAATTGGGGATATGGTGTCCTGCTCAGAGACACCACGAGACGTGCAATGACTGGGGATCGAACCTGGGACTTTCAGGTCCCGAGTCAGCTGCCCTGCCTCTACCACATCTCGGCCCCCAACTGCAAGCTCCCTCAAAACTTGCAACTTCTGTGGTGTTGTGCTGTGTCACAAAACTGCACATTTTAGAGTGGCCTTTTATTGTGGTCAGCCTAAGGCACACCTGCACAATAACCATGCTGTCTAACCAGCATCTTGATATGCCACACCTGTGAGGTAGATGGATTATCTCGGCAAAGGAGACGTGCTCACTAACACAGATTCACACAAACGTGAATATTTGAGAGAACAGGGTCTGTTATGTCCATAGAAAAAGTCTTAGGTTGTTTTCACACCTGATAGTCCGGTAGACTCGGTTCGGTTCGGGACCAATATTCATGACCTTTTGTTTACATTTGAGCTGGTGCGTTTGCATTCACACTGCACTGTGCAGTCGAGTCAACCTGTTGAACCAACCTGTTCCCCCGCTCGTCTGAGGGGGCGCTGCACCAAGAACTACTGAAAGAAACGACACAAAAACCTCTGAAGACACGTCTTCTTCTTCTTCTGGAAATAAAAATAAAAACGAAGTGGCATCAAGTTTTAGCAGTTTTAGGAGTTATATTTTGTCATTTTTCAAAAATGGACTTAGCATGAGCAGAAGATGAGACAGAAGACCATGGAGAATATTGTTTTTCCACACAAGGCAGCTGACGGCTCCATATAAGGTAAGAGAAATGCGTGTTTGTCCTGTGGAGCGGGGTCCAGTCTGTTTACATTCACACTGTACTCGAACCGCGCTGGAGTTCGCTTCTACCGGACCAAGACCTAGGTTTTAGCATGGGCCAGAGTTCGCCTTTTTGTTACGTGACAGAGTTCGATGGCGCATTCACACCTCCCTAAACAAACCGGACTTTCTAGGAAAACAAGCTAGAGTTCGATTAAAGCGGACTAAACAGGGCTGGTGTGAATGCACCCTGAGATCTTTGAGTTCAGCTCATGAAAAATGGGAGCAAAAACAAAAGGGTTGCATTTATATTTTTGTTCAGTGTAGACAGACGGATGAATGACAACAAAAAACAATAAAAAATGTATTTTTATACAAAGAATTTGTGGAAAAGTTCTTTGAGAAGCTCCGAAGAACACTGCTGTAAGTAAAACTGCACACTTTGTCAATAAACCATTGAAGTTTTAAAAGTTTTCATTCTTTATGTATTTAAATGTACTATTTGTTATTATAATTTTTATACAATATATAATTTATTGCTGTTATTAAAAGCAAAAAATAAACTCAAGTTCTTCATCCTGTTGACCCCCTTGGTTGGACACCCCCTTTCCTCCAAAGAGCCAGAAAATTAGAGGAAACGGTACTTCTGTACACTTAGTGTTGCTGACTCCCAGAAGAAAATGTCAGCGCTGAATTGGGATCAGGCCATCAGCTGTATGCTCTAAAGAGAAAGCTCCAAGGCATACAAATAGATGCTTTGGACATGTTTTTAGACCAAAAACATTAGATGGTTGCCAAGTAACTGGTAATTCTGCTCTCATCAGTTTTCAGCTCTGGCATTACCATTCAGTCAGTCCCAGTGTCTCTCCACAGTCTTAAGATCTTATGCAAATTAATATATTCAACCTCAGGGTATCTTTAGAAATTGGAATGATATCAAGACACGGTACTTGCATAATGTCAGCAACTTGGTAGGAATCTAAAATCTCTGAACAGAAAAAAAACTCTAAAAGTAATCTCATAGCTTGTTAGCATTTGTTAATAAAATATATTAGTTGTTAAATCAAACTCTGCACAGTAAAATGTTAATCAAATGGGCTGTTTCTTTTTTTTATTTCAAATATAAAGATTGGTTAAAAAATCTCAGCCTGCGATCAAAACCTAATGAGTGACTTAAAAGTGCTGTTATTTGTTCTTTTATTTATTTTAGACAGACGGTTAGGCATCATTAGAGGCCCTCAACTTGATGATATATTTGCCTATTATTAAAAACCTTTTGTGTCTCACACCCACACATACAATCCCTGAGGTTGTAAAAGTACAATTATCTCCCACTCCAGGGTGACCATCAGGCTACAGGCCGAATGCTTCATCATATTATCTGTGTCAACCCATGTGTGTGTGTGTCTGTGTGAGAAACACTTTCACATTATCTGCACACCAACAATAGCCTGCCCATTCATAGGCTGTTTCTGTGTTTGGAATAGAGCAGATCATAACGGTAATAGTACTTTAATGACACAGATAGTGTTTAATCAATAGTCTGTCTTATAATGATATCATATCCTGTTCAGCTGAAAGACACGTCTACATGCAGCTCTGCAGACCATCATCAACAAACTTTTAACAATGCCAAAAAGCCCTAACACACACACACAAACACACACACAGTCTGATCGGCTGAAAAAAGTACCATATTTTTCGTCCTATAGTTGCAGTTTTTTGCATAATTTACATGCCCAGCGACTTACACTGAAGCGACGTATTTGTGGCTTTTCCCTCATATTTATAAACCAATTTTAGGTTGAGATATGACCATTTTCATTCATTCTGACTGAAAATATTGAACATTACAATTTTCAGCCGCTAGATGACACTCGAGTAGTACGGCATGCCATTGTCTCATGTAATAGGTAAAAGTGGCTATTAATGACACAATCAGCTTGCCATAGATGCCACCATCATCTGCCTGGAGCAACCGTCAAATCAGCTTTAATTCGCTGCACCACCCCCGCGAAATGCAGCTAATTTGACCATTGAAGTGCATTTATCAAGTAAAAGTTCAACTGAGACACACCTTTACTATAATTTCAAGCAAACAAATGATTGTTTTTAGGTGGTTATCTTGTTAAATTTGGAAGAAATGCACAGCGAGTCGCCCTCTGCGCATTCCTGTTTCCACGTATTGGCTTTTAAAATGCAGCAGATTTGACCGTCAAAGTGCATTTATTAAGAAAAAGTTAGACGGAGACATATCTTTGCTATAATTTTGATCAAAAATTGTTAATCGTGTTAAATTCAGTTCTCCCGTGCACGCCTCCGCGGTTGTCATTTGGCAGCCCATCGATTTTTGGCACAACACCGGCCCACATTTCCAGGTTCGGCCCACATTTCTGGGTTCGGCCCATATTTCCGGGTTGTCAGCGATAATGCATAACAAACGCGACGCATAAGCGGTGAATCACAATAGATGTGATGTATATGGCGAAGCGTCGTACTGTATTTGTGGATTTTTCCACTTTATTAGACATATTTGGACTGATGCGACTTATAGGGCGGTGCGACATGTACGGCGGAAAATACGGTAAGCACAGTAGAGGGGATTTGTGAAAAAAAAAAAGCCTTGAAATTTAGTAAATTTTATATTTTATCATGTAAAAGAACCTATAACCACTTGCTAATCTTCATTCACCAAAGAAAACCAAATTTAGATTCCTTTCATGAGTTGCAAAATGGGATTGTTTTATACAAATCCTCTTTTTTTCTTTACACATTACTTGATTGGGTTAACCTTTATTTGGATTTTTATGAGCCATTGTTGCATATTCAGTGACCTTTAAATGAATCATGTAATAAAAAGCCCATAAAAGAAAGAAATACTGATTAGATGTGACTGCGCCATGTATGTTCTTTCTTATCACACACCCTCCTGTGTGCCCTTACACAAATGCACACACTTAGACTGCACAGGTATCCTCATAATAAATGTCTACATATCATTACAAATCAAACATTACACAAATTACATTGCACAACGTGTTTCCATATTCCGTTTAAAACAAAGCAAATCTTTACAAAAAGGAAAAACTTAAATCATAACTTAATCTCATCAAAAACTTTAAAGAAATCGCTTGAAACTCCTCAAGTCACTTTTATTTTCTGCTGGAGTGTGTTCACACACAATCAGCAAACCTGTGTGTTGTCATCCGTGAGTTATCATACGAGTTTACCGACTGTGTCTTCATAGCTGTGCATAACAATGCTTACCACCAAGTTCTGTGTCCCTGTATATAAAGCAACATTTACTGAGGTGTAATGCAATCTGCCACTGATTTAACACCCCTGTTTGTTTCCTCTGGTGATAAAGTAGTGCCTTGGGCCATAAGTGCATGTAGAAAACAATGTGTGTACAAAAGCTGTGGTGATGAAATGGTGTAAAGAAAAAATGAAAATTACAGTCATCCATCTCATACCGTGCACCTGCATGTGCACATAAAAAAAACACAAACAGAAATGAAAAACGGAGTGAAAAGAAGCTGCAGCCACTCAGAAAAAAATAGAAGTTTAACTTAAAAAATCAGGACAGAAATAGATAAAATGACTTTTTTTAAACAGCTCATACTGTAAATCTCTTTGGCTCTGATGGGAGCAGATCAGCTTGGAATCAGATTTTATTAATTTCTGTGGGACTCGTTATAGCAAACAAAAAGTTAGAATTTTACTCAAAAAGAGAATGTGTGCATTTATGTAAGTGGGGCACGACTATAGACAGAAAATATGAAACACAAGAAGAACAGATGGCGCTTACTCCAATAAGAACAATGATTATAATTACATTTGATTACTAATAGTGTTTAAAATATTGTAAAATGAAAAAATTTTAAACTAGCTTGGTAAAGGAGTCAGTGTCAAAACAGCCTCTGTAGTTTCTTGTTTGATGACCCAGAATATGTCCAGAACCAGTGAGCTTTGGTCAGACCCAAAAGGACTGGAATCACTCCAATTAATGCTGTCCAGTGGTTTATAAACTAAAAGAATAAATATCCTAAAGGAGAATTAGTTACAATGTTTGATTAATTAATTAACTGCTCTGAGAAAAAAAACTTCCTACCCAGTTGAAATATAACAGTATAATAAATATTTTTGAATTGTGTACTTGTTTCTTTGATCTATTTCAAAGAGTAAATAGTAAAAGAGTGAAGCTCCGTGAATAAAAAGCTACACAGCTATTTATTATTCATTCAGTGGGTGCGTCCTCAACAGAAATGTGATCTCACATATTATTCATATTATTCAATAATTCACTTATTTATTTTGATTTGTTTTTTAATTTGCAGAGAACAAATGCAACAAACTGAACCTAAACTCTTACTGATTGTTACCCTGAGAAAAGACAAAGTTATGTCAACACAACACAACGCACAGACACACACCGATCCAGGATACTTAATTAGTGAAACTCTGTGGCTGATATTTTTGTCTCAGGAACAAACCCTAACCCTGAGGAGACGAGGAGGTATGCAGACAACATAAAGACAAATTATATAACGACAGGGTAGGAAAAAAATGATGACTTGGAAACAACAAAAAAATAGAAGCAGATTAAGACAAATGAACAAGAAACACAAAGTAATCACACTGACAAAAGAAATGCAAAAGACTACAGATGCAGTGAACAAAGAACCACAGAGTTATTAAATTAACCAAAGCTGAAGCCGGAGATAAAGCTAGTCTGCATGTCGTTAGCCTTTAGTTTATTGATTTAATAGATTTAATTTGGACATTCTGCCTTATTTAAGATGTTGTATGAATGACATCATTTAATCTCCTAATAAATACATTAATTAAAACAATGTCCCCAGAAAGGCCTTAATGATTTATTGTGCACTCTTTCAGCTCAATTTCACTTCAGTTTGTTTAGAAAACCTTTTCACAAGTGAAGGAAACGTGACTTCAGGCAACAGGCACGTCTTTCTCAACCCTTTGTCACAGTTTTAAAATGGGGGGAAAACTAGTATTCAGCAAACTTGCTGTGTATTCCTGAAACTTAGGGCTTGCCCTTTTAGGGCTATAATATAAATTATAAAATCATTGTACAGAAAATGTATAAACATTACAGGATCTGATGGGTAATGAAAAGGATCGCCACACTTTTCATTCAAAGTGGGACAAATGAATCATTACACAACACAAATATACTGGATGGTTGTATGGAGACAGAGTTGAGGGTTGTTGCATAAAATTAATGCACTTCTGTGATGACAGCAGAAGTATTCCCAGCACTGAATAGATGTATGTGTGTGCCAGAGGCAGCCAGCACAGTGGAACATCCCACACTAACATGATGCTATTGTACTTTAGCTGATTCAGCAATGCTGGCTTGCAATGTAAAATCAAACAGTGAGACAGCTCTAAGCCGCATGGTCATTTTAAAATAGTAAAGGTGAACAATGAAGAAGTAATGTCTTTTAGAGCTAATATAGCTTGTTGCTGTGTGAATAGAGTTCAGTTTACAGCCTAGGACCTGTGGGTAGGCCTGTCGCAATAAACAATAAATCAATTAATCGCATGATAAATGAAAATTATCAACCTCATTTTCATTTATCGGCTTTATCATTTCTTTGTGTCTCTCTTTCTACTTAAGACACTGGATGACAAAAGGCTCAACTCTGGTGCTCTTCACTGAGCCTTCCCTCTCTCTTTTCTCCTTAAAGTCCATTTTAACTGTCCAAAATCGTGTTTTTGGATCAATAAAAGCAGCTAAGATGAGAAGCTAAGCTACAAGCTAATCGAACAGGCCGACCTCGGGAAAAAAACCCTCTGTTTTGTCAAAGCTCCAAAATTCACGGTTGAAACCCGTGCCTTCGTGTAAAAAGTTTTTCTCTGCAAATACAAGCTGAGAACTTGTTTACTGATTTTTTTAATTAAAAGTTTTGTGTGAAAAATGCTTTGCTAAAGAGCTCAAACCACATCAACTGTGTGTCATTTTGAGAACCGAAGAGAAACAGCCCAGGTCACCAAGGGGTCTCTCGTCTATTTTTCTTAAAGAGACACGCTGCTCGCTCTCTCACTGTCCATCCTTCGGTTCAAAGTCTTATGACTGCCATCCGGTGGTCAAAAAAAGTTACTACACACAAAACAAATTAAACATTTCTTCTTAAATTTGACAATAATGACTGATTATTGTCAAATTTCAATCAATATTATTGTTTATCGCAATAATTTCTGAGAAAATTAATCGTCCAGCAAAATTTGTTATTGTGACAGGCCTACCTGTGGGGTGAGACAAGGGTACTGATAACAGCTTCTTATCAGATTATCAGATGAAGCTATTGAAGTCAAAGATGAACAGAAAATCACCTCCTGAACCTGTTGCCATAATATTAATGCAGCAGTAGATGGAGAAAGCCTTAAGATTTCAAAGAGGTCATGAACTTTTTACAGTACAAAATAATTCTCCCATTTCAAGCATCCAATACCACCAATGGAAATCCCTTTAAGATCTTTCAGATTTACACCTTTATGCAGACTTGTGTGTCTCAAATGTAGTATTTACTAACTTTCACACACTTCCTTGTATGTGTCAGCTGAATAAACCAAACAAGGACGAGATGAAATAATTATTTGCACCCAGCAGTAGAGTTTCAGAGGTAATAAATTGTTTCATTAATACACCTGGTAAACAGGATGAAAGTTTGGATTTTGATTGCTATTCCATTTAAATTGTTATTGTCTGAGAATTTAAGCCTGTAGCTCCTTTCCCAAAGCTGCCCTGCAGTACAGCTGCAAAGATGAGCCCCTCTGGTTGTTCATAAATCAGCGATCAAGCCATGCCACATCCCCCAGTTTCTTTTTGTTAAATAAATGAAGCCGATATTCCTGAACCATATAGCATGGAGTGAAACAGTGGCATTGACATGGAGCACTACGCATAAAGTGTGCCTTGCACATCTTCATCTATAAATCCTGCGGCCAGCAGGTTGTTCAGTTGTCTGTCATCACACTCTTGCCCCATGTCAGCTTAACCTAACATATATTGACCATAACAGTGGTAGGTTGGCTTCCACCCATCTTGGTTTTGTCCTGAATCATACCGCAATGACAACAAGGTATCTCAGGCCCACTGAAAGCATGATATCATCTGGGTGTTTGATAACCCTTCTTAAAAATAATGTAACTACTTATAAAAACATATAGGATTCTTAGAGAAAAAAGGAAAATAGCTTTGCTTTCTAAACTGTTATATATATATATATATATATATATATATGTCAGACAAAAACTGTATAAACATAATGAGAAATGATGGAGAAAAAAGGAGAGGACTGACAGAACAGAGGTAAAAGCAAAGCTATAACATGTAAGGGGAACAACAAAAGAGAGAGAGAATAGATGAAAATGGATCTGAGAACAGTTGGCTCTAGTTTCAACCAGCAGCTTCAAACAGCATGACAGGTCCTTCCTGCAGGCAGGACTGGCCTAAACCTTTTGCTCAGAGTGGTCAAACAAATAACCTTTCAGTTTCAACATCACAGAGTCGCTGCTTCCATCCTCGACCAGAAAATAAAGACATCCATTGTTCCCTCTCTGTTTGCCGCCTTGTTCCACATAATGACTCTACCTACAACTTGGTGGAAGCCTGTATCCAGAGCAAATCCATCACTGGACTTTACAATGTGCTCATTTTATTATAGACCACCCAATAAGATTCATTTCAGACAAACCACTTTGTGATCTTATCAGTAATAAAGAACTGTTGAGTTTGAGTGCATTGTACTACTTTGTTGGCTACTTTTACCACTTTACCCCAGTGCAGTAATTCTAGAAAAAACTTAGAAATCTACTGAAAGTCCTGTGTGTGTTGTGTAGGGTGCTACACAGAGCAGCAATTTATACGATCCACAGAGCCACACACACACAAGCTGTGAAAAACCCTGAGCTGCAGCTGCCGTGATAAACCATGTCATCAACAGGGATTCAATCTGTAGTAAAAATGACAGTAGATACAGAAAACAACAGGTGAAAAAGTGACATCAAGGTTCTTTATTGTCATTCGCATCACATGTGGTACATGAGGTGGGAAGAAATTGTGTACTCAAGTTTCCAGTTACACCCAAAAATAGCAACAATATAAAATATTAAAACAAGAAACAGTATACAAGGATCTAAGATACACCCAACAGCAGCCTGAACATGTGTCTGTCATTTATAAATCATATAACAGGAGAGAAATACATATTCAACTTCTTTGCTTTATATATGACTTTATTTCCAATCTAAAGTTTTATGTATCAGGGCATAATAAATTAACTGGTCTTTAATATTCATTCAACTAAAACAAAAAACAAAGCCAAAATGAAAAAAATGGATGTGCAAAGGAAGCCTACCATTTCTGCTTCTGTGTGATTTAAGAGGAAAAGCAGCAGCCAGGTGAAGCTTTTCAGGTGATGCTTTTATGTCCCCCCCCACCCCCCACAAGATAAATAATAAAAACAAAAAAAAAAAATGTCAGAGAGCATGAAAGAGTAATGAACTGCATGGAAAGATAATATTATATGTAGCCTATAATCTTGTTTATTTAAAACATATACATACCTAAATAATTTAGTAATTCAAATTTATTGCCTCTATCTCCTCAAAAACCTTGAACAAATTATCTCGTATTTTTCTCATCTCTCCTGATCCCCCCCCCTTGGGCCCCCCCCCCCCCATCTCCCTTTCCCTTGCTCTTTTTCAGCTCACAGGCCATTACTTCAGAGAGTTATCAGCCGATTCAGCAATACAGCCATGGGATGATGAAAGGATGAAGGGGTAAAAAAAAAGGAAGTGGGGGATGGAGAGTGTGATGAGCAGAGATTGTGATGTGAAATCAAAGATCAAAAGACCTCCAAGCACTGAAATGTCAGCTAACGTGGGGAGTCAAGCCCACCAGCAGACAGAAGGAGAGGGAGACAGGTTTATAGTTTCACAGCCACAAGTTTGAAATGAATTCTGGAGTTTGGAATGTTTCAAAACACAATTTTAACAGACTGAAACGAGGGAAATTCATCTTTTGATAATGATGTTTATGATTCATTTTATTATGCAGCTCATGTGCTCATTAATTATTCAAATTGGTTCAAAACACCAAAGTCCATGCTCAATAACCCAGGTCCAGATGACCTGACTGAACAGTGTTGGATTTTATACGTGGATTATTGAGCTTGGACTTCGGTGTTTTGAACCAGTCTGACATGTCGACGAGGGAGAGGGCGTGCCCCAGAGACCATCTTAGCACCAACATAACCGTTTATGTTCCACTTTGGAGTAGGCTGTTGGTGGAGAACCAGTTTGTTTGGTGTTTCCTCAGACTGATGAAGCCCTTCGGATGGAGGGCGAAACGTCTCAGCACAAAAAAGAAAATGCCCAGATGAACTGAGTGAACATTGTTGGTTTTTCAAATTGGGATAATTTTAAGTCAGAAAAGTGTGATTGATCGGTCAAATAAGATTTCTTATTTTCAACTCTGTCCAGCGGTCACTCAGCTTCATCTCCCCTCCGTGTCCTCATTTCTGCCCAGCTCTCACAAACGGCAGAAACAGTCTGTGTCTCCTCACCTGAGAAAACAAGATGTCCTTGACTTCCAAGGACAGTAGAGCACTGTGTGTGTGTGTGTGTGACGTAGATGAAAAGCATCATATGACAAAAACACAACCGTAACACACATACATGTATATTTATCAGGACACTCACACGCTCTCAGACCAGTCAGTGTAAGGTGATTGTCATTACGAGACATTGCTGCCTTGTGTTAAAATTGGATTACCTGCAGCCTGAAGCTGCATGACATTCTCAAGACTGATGAGTGCATCTGAACTCTGGGCAACAAGCGATTTCATAAAACTAACGCACTTACACACGTTGCCTGTAGGGCTGACCATTCATCAACCAACCGCTGCCTTTTTTAATCACAAATTAAGGACTGGTGGCTCGTCGGTCACACGTCGTTTGAAAATGTTCTTATTATTGTGAAACGTGTTCTTTAGTCAAAAACTGAACATTGAACCCATGAAGGTACTTTTAAGTAGTTCATAATCACATATAGTCATTGAGTGTCCATGTAGTCTCATGATGACACATTTGCATCCTTGAAACTGGTGGCAAATTAATTTCCTGTGTTGAAAGCAGAAAAATGAACCCACAACAAATACTGACACGAGGCAAGGACAGGCATGGTGCTCTGTGAGGCCAATTTCACGTGATTTCATCACTCGGGAAAATGCCAACACTGACCTTTAGAGAAGCCGAGACACGCATAATCTGGTTGAACTAAATCTAAAAACCCAGGCGTGGCAGCAGCTAAAGACGAGATAAACGAGTGGCTGCTGTGTGTTAGGTGTGCACATGTACATGCAGAGCACATTAGTATTCAGAAAGAAAAAACAGAGACAAATAATATGTTTGGAAAAAAGAGCTACTGTACATTCATTTTCTTACTTAAATATACCACAAACTAGATTTCATGAGTGTTTTTCACCCCAGTGCTTATTAACACTGCTTGAAACGTTTTCCCTCTCTAACACACGATGAATACTCGGGGGGGGGTCACAGATGGAGTCAATTAAAGGAGCTCCTGATTGTAATTATAAAATATTAAATATACAAGCCCAGAGAGACAGCACGTTTGTGTTTGTCCCTCCTCCCTCTGTCAACTTTCCCTCCTACCTTTTTACACTCTTTTTATCTCCACCTGGGGGTGTTTCCAGGGAGGGGCTCATGAAGTCCTACATTCTCTTTTGCTATCTCTAAGAAGCAAAATCCAGCTATCGCTGACACTACACAATTTAAATATATATTTGGTTATTTTTCAAAAATATACAGTACAATGGTAAATACAATGAGAATGAAAATAAAAAATAAATTAAATATGGTAATAAACCAGTTATAAAAGACAAGAAAATGGCTAATGTTAGAAATTGCTTCTACTCTCCACTATTAGACTTGTAAAATTTGAAACAAAAAGCTCAAGAATATCCCAAACTACGGTATATCTTTTGTTTTGCAAACTGTCAAAATACAAAATGTTAAGTAAACTCTTTACAAAATTAAAGATATATTCCTAAAAGAAAGTGTATATGTTATGCAGTACATTTTAACAAAGACACATGATCTGTTAGCACTCAGAGTATGTGGTGACGACATCTACGACATCAAATTTCAACTCAATACCTGCAAAACTGACTGAATAGTCATCACTTTGTGTTTCTAATGTTGACTAGCTGTGACATCCAGTTGACTACAAAAGTTAGTAGTAGATGAGGTGAGCATCACATTACTTTTTAAGAATTTCATTAAAATATGTCAAGTGGTTCATGAAATATTTGGCAATAACCAGCTCTGGCAAACCTAAAAACAAGTACAACACAATTGTCCCACAATAAGAATGAGCACTTGTGAAATCAAGTTACACTAGATTTTCATAATCCTTCAGGTGCTGCAACAGAACTTGATATCCCGAGGGGCAGAGACATTTTCTTAAGTTTATTTATCTGGGAAAAACTGCAACACCTAAGCAGTGAACTGCAGTCAATAGGCTGCACATTAAACATTAGACCCACTATCTGTGTTACCTGGAGTCAGGCTCCCAAAGGGTTAGTCAAGCTGTTATGAAAAGATTTTTGAGAAAACGTCTCAGGATGTTTGCTGACATACCAGTAGTTGTGGTGCCACTGGGCTCCAGTCAGGCATGTGTTTGCACAGAATATAAATTTGTTACATCTCATGAATGCAGTTATCATCCCTTAAGGTTGTTAAAAGTAAAAATGCTGCAATCTTTGCCTGAAAAAAGAAGGTAGGAAACAGAATGCCTGGTAGAAAATATATATATACAGGTCCTTCTCAAAAAATTAGCATATTGTGATAAAGGTCATTATTTTCCATAATGTAATGATAAAAATGAAACTTTCATATATTTCAGATTCATTGCACACCAACTGAAATATTTCAGGTCTTTAATTGTTTTAATACTGATGATTATGGCATACAGCTCATGAAAACCCAAAATGCCTGTCCCAAAAAATTAGCATATTTCATCCCACCAATGAAAGACAAGTGTTTTTAATACAAAAAACACCAACCTTCAAATAATCATGTTCAGTTATGAACTCAATACTTGGTCGGGAATCCTTTTGCATGAATGACTGCTTCAGTGTGTCGTGGCATGGAGGCAATCAGCCTGTGGCACTGCTGAGGTGTTATGGAGGCCCAGGATGCTTCGATAGCGGCCTTAAGCTCATCCAGAGTGTTGGGTCTTGCGTCTCTCAACTTTCTCTTCACAATATCCCACAGGTTCTCTATGGGGTTCAGGTCAGGAGAGTTGGCAGGCCAATTGAGCACAGTAATACCATGGTCAGTAAACCATTTACCAGTGGTTTTGGCACTGTGAGCAGGTGCCAGGTCGTGCTGAAAAATGAAATCTTCATCTCCATAAAGCTTTTCAGCAGATGGAAGCATGAAGTGCTCCAAAATCTCCTGATAGCTAGCTGCATTGACCCTGCCCTTGATAAAACACAGTGGACCAACACCAGCAGATGACATGACACCCCAGTGACTGTGGAAACTTGACACTGGACCTCAAGCAATGTGAATTCTGTGTCTCCTCTCTTCCTCCAGACTCTGGGACCTTGATTTCCAAAGGAAATGCAAAATTTACTGTAATCAGAGAACATAACTTTGGACCACTCAGCAGCAGTCCCAGGCGAGATGCTTCTGACGCAGTCTCTTGTTCAAAAGTGGCTTGACCTGGGGAATGCGGCACCTGTAGCCCATTTCCTGCACACGCCTGTGCACGGTGGCTCTGGATGTTTCTACTCCAGACTCAGTCCACTGCTTCCGCAGGTCCCCCAAGGTCTGGAATCGGCCCTTCTCCACAATCCTCCTCAGGGTCCGGTCACCTCTTCTCGTTGTGCAGCGTTTTCTGCCACACTTTTCCCTTCCCACAGACTTCCCACTGAGGTGCCTTGATACAGCACTCTGGGAACAGCCTATTCATTCAGCAATTTCTTTCTGTGTCTTACCCTCTTGCTTGAGGGTGTCAATGATGGCCTTCTGGACAGCAGTCAGGTCGGCAGTCTTACCCATGATTGCGGTTTTGAGTAATGAACAAGGCTGGGAGTTTTTAAAAGCCTCAGGAATCTTTTGCAGGTGTTTAGAGTTACGTCGTTGATTCAGATGGTTAGGTTAATAGCTTGTTTAGAGAACCTTTTCATGATATGCTAATTTTTTGGGACAGGCATTTTGGGTTTTCATGAGCTGTATGCCTTAATCATCAGTATTAAAACAATTAAAGACCTGAAATATTTCAGTTGGTGTGCAATGAATCTGAAATATATGAAAGTTTCATTTTTATCATTACATTATGGAAAATAATTACCTTTATCACAATATGCTTTTTTTTTTTTTAGAAGGACCTGTATATGTTAACTCAACAAATAGCCCCTATAGAAAAAGGTACAGCCCTAATAGTTCATTCTATGGGATTTAAACACAATATGGCAATAATATGTTGGAGGTTAGAATATCTGCGCTTAGCGTTTGGATTAAAAATAATTTCAATGGCGGAGCAAAATACACTCAAAAGTTGTTGGGTTTTTTTCTCAAAATGTGTTTGCAGTCAAACAGGTAATGTGATTGTGTATTTACTGTTAACCTGAGCTGTTATTACCCACTCAGGCTTTATTTGTCCTCTTTGTGAGAGCTAACGAAGGTATCATGGGAGCAGGAACTGATAACCCACAGGGCTGAACCAATATTAGACTCTACAGTGCAATGCTCGCTCCAGAGCTGAGCTAACACACAAACACACACACACACACACAGCTTTGCTATTTTTTAAACATGGCTAAACGTCAAACTGGATTCTAAAAGGATGGGGAGAGGGTCATGGAATAGTCAAATCCTACTGAATTAGTGTATATTTTCAATAAATAAAGTTTTATTGTCACTGTACGCATTGTACTTCATCTCTGAAATGTCACACTAGATTTTTCAAAAGCATCTTTTGGTTAAAAAAAAAATAGTAATATAATTTCCATTTATTTAATGGTTTAGGAAATACTGCAATTCATGTCAGACATTTAAAAAAAAAGACTTCTGGTCTACAAAAACTTTATGGCTCAGTAAAACGATGACTTCATTTTTAAGATGTTGGGATGTGATAAAAACATTTAGTTCTTATAGTAATGACTGCAAATATTAAATGCAATGTAAGCAGCAAAACTACAGAATTTGAAAAAGAAAATTATATTGGAACTTTTGCTGGACAGTGCCACAGTTGAGGTTGCAAGTTCGAGCCCAGGTTACGTTATGAAGGTCATCCAGTGTAAAACAACTGCCAAATCTTTTATGCGAGTTCACTCAATGTGGCGATCCCTGCAGTAGTTAGCAGCCAAAAAAGAGGGGAGGAAATGAATCTTTGCAACATAAATACCAGATATACTTTAATCACAATTGTTTTGTGGGATTTTTTAAAAATATGCTAATAGTTTGAATGCAAAAAAAGATACTCTCTACTATGTGAAAAGACTGCACATTTCTATGTTAAGTTATAGCTAGTTGTTGAATTAAGAAATATGGGTCTTGTCTGGGGCGGCACGGTGGAGCAGTTGGTAGAGCTGCCGCCTCTCAGTGAGAAGGTTGCCAGATCGAACCAAGGACCTTTCTGGGTGGAGTTTGCATGTTCTCTCCATGCATACCTGGGTTTTCTCCGGTTACTCCAGTTTCCTCCCACAGACCAAAAACATGCACGTTAGACTGATTGGTAACTCTGAATTGTCCCTAGGTGTGAGTGAGAGAGTGAATGGTTGTTTGTCTCGTTTTTCTCTATGTGTCCCTGTGATGGACTGGAGACCTGTCCAGGGTGTCCCCTATCTTTCATATAGCTGGATATAGGCACCAGTGGCCCCCATGACCCGGAAAGGAAGAAAGGGGTAAAGATAATGGATCTCATCTGATTACTCCTATAATGTTCCTGGTCATCTTTGCTTAATCATGCTAAACTCTAGGTTGTACTACGCCTTTAAATCATCATGATGTATAAACTAAACGCCAACTACACACCTATTTCTGCCAGTGGTTTGTTCGTTTGTAAAAAAAAAAATAACATTTTTTTAAGTACATACGTACATAAATACGTGTACGTACTACGTATGTTCGTATGTTTATCCATTTATTTTCTGTACATGCTTGTTCCTGTCAAGGTTTGTGATGGGCTGGTGCTTATCTCCAGTCACTGGGTGAGAGGTGAGGTACATCCTAGGCAGGTCGTCAGTTCACGACAGGGCAACATATAGACAAACAATTCAAACAACCGTTCATGCTCGCAATCACACCTAGTGTCAAGTAACCAATTAACCAAATATGAATGTTTTTGCACTAAGGGAGGAAACCAGAGCACCCAGAGAAAACTTGTGTATTCATGGTTAGAACACGCAAATTTGACACAGAAAGGCCACAGAGAGCGTTCAAACCTACATCCTTCTTGCTGCAAGGCAAACTGGCCTGGCTCGAACAGAGCACCAACAACAGAGTGTTACAGGGAAGAGAACCTGAACAATGTTATTATTATTCTTGTGTCACAAAACCTTTCAACACAGAGTAAAATGTAAAGTGCGGAACTAATGGAAGGTCAATATCTCATTGCTTAAATACAACCAGTGTGTAACCAGTGTCTCAGCTCAGATGCAGTTCCTCAACCTGCCATCATATCTATTAGACAGGTTAATTTGTGAGATAACCTGCTGCAGGAATCTCCCTTTATTAGCAAATTGGGGCATTAAACAAAGTATACAGACATGTAAATGTGGATAATTTACAAGTGTCTATCCCAGTACAAACCCATCTGAACCACTATAGGAGGGTAATAGCTGAAGAAGCTGAAGCGACCGAGAAATGAGCCGTCACACCACGATGGATGATAAAGGAGACAGGAGAGACTGGCTGCTAGAGCTGGAACCACAAGCTGCTCATTAAATGAACCCTACCCCCAGCTCTCACTCTCACAACACCTAGAGAGCACACATGCATTAAAAAAAGGTCTATATGCTACAAGACAATGCTGTCCAAAATCACATCTCACAATTAAACACATTAAATGTATTCATAATTATGCAATGTTCAATTTCTTCTTCTCCAGTGTTTGATTTTCCTGTGCACTCTTATTCTCCAGCTCCCATCTTGACATCTCCTAACCACTTTAATTTACCATTGACTATTTCCATTTCTTCTTTACCATCTTCTCTCTTTCTGTCTGCTTTTCTCCTTTCCTATCTTTTAACCATATGCCACTCATTGTCTGCCTTTCTTTTTCTTTCCAACTCCCCTATTTATTTTCATTTTTTACCTCTCCCCAAGCACCCACACACCAGCATCCAATCTGTCAATTAAGTAAAACAGTTTTTATTCTCCCTTCGCATTATACTTTCTGTGACTGCATTCACAATGAACTCAAAGTCATTACACTAAACTGCATGTGTGGTGTGTGTGTGTAATTTTGCAAAGCTTAAGCTAATTAGGTAGTGCCTATGGAACTGCCTGCTACAATAGTAGATCAGGAAAATTCTGGCAAGATAAGGCAGAGCATGCCAACACAGAGAGGCACGGATTATGTTAATGACTTCACATGTACCAAACGAGCAAACACAAGTAATAATAATACGTTTTATTTGTAAGCGCCTTTCTAGACACTCAAGGACACTTTACAGAGGTAAAACAATGCAATACAAAATCACAAGCACAATAAAATTGAGAAATAAAAACAAGTAAAAATGGCCAAAGAAATGTCCTAAGTTTTGAGTCGTGATTTGAAAGTAGGAAGATGCAAATGTTTGGTGGAAGAGAGGTCCAGAGTTGGGGAGCAGAGTGGTAAAAAGCTCTGTTTCCCCTGGTGCTGATGTGGACGAAGGGCACGATGAGGTGGCAAGAAGAGGAGCAGCCGAGTGAGCGGGAAGAGGTGGTGATGTGCAGGAGATAAGATGGATGAGGGGCGAAGTTGTGCATGGCCTTGAATGTGTACAGTGGAATTTCAAAGTGAACTCTGAATATGTCAGGAAGACAGTGGAGTTCCTGTAGAACTGGGGTACTGATGCGACCTGATGAATGTTAGACCATTTGCAGCTTCTGGAGGGTTTTTTGAGGGAGGTCACAGAAGAGGCATACAATAATCAATATGAAACATAAAAAGACTATTAGCAAGGATGGAAGTGGTACACGAGGCAAGGGAGTGGTGGAATTGATTAATATTCCATAGGTGGAAATATGAAGTCCTGATAGTCCTGTCGCGATAAACAATAAATCAATTAATCGCATGATGAATGAAAAGTATCTACCTTATTTTAATTTACCGGCTTTATCGTTTCTTCGTGTCTCTCTCTTTCTACTGAAGACATGGCTCAACTCCGGTGCTCTTCACTGACCTCTCCCTTTCTCTTTTCTCCTTAAAATCTGTTTTAACCGTCCAAAATCGCGTTTGTGGATCATTAAAAGCAGCTAAGCTGAGAAGCTAAGCTACGAGCTAAGCTAACAGGCAGACCTCAGGAATAAACCTACATCTTGTCGAGCTCCAAAATTCACAGTTGAAATGGTGCCTTCATGTAAAAAGTTGTTTTTCTCTACAAAAAGAAGCTGAGAACTTGTTTACTAATTTTTTACTAAAAGCTTTGTGTGAAAAATGCTATGCTAAAGAGCTCAAATCACTGAGTGTCCGTCATGTCACCATATCAGCCCATGTCATGTCAAGGGCCCTCCCTCCCATTTTTCTTAAAGAGGCAAGCTGCTCAACTAGCCATCCTTTGGTTCAAACAGTATTAAACTGCCATCAGGTGGTCAAAAAAAGAAACTACATACCAAACAAATCAACATTTCTTCTAAAATTTGACAATTATTGTTAAATTTCAAACAATATTATCGTTTATCGCAATAATTTCTGAGACAATTAATCGCCCAGCAAAATTTGTTATCGTGACAGGCCTAAGTCCCGATAATATTATTAATGAGAGTGAGATGATATTGTGCTGTCCAGGATGATGCCAAGACTCTTAACTTGTGGGAAGAGGAGGATTTGTCAGTGGTGAAGGAAAAACTTGAGTTTAGATACAGTAGATTTAGTTCAGTAGAGAAGCAGGCTGATGGAGATAAGTAGAAATATTCTTGCACACTATGTTTTACTTCATATTACCACATGGATTTGTACCCATTTTATTTTAAATCATGTTATAACAGAAAAACTGTAATTTTCTATTTTGCTCCTTTTTTGACCTCTTCCTTGCTTGTGTCATCTATTCAAATTAAAAAAACTACATATTTCTTACTTTTTACCATGAAATGCTTAGAGAGTAGCAACTTATCCAATTTTCATTCCAAATTTGATGGTGTCAGCAATCCATTTAGCTGCTCAACAGATTGGCAAACATATAAAGGCCAGCACAATAAATTACTCATACAGCCAAATAAGAAGTTTTACTCTCGCACACACACGTGCATCTGTCCACACACTGCACTACGCCTACACGCAACTACATTACTGCAAACCAGACACATAAAACATCAACTACAACTAAAATATGTGAGTTAACACACATACACATATCCAACACACACTCAGTCTAACCCTCTGTAATTGAAGCCAAAATAGTTTTCGGCAGGGGTGCAGATTTATTGACTCAAGAGTCATATGTGACATGAGGTTGTTTGTGCGTGTGTGTGTATGCGGGTGATAAATTGTCTCTATATATTGGTAATAAACAATACAACATAGTTTTCCTCAGAGTTACTTTTGTTCTACCATAGACAGATGAGTGTGTATTTATGTGTTCATGTTTCCCAAGTGTCCCAGTTATGATCTCTTCCACAGAGAACCACAAATGCAGCTACTTCAGACCTTTTATTAGGGTGATTCAATATTTTATCCTTCTTCATCTTGTTCTTTCCTTTAGGTTTTCTCATTCCTCTTCTTGCCATTTTTGTTGCTAGCGATTGTTCTTTGACTGATTTACCATTATAAGTTTTTCTGTTTCAACCGTCTATGCTTATGTAACCCCAATTTCATGTTTTCTTTTTTCTTCTCACGTAAGAGATATACAGAAAATGAAGTTAATCCATCCATCTCCTATGACCCTTTTGTTCTGTTTAGGATTGCAAGGAGCTGGTTTTCAGTTTTTGAAGGGAAAGAGGAGCACATGATGCTTACGTTTTTTTATCAAGTAATGCAGAAGATGTGCGTTTAAAAAATGGGTTCTAGTGTGAGAGTAGCTCTGCTGCAGCTTCCAAGATGGCCGCTAACGACCTACACCTGGCGGTCATCTCCCTGATGAGCATCGACTCCTATTTAAGGCTGCAGTCAAGACTACTCGATGCTGGAGCATTGATTCCCTCTCGGTACTAGTGCTCTCAGCCTTTTATGCTCTCCAGTGTTTATGATAACTTACCTTGTGTTTTCTATGTCAGCAGTTCCTCGCTTTGGACGAACCAATCTTGCCTTGTCCTCTCGACATCCTGTCGGGCCTCACGGAAACCCTGACTTTTGGATCTTGGATCATAACAGAACCTGTGGCTGGGACTCATACTTCTTGGGACTCCTGAACTCACTCCAGTACCAACAAAACTGTAAGACAGAAAACAACAAATCAAAACTGTTTCTCTCGTCACTTACCTGGTCTCGGTCTGAACAAACTATTTCCCTCTTCCAGGAGTTCCAGTTCCAGGCCCCTGTATATATTGTATATAATCTTAGTTTCACTGTAAATAAATATCATTTTTTGTATCTCAGTCTTGTGTCGTTCTGGGTTCTCGTTACAACTGGGTTGACCACACTTACAACAGTAATGCTCCAGCCAGACCAAACCCAGAACGAGGCTCGGAACGACCAAGCCATGCCTTCGTCACAAACAGAGCGAGTTGATCAGATCGAGAAAATCCTCTTAAAAATGGTCCAGCAACAACAACAAACCCAAGCAAATCTACAGGAGCTGGGAGGTATGGTTTACTCAATTAAACAGACTCTCTCTTCTTCTCCTCCTACAGTCACAGCAGAAACCCCTGAGAACAGTCATACGTGCACCTGCTCGGCGGGACATGCATCGGAACCACAGTTACTGGTAAAACCGTCCGAACTTTTTTCCGGTGACCCAGAGCAATGTGACGGTTTTCTTCTCCAGTGTGAGCTCGCGTTCAGCGGAGCCCCCAAACTCTACTCCTCGGATAATGCTAAAATCACCTACTTTACAAGCCAGCTCAAGGGTAACGCACTCCGGTGGGCAACCTCTTTTCTCCGTCAGCATGATTTAAAAACCATTTCGTTTAAGAGTTTACTCACAGAGTTTCGCAGGATTTTCGACAGACCACTAGCGGGTCCTAATGCTGAAAAACGTCTCCTGGGCTTACGTCAGGGCCGGCGACCGGTGGCCGAACACGCCCTCGAGTTCCGCATCCTCGCTGCACAAACCGGATGGAACGAAAGAGCGCTACAGGGTACTTTCCTCAATTCCTTATCTGATCCATTAAAGGACCAGATCGCCGCTAGAGACGAGCCGCCCAACTTTGACGCTCTCATTAATCTGGCCATTTCTATTGATGAACGTTTCCGCGAGCGACAGCGGGAACGGGACTACAACTCCCAACGTACCGCCACTTCCGGTTCGGGTCCGTCACTCAATATTGTCCGTAGTAAAGAGTCGTTTTCGCCTCCAAAACCCCAAAATCTCATCACTCACGTTTCGCCTACTTCACTCTCGTTGTCAGAATCAGAGCCCATGCAGGTGGGACGCACCCATCTTACTCCTGATATTAGACAAAAGCGCCGTGAACAAGGGTTATGTTATTATTGTGGTCAAAATAGGCATCTTGTTGCTGCCTGTCCATTTCGGGGAAACGAGAACACCCACCAATAAAGAGGGAGATATTGGTGGGGACTTCTTCGCTCTCCCCATTAAGCAGACTGACCATAGCTACGGTCATCCAATGTAATCACAACCGTTTTACCGTCTCCGCACTCATAGACTCCGGTGCTGAACAAAATTTAATTAGTCAGAGTCTGGTCTCCGAATTGTCATTACCCACAGTAAAAATACCCACCGTTTCCATCACCGGAGTCACAGGCGATACATTATCTCAGGTCCAACACCGCACTAATGATTTGCACCTAATCACCTCCGGCAACCACCACGAACACGTCAGTTTCTTTGTATTCGATTCACCCCATGACCAAGTAATTTTTGGATATCCCTGGTTGAAGCTTCACAACCCACACATTAACTGGGAACTGGGTAGAATAGAGAAATGGAGCGGAAGATGTCTGAAACACTGTCTCCGCTCCGGAATCTCTAACGCAACTCAACACGATACCACTATAGAACAGATTGATTTAACCTTCATTCCACACGAGTATCACGATCTCTCTCCTGTTTTTAGTAAACAGAGAGCCTTGTCCTTGCCGCCACATCGACCATACGACTGTGCTATTGATCTTTTTCCTGGTGCTCCCCTACCAGCTAGTCGTTTGTTCAACCTCTCCGGACCCGAGAGGGACTCCATGAAGGAGTACATTGAGGAGTCACTTGATTCTGGTATTATTCGCCCATCCACCTCCCCGGTGGGGGCCGGGTTCTTCTTCGTAGCTAAGAAAGATAAGACCCTCCGCCCTTGTATCGATTACCGGGGTCTTAATAACATTACCGTAAAAAACAAATATCCTCTTCCGCTCATCGACTCCATACACGAACAACTTCAATCAGCCACCATCTTCACTAAACTAGACTTACGTAACGCCTATCATTTGGTTCGCATTAAGGAGGGCGACGAATGGAAGACGGCTTTCCGGACCCCGTTGGGTCATTTCGAATACCTAGTAATGCCTTTTGGTCTTACTAACGCTCCCGCGGTTTTTCAGGCATTAGTTAATGATGTGCTCAGAGACTTCCTAGGGGAGTTCGTTTTCGTATATCTTGATGATATACCTATCTACTCGCATGACAAGGAAGAGCACATCAAGAAGGTCAGAACTGTACTTCAGCGGCTGTATGAAAATCAATTATTCGTCAAAGGTGAGAAATGTGAGTTCCATACCTCATCTGTTTCTTTCCTGGGGTTTATCTTCGGGGAGGGACACTATCGTACCGACCCTGAGAAGATCAGAGCAGTTGTAGAATGGCCCGTTCCTGAAACCCGTAAACAGCTTCAACGCTTTCTGGGTTTCGCAAACTTCTACAGAGGCTTCATTAGAGACTATAGTCGTATTGCCGCACCACTCTCCCAACTTACCTCTGTTAATAGAACTTTCAAATGGACTACAGAATCAGACACTGCTTTCAACAGACTTAAACAACTTTTTTCAACCTCACCCATCCTCTGCCATCCTGACCCCAAACGCCAGTTCATCCTAGAGGTAGACGCCTCCGATACTGGGGTAGGTGCCGTCCTTTCTCAGAGATCCCCCAGAGACAATAAAGTGCACCCCTGTGCCTTCTTTTCTCGGCGTTTGTCCCAAGCCGAGCGTAACTACGATGTAGGAAACCGCGAGTTACTGGCCATCAAGCTGGCCTTAGAGGAATGGCGTCATTGGTTGGAGGGTACGGAGACACCCTTCGTCATATGGACCGACCACAAAAATTTGACCTATCTCAGGGACGCTAAAAGATTAAATCCCAGACAAGCACGGTGGTCTTTATTCTTTAGTCGGTTCCATTATATTTTGACTTATAGGCCTGGTTCAAAAAATGTCAAGCCAGACGTCCTGTCTAGACAATTCTCTCCCCCAGATGGACCTGAACATGAGGAACATATCGTTCCACCTACATGCATCGTAGGAGCTCTCACGTGGCCCATTGAACAAGAGGTCCGCGATGCCCACAAGGAGGAGCCCGATCCCGGCCTGGGACCCCCCGGAACCCTCTTCGTCCCCTCTGTCATGAGGGCTAAGGTACTGGAGTGGGTTCACACTAACAAGCTGTCTTGTCACCCAGGAGTTACCCGAATGTTGTCCCTAACCAAGTCCCACTTTTGGTGGCCAACGTTGACCCAGGACGTCAAAGACTTTGTTGCTGCCTGTGCCACCTGCGCACGCAATAAGACAGGTAATCAACCCCCGGCCGGACTCTTACAACCACTACCCTCACCTAGTCGCCCTTGGTCACACATATCAGTGGACTTTGTCACTGGACTTCCCCCGTCCGACGGTAACACAGTCATTCTTACAGTCATTGACCGATTTTCTAAATCGGCTCATTTCATTCCCTTGGTCAAATTACCTTCTGCTCTCGAGACGGCACAAATTTTGATCCAGCATGTTTTTCGAATCCACGGTATCCCCTCCGACACTGTCTCTGACCGTGGTCCACAGTTTATTTCTCAGGTCTGGCGCTCTTTTTGTAAGACCCTAGGGGCGTCCGCAAGTCTGACTTCAGGTTACCACCCACAGTCTAACGGCCAGGCTGAGAGGTGTAACCAGGAACTGGAGAACACCCTTCGTTGTGTCGTGGAGAGCAATCCCTCAGCCTGGTCTCAACATCTGGTGTGGGTGGAATATGCCCACAACGCACACAGATCCACAGCCACAGGTATGTCCCCGTTTGAAGCCTCTCTGGGATATCTTCCCCCTTTATTTCCCAGTCTCGAGACGGACATCACGGTGCCGTCTGTCCAGCACCACTTCCGGCGATGTCGACGCGTTTGGCTACAAACGAGGGCAGCACTTCTACGCACCGCAGCACAGAACAAGAGGTACGCCGACCGACACCGTTCCTCTGCCCCGTCTTATCAGGTGGGCCAAAAGGTTTGGCTCTCAACAAGGGACATTCAACTGAGGAACATTCCCAGAAAGATGGCCCCACGATTCATCGGCCCTTTCACCATCACAAGAATCATCAACCCCACAGCAGTCCGCCTTCAACTTCCCAGCTCTATGAGGATCCACCCTACGTTCCACATCTCTCAGGTGAAACCAGTCTCCGAGAGTCCTCTGTGCCCACCTACCGACCTCCCTCCACCCACCCGACTGATCGACAACCATCCCGCCTTCACGGTTCGCACCATTTTGGACGTCAGACGTCGAGGTCGGGGTTTCCAGTATCTCGTGGACTGGGAGGGATACGGTCCCGAGGAAAGATCCTGGATTCCCCGCTCATTCATTTTGGACCCAAGTTTGATCACCGCGTTCTTCAGAGCTCACCCCGAAAAGCGCCTCAGGTCGCCTGGAGGCGATTCTTGAGGGGGGGGTAATGTAAGAGTAGCTCTGCTGCAGCTTCCAAGATGGCCGCTAACGACCTACACCTGGCGGTCATCTCCCTGATGAGCATCGACTCCTATTTAAGGCTGCGGTCAAGACTACTCGATGCTGGAGCATTGATTCCCTCTCGGTACTAGTGCTCTCAGCCTTTTATGCT
>NC_056499.1:18779389-18799534 GCF_014905685.2 Nematolebias whitei | reverse complement strand
CCAAGGGTACCCCTCTGTATGCTGATTAATCAACACTTCCAATCGTTGTGGATTTACCGTTGTGGATTATATGACTTTTTCCAATGGATTACAGACTCTGTTTCCAAGGGGTTAAAGCATTGCTACAATGAAATTATCGAGACGATATGGAATTATAATCAACACAGTGGAATTACCAAGAACATTGTGGGATTACCTTGACTTTTGTTTTCCTTGCTGGATTACATTGACTTTTGTTTTCCTTGCTGGATTACTTTTGACTTTTGTTTTCCTTGCTGGATTACTCTTGACTCTTGTTTCTTTGCTGGATTACATCAAGCTTCAAGGACGATCGACGACGTAAGTCCATAGTTGGAATTCATCTCCATGGACAGGTGATGATTTCCAAAGGGGGGACTGTAGTGGACTAAGCCTACGTCGAAACCCAGTCTAAGGTCAAAACTCTTGACCTTTAGAACCTTGTGGGACAGAAGCTGTCATTTCATGTATTTGACTCCATAAATACAGGTTCACCCATCCTGAGACTTTCTTTCTTGAAGATTCAAGTGAAAAGAACACTCTCTTTTTATTATCATTACTATCTTACAAATGTTGATAATCAAAGTGTCTTAGTTCAAACCATTTTAGATGTTGCAGTGAACTAATCAATTTTATTAACTGAGTAATGATTTTATTCTCATGTTAAAAGCTGTGCAGAGTTTATGCATTTTTCTGATTTCTGCTTTTGAATGAGCAAGTGTGTGCGTTTACAAGGTTACAGTCAAACGAAAAACAAGTTGTTATGTTAAAACTGTCATGTTTTAGAATCCTCTCAGACGTAAATAGAGATGTTTTGCACCTGTTTCTTAAGGCACGCCAAAACAGAACCCTCTCGGTCTGTGAGAACATTTCTGAGCTGTCTCATAACAATTCTCGCTGTCTCTAACCTCTTACGTCACAAAAACACACCCCTTCTGGTCGTTTCTGACCAATGAAAAATCCCAAAAAGTGAACCGGGAAAGAGTCTTTAAAATGTCAGTACTTCCTGGTCTACACAGACTCACAGGGACACGGAGAGACACACAGGTACTCAGAGTTGGAGAGTTGTCAGACTTCTAGAGTTCTGGAGTTCTGATGGAGTGCTGTTGGAGTTCCTGACATGACAACGAAGCTCTTCCGAGTTCCATGGGATTATAACATTTTCCACTGAGGTGAATGTGTGTCGAACAGAGCCTCGCCACTACTTCTGACGGGCAACAGCCATTCTAAGGAGACGCTGGACCGGTAGCGTTAACGGAACACCATATCTGCTGATTATCATCAGAGAGGTAATGGGTCAAGTTTCCTACCAAGCGTACCGAGGCGAGCTGGGCTTCTGATGGAGAGTGTCGGTTCTGGAAAACACTTAATTTCCCTCACACACCATCCTTTACTCCCTCTAAACTTCTTTCCATCTTTAAACTTTCCTATGAAGTAGAAATTCTCCCAGATATTTAGAAATGTCTGTGTAAAGTGCTTATTCACATCCGTGTGGGTAAAAGTCATAGTTGTACAGTTTTATAAATGTCTGTGGTGCAGCAACGGAAAAATCATGGCCGTATGATTTTTCCTGATTGATTGCTTATATTGTTATTTTCATAATTTGCCAAATTAATGTAAATGTTTGATGTTAAATTTGATTCTGTAAATAAATGACCGCATTCATTTTGATGGGTCAAATTTAAATGACGTCTCACTTTGCATTTCCTTAAATTCAGTGCACGTTTTATTCAGTCCAGAAAAATGAGGAACTCGCGTTAAATGATGAATATATCCCAGCATCTGTTCATCTACACTTTATCCACTCCATCCTGCCTGGACTCTCTTTTTCACTTCTTTACCACACTAACCCTAACCCATTTCCTTGGACAGTGGACCCCAAGTACTTGAATTCCTACACCTTTGTGACCTCTGCTCCTCATAGCCTTACTGTTCCACCGGCCTCCCTCTCATTCACACACATTTACTCTGTCTTACGATGGCTGACTTTCATTCCTCTTCTTTCAAGTGCATACCTCCACCTCTCCAAGTTCTCTTCCACCTGTTCCCCGTTCTCACCACATATCACAATGTCATCTGCAAACATCATAGTCCACGAGGATTCTTGCCTGACCTCGTCTGTTAGTCGGTCCATCACCAGAGCAAACAAGAAGGAGCTCAGAGCTGATCCTTGATGTACTCCCACCTGCACCTTGAAGCTATCTGTCACTCCTACAGCACATCTCACCACTGTCCTGCTGTCCTCATACAAGTCCTGTACCAGTCTAACATACTTCTCTAACACTTCAGATTTCCTCATGCAATACCACACCTCCTCCCTCAGCACTCTGTCGTATGCTTTTTCTAAATCCACAAAGACACAATGGAGTTCTTTCCGAGTCTCTCTGTACTTCTCCATCAGCATCCTCAAAGCAAAGATGGCATCTGTGGTGCTCTTTCTTGGCATGAAACCATACTGCTGCTCACAGATAGTCACCTCTCGTCTAAGTCTTGCTTCCACAACTCTCTCCCAGATCGTCATCGTGTGGCTCATCAACTTAATTCCCCTGTAGTTGCTACAACTCTGTACATCACCCTTGTTCTTAAAAATGGACACCACCGCGATTCTTCTCCATTCCTCAGACATTTACTCACCCTCATATATGCCACTGAATATTTGAGTCAAAAATCGCACTGCCATATCTCCAAGACATTTCCGAACCTCCACTGGTATGTCATCAGATCCTACTGCCTTCCCCTTCTTCATTCTTTTCAGAGCTTTCTGAACTTCACGATCACTAATCTTTCCCACTTCCTGGTCCACAGTTTCTATGACCTCTACTTTTCTTTTTCTTTCATTCTCTTCACTCATTAGCTCCTCAAAGTACTCCTTCCATCTTCCCATCACTCTTCTCACTTGTTAGAACATTACCATTCCTATCTTTAACAAGCCGAACCTGCTGCACATTCTTGCCATAAGCATAACCATTGATAACATTTAGCATTAACATTTATTTATTTTAAATATTCTGTAGAGTAAATCAATTACAGCCTGTTTTTTCAACACTTTCTCCATTTGCTTGCTAATGCTCCCCCTACTTATTTCTTGTTAAGAAGGAGAATATTGGTGAAGGTGGATTGTTGAAAAAAAAAAGTCTATGATTTATTCTGGAGCATTTAAAGAAATTATTTGTTGACATACTGTATTTGTTGATATAAAAATGAAAACTAACAACAAAAAAGTAAAAAGATAATTTGTTACTGCAGTAGCAATAAACTATATGAAAAAAAAGAAACTTACGTGATTCATGCTCATCTAAAGTGTAGAGCTCCACAGTACTGCTCTCATGATGATTTAACTAAGAAAAATAAAAATGGGGAGAGAGATGAGCATTTGATCATTTCAAGCAACAAACAGCTTTTTGTATGCTTTGTAGCTTCATTAAAATATTCTTAAGAATATTGTGGTTTCAGGAGTGAAACAAAAATCTAATTACAAACATAATTAGAATTTAAGAATTTCTAACAGAGCCCTGAAGATCAACCCATTATGACAAGCAAAAGAAAAACTATGATTAGTCTTCCTCATCATAGTTTTCTTTGTGCACATTTAGTAGATTAGCAATGAGAAAATCCAGAAACATACCAGCGCAAAAAGGACTCTCGCAGTCAGACGAACGGAGTCCGTAGGACGTCTGGGCAGGAGGCTTCGCAGACATTTACACTCCCTCTTATGTCCAGACCATGCTTGTTTCTACAAGAGAGGGGGGCCTTTAAAAATACTCACAGACGTACATGCACATTGAACAAAATCACATACATTTTCCAATTGTTTTTATGTTTTGTCTTTTTTTTCCCCTTTCTAAAATCTTACACACAAACATACCTGGCAGGTTGTATTGCAGTAGCGAGCCACCTTGCACTGGGAACACCTCAACAAGGTATCATGTCTAGACAAAATGGAAACAAACAACATGTTAATATTACATATCCCTATAAAGAAAGATGTTTCGATGGCGCTAAATAAAATATATTTTATGATCTGTTCACTTTTCACAAAACACTCTAGGGGAGCATTGGAAAAATATTTAAAAGGATGACTTTGAGAGCTGGAATGGGACCAACATCCATTTTTACAATCACTGTCAAGTTTTTTTTTTTTTTCTCTCCACGTAGCAACAGTTCAGTTTAAATGCAAAGTAGCTGCTTCATCAGCATGTTGGTTTCGTTGCAGATCACCAAAATCAACCTCATTACCACACAGACAAGAATCTCCCTCAGTTTTTTTTATCTTTATCGCTTGTAACTATCTTTATATGTTCCTGTTAGTTAGTCTCAGCTGTCTGTATACATCATCTAATTTTACCCAACTATCCCATCTCCAATCTAAGATATGTAGGACTTTAGGTGTGCAACAGCTGTGTTTCCACTTGCAGCGTTTGTGTGGATTTTTGTCTAACTGTATACTCTCAGCCTTGAAGGTCTGCTGTGTTTCTCTTAGTTTGACTGCTGTCCTTTCTATTTTGGCTTCAGTCTGATAACAAGCAAGAGCAGAGTCCCTGCTTCTTGCAGCCAATTATAGCCACAAGAGCATGAGATATTCGTCACAGGAACCCAGTCAGAGTGTGTATGTGAGTTTGTGCAGAGTTTAATATGAGCCAGGAAAATAACCTAGTTTTAATGCTTGTAATATACTAATAATTTTACAATAAGGATGTGTTTAGCCAGGAGCAGACTGGGTGGTACACCTGAAGGTTTACTCTCCTGGTTTTCCCAATGTGTTACTCTAAAAAGTTAAAACTACAATACTGTTCCTAATGAAGCAGAATGCCAAAATCTTTCCCCAACACACCTCCTAATAAATGCTGCTTTATAATTGCTCTGTGGTAATTTCAAGCATTCAAGACAAAACAACTGGACTTTATTTGTAACAGAAGACGTTTCGCTCCTCGTCCGAGGAGCTTTCTCAATTCCTCGGATGAGGAGCGAATCGTCTCCTGTTACAAATAAAGTCCAGTTGTTTTGTTTTGAACGCTTTTGAATTTATCATGTCCTGGATGACTGAGGATCTTCACCAGCATAATTTCAAGCAAGCATTTGCTGATGAAATAACCAACAACCTACCAGGGCTGTATTTAGAGGACTTCATTTTTATATATTTTAGTTTTCTCAACTCAGTTTAAAATACGTATATCAAAAAGAAGGTGTACAAACAAAATGACAAAACATTCAGTGACCAGTATAACCACATTTAATCTGTGTTAACTTGTACAACTTTTGAAGAGAAATAATTATTTGGTAGAGCAGCAGACAGCTTCCTGGTGTACTTCAAACAGGTGTATCATCTTGTCTCATAGTAAATATCTTCTTTAAGATAATTCATTATTCTGAATAAAGATAATCTTTTTGATTGCGCCAGACTTCTTCCTGTCCCAGCTGGAAGAAATAGCTCGCCTTAAACAGTAAATAAGTGTCGGAAGGTCCCATCTATCTGGTTCAGGGTCATTGCCTTTTTATCTCCATAAGCCCTTAAAAAAATTGTCAGGTATGTCTCAATGCTTCATGTTGGGAATCTCATATTAAATTCCAGCTTGATCAGTTACAGTACTTTGAGCACTACACTTCTAGAACTACTCCAGGCAGTACTGTATTTTTCCAAACACTGAAAGTAATATGGATTTATGCATACAGAAGGCGTCAAAGTAGAACTTAAAAGTGGACAGGCCTAAAGTTGGAACTGTTGGGGGTCACAAGATCAGACAAATGATCAGTGCAGTTGTCTACTCTAGTGGCTGCATGGAAACTAATCAAATTAACTTTTTGCATAGGCTGGGCTAACAAAGTAAAACAACCAACCTATAAATTAATCTGGCCACACAAAACAGCACTCCCTGCAAACAGAATGACAAGGACTGTGTAGGACTTTTTCATTCAACCTTTATTTATACTGATTAATCTCATTGAGCCTCGGGGACTCATTTACAAGAGAGACCTGATTTTAACAGAGTGATGACAACAGTGGACAATCATAAAAGAAACAAATTGAAAAGAACAAGTGAAAGAAAATGTTATTAAAATATGAAACAAAAAAACTCAGCTAGGTTGTAAGGTGATGTAGAAAACTAAAAACAGGAACATGTCTGCATTGGTTTTTCCCATGAACTTAGATATTTTGAAGCTACTTAGAGAGGTCAAGGCCGAGAGCTTCAGATCTTTTTGCAACACATTCCAGGAAACAGGAGCAGAGTAGGAGAAGGCCCTTTTGTCAACTTCAGTCTGAACTGAGGGAACACTGCAGGTAATAATGTCCTGAGAGTGCACGCTGTAGTTGCACTCATGCAGTGACATGTAGGAGGAGATGTATGAAGGCAACAGACCAAGAAGTGATTTAAAGATGAAAATGTACCAGTGAGAGAGTCTGTGTGAAGTTAATGATGTCCAGTTAACCAGTGAATACAGGGTGCAGTGGTGGGTACGGTATAGAGCCAGTTATGAATCTTAGTGCACCATGATAGACAGCATCCAACATCTGCAAGGTGCTCGTAGGTGTGCACAGGTAAATAATGTCATCGTAGTCAGTAGAGGGAAGGAAAGTCACAGTTACAAGACGTTTTCTAGCATTCAGAGTTAAACAGGATCTATTTCTGAAAAAGAAACCCAAATTAACTTTCAGTTAAAACTAACTGCTTGAAATGCACATCTGTGAATCCTGTCCAATAAGGTTGGGCAGGCTCAGTTTTATTTTTGTATGTTTTTTTTGTTTGTTTGTTTTTTTTTTGTACCGCTATGATTAAATTTCAAGCAAAACTTTTAGGGGAGCAAGCCGTACAGTACTGCTGTAATTTGAACTGGTTACACATGAAAGCAAAAAATAAAATAAAAATCTTGTGCTTTGTACATCATATTAAATGACAGTGGTTTAATATTTATGAGAAATGGGGGGGGGGGGGGGGACAATTGGTAATTAAATCTGACATGGCAATATGAGTTAGATGGTATTATGAGCTTACATGCACAAAATGAGTTAATGAAGAGCCTGTTAAATACATTGGCCCTCAGATCATTGAGCAGAGCACTGCACATTTGATTAGACTGGGCACACTTATAAATGCTGTAGATGACATAATTTAAAACTTAAAGCCAAATGCAGGAATTCATTATAAACATTCACACACACACCATGTAGTTCTGACTGAAGGCTGTTGCCTGTCAACATTAGCAACAGAAGTTAAGTGCATCCTCTATCAGAGAGACCAGACGGGAGTGTTGTCTTTGGCTCGAGGCTCCTTCAGTCGTGTACAAGTTCCCAAAATACTATTCCCCTGTTCTTTCCTGCTCAGCACTGTGTATTTAGCCTCTTTCCTCACTATACGGCTCTTATTTTTCTTCTACTCCTGTAATGCCACCGGGCCTTATTCTCGATGACCTTTTCAGCTTGGATATGGGTGGTAAATTTATTGTGTCACCCTTGGATGTGGGTGTATGAAAATGCCGTGAATCTTGTCATGTCGAGATCCATCAGAACCACGAAAGTTACCCCCAGTTTAAGAAGTATAGGTCTGATGTTTGAGATGGAGAAATAAGAACACATTGGAGCAGGTCAGACCTGATTGGTTCGTATATCACATATTTCTTACATTAAGAGTTTGACCACAATCTGCTAGTCACAAGAAGTCAATCCATCTTTTATGAACCAGACAGGAAGTGTGATAACCCCAACTTTATTTTTTATCTCCAAGCAAAGTTTCTCCCACACTGTACGTGATGTGGAGCTTTTAGGATAAAGCTCACTATTTGATCGAGCGGGTCAAGATTTGTTCACAGTTTGTTCAAAATACATGACTACTGGCATTCATGATTTTATTTATAGGACTTAAAACATTAAATATTCCATTCTATGGTAAAATATAATTTAACTTTTATATTCAGCTTTTATCCAACAAATCTGTACAGAACAAGTGAGTTGCTGTGACGAGGCAGATGTAAGATAAAATAAAATAAAAAAAAACTTGTCTATGCACTGATAAGTTACATTCATGCACGATTGCACCACAGCAACTGGTATGGAAATCGGTTCACTGCTGGTACAAAGTACTGACTCAGAGACACAGACACAAGTTAAGACATCAGTCTCACACTTGGGTGTTCCAGCAGGACTCAAAGAAGGAGGTCTTGGGTAAATATCAAAAAACTTTTTTATTTCAAGTTCAAGTAGGTTTTATCATTCGCATCAAATATGGTACATGAGGTGGAACAAAACTGTGTACGCAGGGTCCCAGTTACATCCAATAATAGAAAAAGTATAAATAGTAAAAAGAAACAGTATTAAGCATCTAAGATATAAACAAAGAAATATGCTAAACACTAATAGTGTAAAACAATACGCCAAACAACAGCAGCATGAACATGAGTCTGTGCGAGCAGAGTACGTATGAATACAGCAGCATGAAATAATCAGCAGCATGAGATCAGCAGCATGGATAATCAGCAGCACATATCACCAATCAAAGTGGCATTAAGTCACGGGATAAAGTTTTGGCTTTTCTTGAAAATGGCAAACTAACATTGAGGACCTGTAAGACATCTAAAAAAATATATTTAAAAACAATTCTAAACATTTTGGCTCCGCAGCATCAATAAAAATGAGAAAATCATTTTTTATATCTTGTAGCTCAACAGTTTAGCAAAGTTGTCTGAGATTTCACCATTTGTCATTTGGAATCAACTGGTTCGGGATCAAACACTCACATTATGTACTGTTAACAATCTTACATGCACTGATATGAAACAACACTGTCGTCTGTGCTGCACACAACTGGACTTCTGCAACATTCTCGCTGTATGCACTGCACCATGTTATGTACACTGAATTAACTTGGTCCAAATATAGACTTTGACAGTAAAGGAACTAAATTAATAGAAACTAAACCATTGAAAAAACTAACTTTCTGAGTCTCCCTAGTTTTATTAGTATTCTGTAACAGAGTCCTGCTATTTCTATTTGTTTGATAAAAAGTGTTTGCTGTCACGCTGAGATTATATTTTTTTCAGTGAAATCCACCAATTTTATCTTCAGCCAAGTTTTCCTTTTCTCTCTGTCAGCCCTCTCCTCCCCTTCATCATTTTCTCTGCTCTTCTTCATCATGTCTCTGTCAGATGCTGTGAGTCTTCTGGATGGCAGATCCATGCTTGGACTGAAGGCACAGTAGGAAAGCTCATGAATAACATTAGAAGGGATTCATTAGAAGCATGCAGAATGCTGAATTAATGGTTTCTATGTCTTCCTCACAATGTCATTCTTTGTAATACGTCCCTTCATTTTGCAGCAATACTCTATTTTTGTTATTTTATTTCCCTTTGATGGTGTCTTTTTGTTTTAATAAGCACTTTTATTTTAGAAATTATTTTCCATGAAGCCAATCTAATACATAAATGAAGATTTTAAATTGCCCCTAAATAAAAATGGCACCTAAAACCTGGGTTATTAGTAAAAAGTGGTGTTTATAGCTCCACATTAAAGCATAAAGTCACCTTTTGAATTTTATCATCTTCTTGAGCGTAAACAAACAAAAGTGACTCGTAGAGACCTATTTTCATGCTGAATATAGAAAACAAGAATGTGTTATGTTGGCTTTAACTCAAGAAAAATGTAACAGGCTTTTTGTTGTGTTTAATTCTTCTGAATTCCTTAAAGATAAAAACCCAAGGCAAAAAAAAAAAAAGTTGGTTTCTCATTTCCCATTCAAATCACGTAAAAGTGCACAAGTTAAAGAAACAGAAAATCAAAATGAACCAAAATAGGACACAAAGCCTGTCATTCATCAGCTAAAAGATAACACTTTTAGCATCTGTGTGTAGCCTCATTTGTGTGCGTACAAGTGTTTATTTATGGTCAGGTTTGTAACGCCTCTGCTATGAGACTCTTAATTAGGTCTACCTCAGCATATCAATCTTGGTGTGTGCAGCATGGTAATTAATGCCCCATGAGTATAGGCGGCCGCACTGGGTCCATTTTTTGTTCCGTCTTCTTGCATATTCTTTCTTGTGTTTGTGTTGATGCATGTTATTTTTTCCCGTTCTTTTTTTCTGAGCTGTCCAGTCGTGCCCGAATGTGTCATTTCCACACTGAGTGCACAGCAGGAAACCTCTCACTCTAAAATGATTCAGTAGTGCACAGTACAGATACTGAAAATAAAACACATTACCATAAATCCATAGCTCTATTTTTGAACAAAAGTACCACATCTCTAGTGGCAAGGTGGTCTGCCTAGCCAATTGTCATTTCTGTTGCTTAAAGCACTTGTAAAATATGTCCATCCAAAATGTTGATTGACAAGCCTTTCCACAAATAGCAAGTCCAGAGCTGCGACTGGAGAAGTTTACAAAGTAAATGTGACAGAATGTGAGGATGAGGAAAAAAAACTAGAAAACAGCCCCTGAAGGGACACTAATGCCATCTACTGACGCACCTGTACTATGACTGCACAGCATGAGCTCTGCTCAATTATTTAAACTGCAGGGATCCACAGCATGGCTACAGCTACATACCAAAACTTGAATTCAGTGTAAACAACAGACTGAGAGGAACAGCACTGCTGTTAGTGTGTGAGAGAAGGACACCAGCTGCATCTCAGAGCCCTTGTTGGGATCTTAATAGTTGTTTAAAGGATGATTCACTGACGCCTGAAGGGAATCATATGGCACAGGTCTCCTTATTGTTTCACCATCTTACCAACAGGAGAACACTCACAAACATGCACAATATGTCATAAAGGATTTTTCCCATAAAAGTAATCTTTGATGCTGTGGTTTAAGTTCATGAAAATCAACAGCAACAGTGTTAAATGTGTTAAATGAATGTTTCTGTTCAGTGCCCTGAGATGACTTCTGTTGTGACTTTGCACGATATAAATAAACTGAACTGAAGTGTTACATGGATTTCTGTTAACTTTTCCTGGAAAACAATAAAAAAAAAAAGCTAATTCATTCAAAACTTTGAGTTATATCCCAATTTGTTATGCTTTCTTGAATACGAAATTAGCAGGTTGTGAATTTACGTGACCAGACAAAGCAGACTGGGACGTTTCAGAGGGTGGGAAGCCTCCATGTCACTGACAGAAGTCCATCACACATAAACGACTACAGTGGTCCCTCATTTATCGCAGGGGATCCGTATGGCAATAAGTAAAAAACTGCAAAGTAGGAATAGTAGTGCAAGTAGTAAGTAGTAGTTTATTTTATTATTTATATAGATATATATATAGACGTTTTAAACCCTTCCCACACTCTTACAATACTCTAAACAATGTTTCTAAACTCTAAACGCTCTAAAAGAGTAAAGAATGTCATAATTTCAGCTGCCTGCCTCCTCTGCTCTTTGCCACCTGCAAGCGCTCTTGGCCACGCCCACTTCTCCACTGAACAGCTGATCAGCTGCAGCAGGAATTTTATCCTGCAGCAGTTTGGGCTGCACAAAGGTGCAGGAGGTGCTAAATAATTTAAAATAATTTATTTTAAATAAAAATTTCATGCCGATCGTGAGGCTCATCCATCAATCAGCCAGTTGTGTGTCATGTCCAGTTTTATTTTGAAAAACCGCGATAGAGCGAATCCGCTGAAGTAGCGAGGGACTACTGTATTATCAAATGTCACAAACTTAAAATAGCTTTTCAAAAAGCTCATCAATATTTACAGCACCAAAGACGGTACAATTGAAACTAGTTTTACTTACTTTTAGTGTTTATGAGCATGTATAGCTTACATCTGATTCCGTACATTAAAAAAACATGTTTGAAGAAAGAACTGTAAGTTAGAAAATAAATGTAGCTTTACAATACGATGTTACTGAAAATATATATTAAAAATCTAGAACCTGACTGATATGGAAATTTTGGCTATCACCAATACCGATATTGGGAAGGGATGGTTTCTGCCGACAACCAATATAACTGAAAATTTTTGAGCTTTGTCCGCCCCCAAGAATCTACGAAAACAGCGAGTGGAGCAGGGCTTGTTTATTTAGCGCAGCTATTAGCAACCATGAAGCTAAGCAAATCAGATCCACGCAATACGTTGTAATAACTAACATACGTTGTATGTCAGGCTGCTGTTGATAAGCTGTATTGTTTTACATTATAGTGTTTAGCATATATCTTAGACATTTTAGCATATTGATTAGCGTATATCTTAGTGTATATTTTAGATCTTTATACAGGTATACTGTTTCTTTTTATGCTTTATATTTTTGCTATTTTGGGGTTTAACTGGGACCTTGAGTACATCCTTTTGTTCCACTTCATGTACCACATGTGATGCAAATGAAGATAAAGATACTTAAACTTGAACGTAATCCCACGGTAGGTTTACAAGTGGTGCACTGGTCATAAAAACAGTCTTCCTAACGTGCGTTCACATTTTCAATCCTCCAATATTCATCATAAAGTTATCAAGTGTGTTACATTGCACAGTAATATAAATTAAACAAAGAAATGTCCCTCCCTGTTCATTGTTTAAACAGTCAGTCACATATGGTGATGGTCTAATTAGGATTGACTGCAGCAGTTTTATTTTCTTTGCAGAGGTTAAGATTTCAGACAAACAGTGAATTTCATTGAGGACAACAAAGATAACGTCACTAACACTGATATATATATATATATATATATATATTTACAGCTACGTTACATTTAATGTTCTAGATAAAGTTTTACAAGGCAATAGCCTATGCTTATCTAAATGTTAGCTTGCTAACTTGAGAGTGAAATATATTTCTATCAGACTATATATTATCTTACTGTTATGTGTAATTATATGTATTTCTTTATGTTTTTATAGCATCTTGTATCATAATTTTATATATTTAAAAAAGGTGAGGCTGATCTTTTGTTCCGGAGAGTTTCTGTTTTCTGTAGGAAGGATTTTTAGTTGCACACCTGCATTTTTTCAACACACATACACCAGTGCTTTGAAACATATTAGAACTGGGGATCATTGGTTGAAAAGCTGGCCATATGGTTAGAATAGGGATTTCCCATCAGCTGTGATGACACAACCCCAGGGGAGTGACCAGCTTTTGAAAAAAACTGTCTTTCATTGAAGGGGTTGGGGCCATTTTTTGAGACGTCGCCTCATGTCTCAAAATGGACCAGCGCTGTCGAATTTGTATCTTACGTGTGTGTGTGAAATAAACCTGAGATGGAAATCAATCGCTTCTCTGCAGCCTGCTTCAGACCTTTATACATGCATAACAAGAGATAGAGGTGGGTTGGACTGAAGAAAAGTTATTATTGTTGATTTTGTAAATTTTACAGATCACTTCAAATAAACTTACCTTGCTCTGTTCAGCAAAATACACTACACAGCATTGCTCCCTGCTTCAGCTATGCTGAAAGTGAAACTTAAAGTGAACGGCCATGACTTGAAAGTAGTCTTCATGCACCTTCTGATGGATACGTTGTACAATTACAGCTGGTTCCAGCATTTTAGGGGTGAAAATTAGAAGTGCTTATATCGGCGCATAAAAGGAAAATTATCACAGATACTGATAGGTCCCCAAACGCCTATATCGGCCTAAAACATCGGCCCCTACCGGGCTCTAAGAAAAATAATTCCTTGAAGGAATGCATATTACTCACCACCTTGCAAGCCAAAGTTTTAAACAAAGAACGCATGATCCGAGTGCTTCGCAGATGCACTGGGAATAACTCTCAACTACTTACGCACCAAAATGTAACTCACTAAACATTTTTGTGTCTCCTGAGGTCAGTTAGATGTGTGTGGCCATCTTTAATCCGTTCATCAAAACAAAAGTTAAGCAGTTTTAAATTATTTAATGTTTACTTTCTGATTGTTTCATCAACGTGAGAGAATGTAAGAGCTGTTCAGTGGCTAATGGGATATTTTGCTAACAGATAGACAAATACACAATCACAGACACAGGCTAGGGACACAGATTGACAATAATCCAACTAGAAAAGTTCCTGGAGTAACTTTGATGGGGGCCTGCACTTGGCGACCATTTAAAAACTTTTGTTTTGACTTTGTAGTGTGCTGGAGATCGTTCTTAGCTACCAACATACCAAATTTTAACTCAGGGTGTCTAAAAAAGGATGAGTTATAGTCATTTATTCCTTTTAGTTTAGGTGGCCATCTCATTTTGGATTTGGATTCACCTCTGACGAGGAAAAAAGCCAAAAAGAAGAACAAGAAAAAAAGAAGAAGAACAAAAAGAAGAAGATGAACATTGCATGAAATGTTATTGTGCACACTCTGGATGTATGTGCATGGTAGCTTTCCCTCTCGGTTTACAGGAGGTGAACATAAAAATTTCACAAGCTATTCTAAAACACTGAGACTCAGAGTAAAGAGAATAAACCAGGAGAAGCATGAGCAGATGCAGTTTGATCTCCGTTAAATGCCTGGCAGCTGAATTTCCAACCACCAGAAAGAAGCCCAATGAAAGAAGCACGGCTGAGCCCGTTCTGTGATATAGTGACTGAAATGCAAACTAGAAAAGAGTTCATAAAAGATCCTGAGCTCTGAAAAATACAGGCATGGCAAATACCAAAAAACATCAGAGGGGCACACACAAGCTGTAATGATCGATACACTGAAGGAAGAAACCTCAAACTGCCCATTGACAACAGCAACTCAAACCTTTTTCCACTGATTCAATGAAAGAATATAATCATGTGTTAGTGATTTAATCTCAAACGTCCATATTGAGAATAAATTGTGGTTGTTTCCTTTGCTTTTTGCCTCAAGTTTAGGAGAGACAAGTAACAGATGCACCGTCTGTGATTAGCAGAATAATACGAGTCCTCAGAGAGCCTTTGTGATTCATCCAAATGTCTGAAGGGGAGAACAAACAAACACTGAAGGATCCACAATCGCTGCGAGAAAAACGCACACAAGAGTTTCATTAAGTCTGTTACACAAAGCCGAACCATGGCAGCCAGTTTAAATGTGCATGCTCCTGAGGACCAAGATTTAATTCCTGCGAAGGCATTCGGTCCTCACAACTCAAGTTAAAGACGACACACACAGATGAGCTTTCTAAATGATTACAAATACACACAAGGGGAGGTGAACGCCCCGTGCAAAGCAAATAACTTAGTTTGCGAATGATACAGCTGTGTGCGCTTTGAGGCACCTGGGCACTGAGCAGCAAGAGATGGAGAAAACAGGGTTGGGGGAGGAGGACAGGAGGGAAGGAGAGAAGCAAATGCATATCTTCATGTATTTAAACAATAGGAGAGGATGGATGAGATGGGGTGAGGAGAAACGAGATGATGGGAGTAGAAGGGATGAAAAGATGACGGGAAGCAAAGGAAAGGAGGCAGCCACAGGAAATAGCAGATGGGAGAATAAATTGAGGGGAGTGTGCTGGTGAAAGGATGAGGAAGACTACGGACCTCTGAACCTTTCCCCCTCCTCTCATCTGCTGCTCTTGGTTTGTCGAACTGCATCTCAAGCAGTAATCTGTATGCTTCACCTACAACTGCATTCACCAACTCTTATCAGTTTCTGTTTGCGAGGGTGGGTCCCAGTAACAGCAGGATGGAGGACGTTTGAAAAAGAATCGATGTCGGGGACGTGTGAGAGACATTTTCACATGAGCTGAAGCCTAGAAATCTTTACACATTATGCATAAAAGAAGAAGATTCATATATATATATATATGTGTGCATCAGGCAGGGCAGAAATTGAAAAGACTTTTTCCCGGCCAGCTTGGTGAAACAAATTGGAAAAAATATCTGAACGTCCCCGTGTGTGAATGAGCAGGTAATAGTCTGAAGCATGCATAAGTGAGTATTCATGCTCATGAGATCTGCTGCTCTCTGCATACTTTTTTGTCAGAAATGTATCTACATATAGTACTAGTATTAAAACAAGAGGACCGTTTTGATTCATATCATCTCCCCATTTCAGTAATGTGACATTAAACAAAAAACTGAATGGCATCTAATGTAGCTAGCAGTCTTTGTTCATTTGTGCGTTAAATCCATGATTAAAAAAATGTTTTCATGTCTAAGAGACAATAAAGAAATGATTCAGACAGTTGTTACTTTTAGGTTGTTAGCATTTTTATTGTAATTTGAGAAGGAATGTCCTGTATTAATGGAAAACATGCACCACTGTTGCAGATGGGTCATAAAATCGACTTGTATTCAAACAAAACAACTAGAAAGATTTCTGAACTATTCAAAAAACTACTACAATTCAAACACGTTTTCTTAAAGAATGCAGTTAGATTCAAAAAATGTGATTGACTGAAGATTACCTAAATAATGTACTCATTGTATTAGGACTAAAAGGTTATGAAGTTTGAAGAAATGTACTATTAGTCAGGCTAGAAAAGAAGCGACAGTCGTTATTTTCATGTCAGTGTTATGGTTGCATGTTGTGTTTTGACATGTGGTTTTGTCTTTCAGGTACACCTGCACCTGTATCTGGACCTGCCATTCTGTGCTCGTCTGTCTCTCCTTCCTGTTCCTCTCAAACCCAGCCGATCAAAGTAGATGGCCGCTTGTCCTGAGTCTGGTTCTGCTGGAGGTTTCTTCCTTTTAAAATGGAGTTTTTCCTTTCCACTGTTGTCACTGTGCTTGCTCAGGATGGGAAACTGTGACAAAATGAAGATTCAACATGTCTGCTGGCTTCCTTATATAGAAAACTTTACTAATTGGCTTTTTTATGTATGTGAATGTTTCTGTAAAGTGCCCTGAGACAACTTTGTTGTGATACGGCACTATATAAATAAACTGAATTTAATAAAACAAAATTACATGGTTTTATTGTATTGTTTTATTCTGTATAACAGCTCTCTCTTGCAAATGAAATAACGGTGTCTCAACGAGACTTACCTGCGTAAACAAAGGAAAAGAAATGAAACAAAAAGATAAGAGTCTGAAGTTATAACAGTACTGAGGACTGATGAGTCCAGATGTATCTTGTTCCAGTGACACAAAGAGAAAAGATGGATCGGTGGCACTCTCATGTCTAGTGCCCACTGTTCAAACCTGAGGAGGTAGTATTATGATATGGGCTAATCAAGTCCAGATGTTTCTCAAAGTTCCTATGTAGTTCACTCACAGTGCATAAAAATGTTGGATTTTTGTTATTAAAAAGTCAGTCTTACATATAGAATCGCTCTCATTTTATAGCATTTTACTTACTTTTAAACAAAAAAAATGACAATTACAATAAGTGAAAATGTTATAACTGGATATTATAGAGAAACTGACGTATGTATTATCCTAACAAGATAAGTTCAGTGACAGTTGTAGATCTAAAGTGTCAGATTTGGACCTATTTCTTCAAATGCTGTCTGGAGTTTATGCATAACAAACAAACAGAAAGTGTAGGAAATGACAACTGTTACGAAGATCTATTATTAATTACTGTTACTAATATTGCAATACAACAAAAGTCAGTAAATTGCAAGCATATTTTTTTAATTAGTTATTCACAATATCTGTTTATGACTTTCATTAGAAGGTTTGTGAAAAGTTAGTGCTGTGACATCTCATAACTTTCACGTTGGCCATGTAAGTTAGCATGACTGTGCAAATGTGCTAATACACGAATACAAACTAATAAAAACGATAAGTGGTGCTTAAACGTGAGCAAACTGGTTTTGGTATAACCATTATTTATTCAAAGTAATAATATTGTTCAAATAATAGCTGCAACATTGTGTTGTTCTCTTTTGCAACTACCCATTTGTTGTTTCCTGTTTTACATTTATGCCTGATTTCAATTAACTGTGTCATAGTGTTGGCAGAGAAGCGTGAACTTTTTGTTGTTGTTTGTTTAGCCTCCGGCTAACAGGCATTAGCACACAGCTGAAATCAGAGCAACACACTCAAATCCGTCAACATTTCTCTCTTTTCTTTGAAACAAAGACCCCACGGAAGATGATTTATTTAACTTTCTGTCAAAAGTTTCTGTCTATAAATAAGACAAAAGGTTTTAGATGTTTTGCTTTTATGTGTAGCTGTAGGGGGTGTGTGTGTGTGTGTGTGTGTGTGTGTGTGCGTGCGTGCGTGCGTGCGTGCGTGCGTGCGTGTGTGTGAGGTCCAAAGAGACACCAAGTGAGAGATTGGTGTCAAATATTGAGACTTGATCTGATGGAAACAGTGTTGCCCCTAGATGCACACACTCACACACACACACACACACACACATATATATATATACTGACAGCAAACAAATTAAATAAATTAGAAAGTGAGCTCTTCTTCAGCCTGCGCGTGTGTCAGTGTGTGAGAAATTGTGTCATGTCTCCTCTACTTCAATGTTTTTCATGGAACTCCTTTCTTTACGGTTTCACGGCAAAAATGCAAATGTGTAACAGTCTGTGTGACCGCGCCGCTTCCTCAGTTTCTCAATTACAGAACAACGTTAATGAGTGACCTTCAGAGAAATTGTTATGACAGCGCGCCTGTATAATTACACAGATCGAGAAAGACAAAAATCACTGAAGCGTGAAATCATCCGACTATTCAGCCGTACAATAAAGTATACAATATGTATAGAAAGAAAGCATGGCGCTGCAATAATAAGAGGCATCCAAAAGAAACAAACTGCATCTGATTTAGGTTCAAACCACTACAAGAACATGAAAAGGGTATCAAAATCAAGAAATTTTATCCCAAGTCTAAAATTAATCTTTATCTTTTTGTTCTACAATGATCTCGTCTAACCCGTCTTCCTTTTTGTGAGTGTAGGAGCATCAAAGTTGTTTGTCTGTCTGTTGACCCCTGGTGATTTGATCTTGTTGAAGTGTGTGTGTGTATGTGTGTGTATGTGTGTGTGTGTACACTCCCTCAGCGTTTATCACTCGTTACTTACATTCAGCCTTTAAGGCCTGTAATTACCTTAAGCTTTGAAGGCCCCACCACCTGCTCATTTCCTGCACACATCTGCATTCACAAATGTAGTCACGTCTTTTCTGTTCTCTCACAATGAGACAGTCACACAAATAATTGCATGCTCTCACACGCATTCTTCAACACTCAGTCATGCTGTGCAGCTAATTGTGTTTTAGTGAAAACAGGAAAAATACACAGACACCGTCGAGATTCCAGCTCAGCGTGCACGTGGTGTGGGCCCACGGTTGGACAGCTGGTTTTTGACGTTAACGTCCACATTATTCTCTGACAATCAATAAAAGCTTTCTTGGACACTCGAGTTGAGTGTCAGCTTCAGACAAAGCAGGTGTAGCTGTAACATTTATTCAATATCTCAAATATATGGTCCTAGCTTTGACCTGTGGCCTCCATCTTCACCTAACACACACTCACACCAACACACACAAAAACTGCTGTTCGCCCCAACACAGAAAAATGGCAGGATTCAATGGAGCTCTTTAATTTTTTTTTTATTCCTCTTGTTATACCGCCATGTTCTTATAAGAAAAGGTGGACAATTGTTAGAATTTTGAACACACGTCAGGCTACAATGTTAGATCTTGTAGTTGGTAGTCCTAAAACTAGAAGTATCTTGTAGTCTGCGAGTGCTTCATCAAAGGAATGACTGCTAGCTGAATGACATATCAAGTATTTGCAGCATGCATGCTTCAGTAATTTAGCCTTTATTTCCTTTGCTCTGGTTGAGTAAAAAATCATGCAGTCATGTCCTTGCCAGCCTCATTAAATTGATATGTATCTATGTTATAGAATGATAAGTAAAGGCAAGGAATGCAAATTGGTAAACGAAAAACAGTTGACTTTAAGGAACACCTTTCTAAACAAGACTTTAATGAGGCACATGATAAAAGTATTAATCATAAAACCATTGCAAAAGACCCAGGTGCTCGAAAAATCACTGAAATAGTCCATTTCTTTTAGGCAGTTTAGCTGTAAAAACGAATTGAGGGCCATGTATGGGTTTAGTTAGATATAAGGCTTTGGATATTATTTGTGTCATATGACTCTGATGTACATTGTTTTACCTGTATTTTTATTTTATATGTGTATTCGTATTTTTGGTTGTATGTATATACATTTTCTTGCTTTTATTGTGAAGCACTTTGTGATATATCTATGAAAGGTGCTATATAAATAAACTTTACTTATGTACTGTACAGTGGAAAACACAGCTAGGAGAGGTTTCGAACATATTAAGAGCATAATCTTATATATATAT
>NC_056499.1:18718455-18764389 GCF_014905685.2 Nematolebias whitei | reverse complement strand
ATTACTAAACCCAGTATATGCATTTAAATGTGTGGTGTGCAACACACTGACAGTTCCTACAACAGCAGAAAAAAAAAAATTAAATTACAATTGTTTGTGTGTGTACATCTGAGAAGAGCGTGCTATGTTACCCCACTGCTCTTGAAGTGTGTTCAGGTTGTCCAAAACCCTCTGGTGGTAGAGTCTCTCCAGCTGGATGAACAATAATGCACGCTGGTCTGAAAGCCAACAATTCAGAAAAATAACACACACAACAGGAACACAAAAGACAACTGTCTGCTTAAAAAAGTGACTTGTTTTCTACGTATGTGCCATTACAGGAGACAGATGTGTCAGAACTCATAATGAGCAGCAAGCCTATTTTTGATTTTTGATTCACTCAGTCCAGTCCTTTGACACAACCATTTCCAGACCAGAACATTTTTTTCTGCAGTTTTTCAAATCATTATTATGAAGGTTTATTATTATGATTGTTCAACTTTCCAAACCAGTAAGCAATGAAAATGCATCTGATTTAAAAGAAGAGCGGGACTTCCAAAAACGCTCAAGGCAAAAAGAGCAGGACTTGGCTATATATAACAGACTATAAAACTGCTTTAAACTGTATCTTTAGGCACTTTTTTTATGAGCAGCTGGATAAGAAGTCACATACATGTTCTTTTTTTTTTATAATCACTTTTAGTAAAACCAAAATATGCAGTTAAACAGGAACCATGTAGAAAATTAGACAATGTATTTTTTTTATAATTTTTGCCAAAAACATGGTATATCCAAGAATAGAATAGTGTGCACTAATAAAATAGGAAAAACATGACAAGTCAGGGGCAAATATGTGGCAAGCTAAGAGATGTCTGCAGCATCTGAAAGCAACAGGATCTAAAAGTCATGTCTTTAGAAGTTTGTACTTAAGAAACGGTGAGTTGTCTGTTATGTGTAAAGACAACATTGATCCATAATTTAGGTTTAGGTGTATTTTTAATCATTGAAATATTAAGTGGTTCATGCTAAATAGTTTAACTAACGGTAAGAACTAAATCTAAAAACAGCCATGACTGGATGGAAAATGACTGAAAATCGAGCAAATGTCCAATGAAACTTCAGAAAACCTACGGCTTAAAACCACGTTAAAGTTACAAAAAAGTCTGTCACTGTAGAAGCTAAATAAAAAGAAATGTCACATTTGTTTGTAGCACTGAAGGAGGACGAGGATAAACTGAGTGAAGAGGGAAGATAAAATGGAAGGGGTTCATCAGGATGCAGACTCATGTTTATGGATATGGGCAGCCAAAGCACAATCCTTCTTTGACATGACTCAATGCTTTCTCTCACTAACTAATGCTCCACGGACACATGGCAGCAGGGCTAGTTTCCTTTTTCTTTTATGCATTCATGCCTTGAATGCTATCGTCTTTCCACAGATTAAACCTCCAACTCTACTTTGCTCTTCTACCTTTTCCCATTCAGTTCATAAACCCTCATCATTTTCTCCTATTCTGTTTTAAGGTTTGACAGCATTCATATGACTGTACAGTATTACTTTTTATGAATGGGCCAACAGAATCACGGTGTACAACAATGAGCGATCAAGAATGAGCATTCTTTACAGGATCTTGTTGCTATGACGAAGGAGCATTTTCTTGTCAACATAAAAGTTAATGATCAAGGGAACAGCATATAGGACTTACACAAAAAGATCAAATAAATGTAATACCCACCACACACACACACACATGCAAGGATACAGTCTTTCTGAAGGACAAAGGCCTCAGCAATCTGCAGGGAAAGAGACAATACAACGTTTCATGAAGTACATGTGTTTTCTTGCCAGTTCTCACAGACGCAATTCTTAAGAGAAACTTGTTAAATAAAGGTTCAAATTCAGGCTAAAGTAATTCTTAAATAGGGGCATCAAAATAAATAAACAAATAAATTACACCATTGTGGAAGATAAGAAACTACACGAGCCAGAGCTAAAGCAGAGTAACAGCTACAGTGACTTCTGTAATCATTAACTGCGAGGAAAAAAACATTTTGTGACATAATACAGCTGTGCAATCATAGGTCACTTTAAAAATGCAGTGAACATTAAAATGAGGGTGAAATTATTTACCAATAAACAGAAAAATTAGACCATGCTGGAAACTCTACCTTCAGTAAATGTGGTGTTCGTGTCGCTCTGCTATCTCAGAACAAGAGAAGTGTGTGTGAGAGCAAGAGGACAAGGGGAGGAGGAGGACGAGGAGGAGCAAATGAAAACACACACACAAGGCTCTTGCATGTCCAACAACTGCATGAGCTTTCTAGGTACTGTGTTCACAGGCAGTCATTTACAAACAAGTTTGGCCAAATGAGAGTTTTAGATTGTTGCCAGTTTAGGTTTTTTAGAGTGTAGTTTTGTTTCACGTGTTTGAGTCAAGATAAGTCAACACTTTTGGGACCATCACTTAAGTTAAACCACTCCATCATCAAAAGTAACGTCTCTGCCTGTGAGAAACTGAGTTGAATTTGGATGTTTTATTTGTAGAAGCATTCACATCTCATTTACCGAGTGTCTCCTTATGGTTGTCCTCTATTAAAATGGTAAACATTTGATATATATGTTTTTGTACAGTAATAGGAGCCAAAACCTGACAGAACAGGAACTTTCAGGTCTCCTTTACATCAACATTAACTTTCTGAAAATGTAGCGTCTACAAGGTGATTTTTTTTAATTGATTTTAAAATTTGAACATATTATTAGGTTATGATTATGTTTGAAGTAAGGCATGGAGTTAACTCAGCTCTGACGGTTGAAGATCCCTTTGTTAATAGAGGATGATAATACTTTAGACATGTACTCTAAATGAACTACACTCATTTCTATTTGTACAGATTTTGAAAGTGTTTGATCATATAATACACCTGCCACACATTCACTTCTGTGACAATTATTTTTTGTTCAACTTGGTATTTTATCCTACTTTTAATAACACCAACCGGTACTGGTGAGGCTTTACAGTAAAAATAAACATTTATTCAGGTTTAATTTCAAAAAGTCTAAAATACCCGCCCTAAGTCAGATAAATGTTGAGAAAATAAAAGTATAAAGCACAGAGCATTTTTCTTTTTCCTGCACTGAATTGTAGAAAACATTTTAATTTTACTTGTGAATTGACCACAGCTTGTTATAACTGTGATGGCAAAAACTGCAACATTAAAAGAAAATTTTTTTGTTATATACCTGGATGACTGAGAAAACAAACTTTGTGATTAAAAGAAAATGGTTTTGCATCCTCACGTAGGCCTGAATGTAACACAGGTCAGGTAGGCCTGGTGGAGTGACCGAAAATGCTAATCACACTGACTAAAAGAAATAAATCACTGCACCTTAAAAATACGAGTTCAGTCATGCAGATCTACTGCATGTGTGAGAGTGAAAGCATGCCAAAGGCCTGAGAGTGTAGAGTTTTCTTTAATGCCGTGTGCTTGTGGCTTCTGTGCATGTCTGTATTTCTGTTTGTGATTAAAAGCAGAGAACACCTCTGCCTGAGGGTACAAAGTGCCATTCTGATTTTCAGGTTGAGTGGATAAATGACTGTGCTTTAAAAACTTGTGTGAGAGCAAGATTGAAAAAGACAGGTGTGACAGAAAGGTAGCAAGACCTCAATGAAAGGACAGACTGCCTGATCAAATGAGCCACTGATAAAAATGGTAGCAATGCACAGTTCATAGTCAATGACACACAGTGGAGATAAGACAGATTACCTGATGAAAGTATTGTGGAAGATGGGCATCATCGTCTCTTTGTGCCAACTGTTCGAGAGACTTCAGCAGATCGAGACTTAAAACGGATCCCTTTGAGCAAGTGGAGAATGAGGAACAAGTGGTCACTGGAATGGATATATTTTGTTCTTGACTGGAGGGTAAACATGGCATGGTGGAAGTGGATTCTCTATCTGTTGTATTAGGCCCAGTGGTGAAGGTGAGGGGCTCCGTTATTGCACTTGCAGGAGTGGAAACATCAGTTCTTCTTAGTTCAGTTAAGATAAATGTCACTGGTGCTGAGCTGTTAGGTCCTGTATCTGAGCTGGTGGACCCATGGGTGAAAGCGGGCCCACAGTTAAAAACAGGCTCCATAGATGAGGTATTGTGTTCTGCAGAGAAATCTTTAAGCGTCTTGTCAGAAGCTTGTGCGACACATTTAGGGCCAGCTGGTCCATCAGAGGTCATCATCTGTGAAGTAAAATCTACTGGTTCTGAGTTAAGAGTAGGCCCGTGCATGAAGATCATCGACCCAGTTACTTCAGCGTTAGCTTGGCTTAGTTCCAACAGACTGATGGGATGTAAAGTTTCCAGACTAACTACTGGAATGACAGGGGAGGTGGGCTCTGGACTGGGGCTGAAAGGATAAGGAGTCTCCAACAGACTGCCTACAGGGGGAAATACAGAGAGAAGTCAAATGAGAGAAACATGAGGAATGGTGGTGTCCTGAAAACAATGTGGGCTACGTAGATAACTGAAGTGCTTTTTGGGGAAAACCCCGTATGATGCAGAAAGATGGTATGCATCCCACTTTGGGTGGAGCCGCTCTTCTTTCTAAAAATTTGGCCAATATTGTTAGTCCTCCAAATGATTGACAACCCAGGGTCCAGTCCAGGAAGCAGTTGTAGTCTTACACACCTCTCTGCTGCTTCTCCTCTGTTACCCACCCAAAACCCATTGAAACAGTGCCAGCTAGCCCACGGCCCAAATTAAATAAACCAAACATCAACTCTAAAAACATAAATCATAAAAATCTTATTAAAATAAACTATTACTTTACCATAATAAAATCATCAAATGTGGATTATTGAACATCAGATCTCTTTCCTCTATGTCTTTGTTAATTAATGAGCTGATAACTGATCATATTGATTTATTCTAACAGAAACTACTAGTAGTAGTAGTAGAAGTACTTAATATATCATCACAATCCTGTTCTGTTTGACCATTTTTAATAACTTTTGAGTTTACATTAACTGACTACACAGCTACTAAGAATAAATTTCAAAAGTGTTTATCAGAGAACGCTGTAACTAAATTTAAAGAATCTGGTCCATTGATATTTTCCTTTGTTTTTCAGAGTAATGCACCAGAGAGCAGTGACAGATAATCTTGTTCATAATTTTACAACTTCAATGCAAACTTCCCTTGATAAAATTGCTCCTCTGAAAAAGAAAGTGATCAATCAGAGGAAACTGGCTCCTTGGTTCAATTCAGAGTTACTTATTTAAAAAAAAACATGCAGGCATCTAGAAAGCTGGAAAGAAAATGGTGCTCCACTAATGTTGAATAATTTTATTTAACTTGGAGAAATAGCCTGCTAACATATAAGAAAGCCTCTGTAAAGCTAGAGCTGTATATTATTCATCTTTAATATACGAGAATAAAAATAACCCCAGATTTCTGTTCAATACTGTACTAGACTAATGAAAAGCCCTGTGTCTGTTGAGCCATGTATCCCTACAACTATAAGTAGTGATGACTTCTTGAGATTCTTATAAATAAAATTATTTCAATTAAAGAGATATTCAAACCATCTTTCCTTCTACTACCCCTAGTCCCCTGTCAGATGATGCAAGTTTAGAGATATTACTAGAACCTGGTTTGTGTTTGGACTGTTTTTGTCCTGTTGAGCTCTTGGAATTGTCAAAAATACTTAAATCTAAATCATCAACATGCCTGCTAGATCCTTTCCCAACCAGACTGTTTAAAGAGGTATTTCCCCTAATTAATATCCACATTTTGGATGTGCTTAATTTATCTCTAACGAATGGTTATGTACCACAATGCTTTACGGTTGCTGTAATTAAACCTTTACTTAAGAAATCTGATCTTGACTCAGGAATCCTTGCTAATTATAGACCTATATCTAACCTAACTTTCAACTCAAAAATTCTAGAGAAAATAGTTGCAGGTCAGTTGTGTGAACATCTGAACAGAAATCATCTGTTTGGGGATTTTCACTCAGGGTTTAGAGCTCATCATATCACAGAAACAGCATTGGTGAAAATTACCTCTGATAATGGACTTGTGTCTATACTGGTCCTGTTAGACCTCAGTGCTGCATTTGATACAGCTGATCACAATATTTTACTACAGAAGCTTGAATATGATATTGGGATTACAAGAACAGCTCTAAGATGGTTTACATCATATTTATTTTATATTTTCCAGCTTGTAAATGTAAATAATGAATTTTCTTTAGACACCAAAGTTAGTTGTGGATTTCCTCAGGGTTCAGTGCTTGGACCAATACTCTGTACCTTACATATGCTTCTATTAGGTAAAGTTATTAAACAGCATGAGATACATTTTCATTGTTATGCTGATGATACTTGGTTATATTTGTCCATGAAACCCAATTAATCCAATCAGTTACTTAGACTTGTCTTATAGACATAAAAACCTGGATGGCCTTTAATTTTCTGCTTTTAAACTCAGACAAGACTGAGGTTTTGGTTTTTGGACCTGAGCATCTTAGAAATACATTTTGCATTATTTTACTTCCTCTGGATGGCATTAATTTGGTCTCTAGTTCTAATGTAAAAAAAAAAAAAAAAAAAGAACTTGGTGTTATTTTTAATCAGGATATGTCTTTTAACCCCCCCCACTAAAAAAAGTTACCAGGACCACTTTCCTCCACTTGTGTAATATCACTAAGATTAGAAACATCTTGTCCAAAAATTATGCAAAAAAAAAAAACCTCCTAACTTCACTTCCCTCACTCTGCTGCTCTTTACTTGCTCTACTCTACCCGCTCGTATTTGTAATTATTTCTTAACATGTGCTTTTCTTTTTTTACTTCTTCCCTCCAATAGAAAGTACACCTGGACCTGTCATTCTGTGTTTGTTTCTCCTTCCAGTCCTCTCAAACCCCAGCGGGTAGAAGCAGATGACAGCTCATCCTGAGCCTGGTCCTGCTGGAGGTTTCTTCCTGTTAAAAGGGAGTTTTTCCTTTCCACCGTCTCCTTTGTGCTTGCTCAGGATGGAAGACTGTGACAAAGTGAATATTCAAAACAATCTCCTGGTTTTCTTAGATACATAACTTTTACTAATTGGCTTTTATAATGCATGTGAATGTTTTTGTACTGTGCCCTGAGACGACTTTTGCTGCGACTTGGCGCTATATAAATAAATTTAATTAAAGTGAACTGAATACAGGTACCGATTAGCTTCTTTTTTTTTAACTGAAAACCAGAAAATTAACTTACACTAAAACAAACAAATGCATTCTCGTATCGTCATTAATTCAGAAAATATACAGTTCTTGAAGACCTATTCTAACAGTACTGCCATGACCATTACTTGCGTAAAGCCAAACTTTCCTGAATGTCACCTCACTGTAAACTCAAGTAATGGGGACTGAAAACCCAGTAACGAGGCCATTTTAGTGGAGAAAATACTGCAAATGTATTTAAAACATGTTTATCATATGTTACATATCTTGTAAAAACTTAATAATTATGAGGTTTCCTTCATTACCAGTGTATGCACTCAACACACGGTTATGATCATTTTCTGTAATATCCTGATAGGTGCTGACTGCCATCAGACTGTAATTTGTGTAATGTACAATGACAACAGGTATGTAGGTGTGTGAGAGTGTAAATGAGGAAGTTTGTCTCCTTAAATTTGGAAGTGAAATTGTGAGCTTGAAGCTGATGTGTTGTTTTCACACAGACTGTCACATTTATATGGTTGCCACTTTTTTCTTATGCTTTTTGTGTCTGTAGTATTTCTATCAACTTCTAATTAAAAAATCCAGTTTAAGTTTATCAGTCATGTAATCACAATGACATCATCATCACTAATCATACAGACCCCAGTTTAGATTTTTGACCATCTGATAGAATAGAATTACAACAGAAAGAAAGCCTGACAAACCCAGAATGATGTTTCTTTAACTAAGATCATTCTGTTGTGTTTGGTATTACAGAGACTTAGTGGCTCTAAGTGTTATAACTGGTGGACTTAACATTTACAAGTTGCATACTTTTTATATTAAAATGTGTTGTGAATGATGATTACTCAGATTACTCAGAGATTATTTTTTTTATAGTGTAACCCAGCAGACGACCTAAACAGGTCAAATGAGATTTTAAGTTGGCATTAGCTCTGAAAGTGTGGTCAACATAAAGATGAGTTGAATAATTTACTTTGATTAAATAATGTCAAACTGAAATAAAAATGAAATGCCCTAAGCATTGTAATAAACTCATATAATCACTGACCTCACTACCGTTGAACAGTCAGAAGTGAAGTAGTTAAGAGCTGCAGTGTGTTTATCAAGTTATGCTGACACTGAACTCTGTAAGGTTTCATTTATTTTCATGTTCCTCGTTACACCACAATCTGATGTTGTAAACGACTCTAATAAATGTGACCGTCTAAATGCAAATGTAGATGAGGTTGTTGAATACATTTGTGAATTAACAGAAACAGCAACAGACCAGCTGATGTCCTGTTTGTTGATGTGGGATTATTTACCTCCCTATTTACATACAAATTATATAATTAAGATCAGATCTCAAGAAGCTACTTGGGATGCATGTGGAAACACGTTCTCATTGCAAGTGTGAACGCACATAATTTGAGATGCCAAATTGCGATTAGAACACCCAGAGCAAATCATAAAACCAGACCTCTGCGCTCAGATTTTAGACAGAGTACCAGCGACTTGTTTCCAGCACACAACAGGAAGAATGTTATGGCTGATGAACCAACTGTGAGGTTCACAGGGACAAATGGTATCGAGACAAAGTGTGCGTGACTAGCTGTTAAAACATTGACAACTTGGAGAAATATGTTTCCAAATAAAGACCAATGGATTTAAAAAAATACCAATTTTCATAAAACAACAAAAAAAAATGACGATCAGATGCATAGTTCAAAATGTTCTGCTGCCTCCATCTGAGAGTATACTTTTTTCCATCTTTCAGATGCTCCCTTCTTCAGGGGTCGCCGCAGCAATCTAACTCGCACGAAGACTTGGCAGTTGTTGTTATGCCGGGCGCCCTTCCTGACGCAACCACAGACCACCGAGCTACCACAGCCCTCTGTGTGGAGCAGAGAGCTGCTGTCTAGGGCACCCAGGGGAGCAGATAGTGGGGGTTAAGGGCCTTGCTCAAGGGCCCAGAGTAGGGCAAATGAGGGTGGAGACAGGTGTTTCACCTTTCCAAACCACATTTTGATGTCGTTCTGGGGAGCTGAACCGGCGATCTTCCAATCACCTTCGCTAACCTCTGTGCCACCACTACCCCACTAGAGACAGTATACTTAATATAAAAAGATATAAAAAAAAAACAACAACAACTTAGTAACAAAGTATGCAAAGAATAACTTTTTATTTCTATTGTATTCAAGTTTTTGTGTCCCTTACCAGTTTCTGAATAAGAAGAATCAGTCATGGGAATATCCGGAGACTGGCAGTAAATTAGAGAACTTGACGCCTCAGATTCTTCTTCCTCCTCTTCTTCTTTCATCACTTCATCATTGTCTTCTTCCTTGTTCTCATCTCTCCTCCTTCCTGTGGATCCTTCCTTTCTCTTTACAACCTCCTGCTCATTTTCCCCATTGTTGTTTAGAGGATCTTTGTGAATGAGGCCAAATGGTTCTTCCTCATCGTTCTGTGAATGAGGGAGACTTTGTGTCTCGTTGAGGTTTTGCATTTGAGCAGCGAGAGCTTCGGAGTTGGGTAAGTTATCACAGAGGTCAAACCCGTCCAGATGAACCTGCGACATTCTGCCGTCCGCCTCAAACTGACCTGAGAATGAAAGAGACAATTTAGCCAAAACGACAGCTACATTTGTACAGTAAGAAATTCCAATGGAGACCTGATTTGTGTGCGAGTCTGTCAGCTGACTCAAACTTTATAAATTATTTAAAGACTGTAGGTTGCAACATGAGACAACAGTAACCCCGGTGCAGATTAAAAGGTGCCAAACCAGCCTTCCTCATTCACAGCTGTTATTCTCACTGTAAATCAAATCCAGGTGGTTTTCTATTACAGTTGTAAAATTATTCAGCTTATATTTTGTCAGAAAATTAAACGCTTAATTGGTAACTCTAAATTGTCCCTAGGCGTGAGTGAGTGTGACTGGTTGTCTCATGGCCCTGTGCTGGACTTGCGACCTGTCCACAGTGTCCCCCGCCTCCCGCACAGTGATAACTGGATATGGGCACCAGTGACCCCCGCGACCCGAAAAGGAGGAAGTGGATAAAGATAATAGATGGATGGATTACCACCGTGATCCATTGATTTCCACAGCTTTAAGGTCAGTGCTGCCAGCTAGAGAAGTCCCTCTTCAAGCATGCAGAGATTAACAAGATTAGATAGAAGGAAACTACAGAAAGCATGAGAGAAGCCGACATGGTTAGACTTCACTCAGAGGGGAAAGAGAAAAGAAGAAAACAAGTTTTGCACCATTCCCCAGCTGCCAAACAACCCAGATGATAAAATGTTTTAGAATAAAGAACACAAGAGCCTTTTCAACACCATTTGAAATACACATGTTGTATATTTATGCCCAAGCTGACACACATTTAGAAAATTCTGAAACATTTAGAATTAATGTTAAATTAATGTTTGAAACAAAATGACTTCTGTAAACCTTGCTCAGTGTGAAAACTTGGAGAACGGTTTGGTTTTAGACAATAAAACCTTCAAAATTTTATGAAAACCTGCATATTTACATTTCAAGCTGTGAAATCAAAGTTAAGCATAGTGATTAATCATGATTAATCACAGCCCCAGAGTGTGATTAATCTGATAATCGATTGACAGCCCTAGAAAAAATGCAATAGACAAGTCTTGAACTTTTTAAACAGCAACCATAAAACGTATGAACAGGTTAAATTACTTAGACTGGGATGAAATAAATCACACATTTCCAACATATTTTCATAAAAAAGCAAACTAAATGTTATAAAATGCAACAAAATATTTCACAAAATCCTGTCATCAAAATGCACTGACACTAAAAATCTTCAATAGAGTGAAATTTGATTTATTAAAGGATTCTCAATAACAAAATGTATCATTTAGGAGAGAAGCCGGACCAAATACAGGTGAACAAACAGGTAAACGGGTTTATAGTGTAAATCAGTATTGTGCAACAGCAGGCTTTTCCCTTTTTCTTTCTCACTTGCGTTTACAGCTGACTCAGCAATGATAAAAACCAACACAACAAGAAGAACCGCTTTTCAGTTGAGTGTCCTCAACAACCAGTGAAGCTGCACCTCAATGTGTGTTGGTCCAAACACAAAATTCGTAGAAAAGTCCCTAAGTCTCCAGTACAATGTGTTAGGTGTTCATGTGTGAAAGAAGCTTAAAAATTAAACTAAACGTTAACAATTTATTTAGTTGTCTTCAACATCATAAAGTCCTGTCAACTTTGACAACCAGAATAATATGGATAAATTAAGTACAACGTCAAGGGTCTTTATTTATTTATTTATTTAATTTACCCGTTATTTATCCAGGTAGTCTCATTGAGCCACGAGAACTCATTTTCAAGAGAGACCTGTTTAGGGTGCAGATGGTGGGGGTTAAGGGCCTTGCTCAGGGGCCCAGGGTGGGGCGAATGAGGGTGGAGGGAGGTGTGGGTGTTTCACCTTTTCTACACACATTTTTGATGTTGACGGTATCGGGAGTTGAACCTGCGACTTTCCGATCACAAGCCCATCTTCTAACCTCTGCGCCACCACTCCCCAATTGTCCTTCGCATCGCATGTGGTACATGAGGTGGAATGAAATTGTGTACACAGGGTCCAAGTTACACTTAACAATAGCAAAATATAAATTGTAAAAAAAAATAAAAATAAAATATACTAAGTAGAAGCAAATATAAAACAGAAGTTAAGAAAAGAGAGAGAATGAAAATGATTTACTCCAAATGTTTATGGAAAATAACCATTTTTTATTCTAAGATAAATATGCAATAGAATAAAAAAAAAGGTAATGAAATACATAGATCCAGCTTATCTCAGAGGAGCAAAGCTGTCGTGGTTTCTAGATGAACGCAGGAAATTGTTTTTCTTTTAATGATATGCTGTTAAGACACAATCCTCACATTGGGAGAGACGAAAGAAACAAACACACCAGGCAAAACATCAAATTTCTATATTCCCGTTAATTTGCTCATGAACACATGGTCGAAACATCGAGACAACTCTAAAAAGAGAGGTGAAACCCCTTTTTATACCATCAACACACGTTTCATAGTAGCCTTCGTATATCGTAACGAGACAACACCCTATAAATGAAAACTCTGCCTGCTTTCTGCGTGATAAAAATCTGAGTTGCAAACAGAACAAGACTGTTTTTGCAGAGTAATAATTGCTCCATGGTATGAATTTGAGAGATAAACAGTTCCAGACCATAGCAACTAACTCTGACATTGAGATTTACACAGCAATAACCTCAAGATCACACACAAAAAAAAACTTTGCTAACTTGCTTGGGAGCATTTTTGTTCAGCTGTATCTTTTTCTATCTCACCCAGTGTTGTCCGTCCACAAACATCCATTCTCTCCTTGTTTTTGTTTATTTTCCAAATCTGTGACCTTCTCCTCAGGAGACCATGAATAATAAGACAGGAGAGGGGATCAGCAATGCAACCAAATGGAAAAAGAAACAGCCCTGCCCTGCTTAGTTCCTCTGTGAAAGGCCCAGGAATGAAACAAAAGCAAAAAATAATAACTCAAATGAACTCACATTAGCAGGCATTGTTTTAAGAAACTAATAAGACTAGATACAAGCTAGAAGCATTATAAATGTAAGAACCTAAAATATGTTCAGTAATCACACACAGGAAGGTGGAGCACTGGAGCTGGCCAGTGTTCAAGCTGAGCAGCCAAACCTTGGAGTTTTTTCAGCTGCAGTGTGATTCTACTATCTAAAATATCTAATTGACAAAAACAGCTCAAATTTATTCATCTGTAAAGTTAAGTCAAAACGCAGGCTGCACACGTCCCCTTAATGAAATAACATTCAGTAAAGCAGGACCTAAAAGCTGTCAGGAGACAAACTATATAATGATTAAAGAAGACAGACAACATTTTTTGTAAATTGTCATTCGCAGTATACGATGTAGGACAAGTTTGACTATAAAAAAAAAACAGGACTAAAACAAAATCATGAGAGCAGCTGTTCATTTTACTCCGTTATCGACCGTAAAACGTTTCAGTGAAAGGTTTAGGTGCGTTTGAGTACGTTGCTATAAGCTAACACAAGCTAACTGACTGAGCCTGCCGACCAGGAGACACATCTGGACGCCACCAAAACGCCCAGCATTCTCCTCACATACAAGCGTTAGCTTTGGCATCACTGGGCCTGTGTTTAAATGTTGCGACACATAATAGTTTATTGGTACTCACGGCAGAGCTAAACATCAGACTCCTCTCCAAAGATGTTGTTGTTGTAATGACGGGTTTTTCCGCTGACAGCCAGGGGTCGTCGCTGTCACAAGGCCCAGCTCTAAGCGCTCTGTCGTCACCTACTGGTTATTTGGTGTTACTACACATCACATTGTACCTTTTCGTCCATATTTTCCCAAGAGAGTTCAACAGTGTTATTTTGGCAACCACTTAAGTTATATTCCACTCTATACTGCAGCAGAGACTGCTTGTGATGTCATCAGCTCAGTGGTTACTAAGCTACAGACACAGTACCCTAGTGAGTCATATCTGGTGATTTTAATCATGTCTCCAGGGCCGGTCCAAGGCATAAGCAGCTGCTTAGTGCCCCAGGACCATTAGGGGACCCCCTAAGTGAAATTTAATTTTTATTTTTTTTAATGATTTCTATACGATTCCATTTAATATTTTAAGTTCAGCTTTTGCAAATTGTTGCATACATTTACATCGTTTTAAGAACTAATTATTCAACTTTAAATTTCCGTATTAAACCATTTGACGTGGTTTCAAGTAATTGTTCATTTACATTATTTAATTATTTCCTTGATATTTTATTTTATTTTTGTCTGTTTTTGCACAATTTATCTTATGCATCTAAGTTTCATCTGTTTGTTGTTGATCTTGCACTACAAATTATTTTGAACATGACTGTTGCAGTTCTTTGGAACCAAGGATAAAAAAAAACAGATGACACTTTTGCTGTAAAATACATTGCATACTGGTGGTTTTTTTTTTTTTTTTTTTTTTGTTACTTTTAGTACCACTAGATTGCATGTGTAAAACTCAAGGCCTGTGGGCCAAATCTGGCTCACTAACCATTTCTGTGGCTCTGAGTGCTTAGTGTATATTTAGTTGATATTTTTCTTAGTTCATATCTTAGATGTTATTACTGTTTTTCTTATACATTTTATTGTTGGATGTAACTGGGACCCTGTGTACAGAATTTCGCTCCACCACATGTACCACATGAGGTGCGAATGACAATAAAGAAACTCTGACTCTGACTCTGACTACACCCTAGGTTGTTTGTCCACGAGGTCCTCCGTGTCTACTACGACCGACTGGTGGATGACAAAGATAGAGCATGGCTCTTTAAACTGATGAACAGCATCCTCAAAGATCATTTCAAATAGTCCTTTGAGCAGGTCTTTGATCACATATAGGATAATGTAAACAGAGCTGTCAGAGTTGCAATGAGTTTATGTTTGGTGGGTGAATGATCAGATCATCTGACTGATTATTGCAATCCACATTATTAGCAGAAATAGAGGGCCCCAAACCAAATTTTGCTTAGGGCCACATGGAGGCTTGGGCTGGCACTGTGTCTCACTCTCTGCTGCACTTCTGACATTCCAACAGTTTGTCAGCTGCACAACTGGTGAAAACAAAACACTGGTGTTGTATGTAAATGTCAAGGATCCATAAATCATTAAAGCAAGACCCCCTCTTAGCAAATCAGATCACAATCTAATCTAGTTTCTCTGCTCAGAATATATACACTGGCTTGTGCTACCTACTAGTGGCTGGTTTCTAAATCCCTTGTTCAGAGACAACCTGTAATAAAGAGAACAGTGAGAAAATGGTCAACGGAAGCTAAAAAAGCCCTGCAGGGTTATTTTGAGGTTACAGACTGTGCCAGCCACATGGAGAGGACATCAATGCCACAGCTGAGTGTGACCAACTTCTATTAACTTTTGTGTCAACACCATCCCAACCAGAACAGTGAGAGGCTTCCCCAATTACAAACCCTGGCTCACCAGTGACCTGAAGGAACTGCTAAACCAGAAAAACAGAGCCTTCAGGGAGGGAGACAGAGAATTATTGAGGAGCACACAGAAGCAACTAAAAGTCAAGACAAGAAACAGCAAGGAGGTGTACAAGAAGACCGCTGTAAAGTTAGTTTTACGTTGGACATTAAACTAACTTTATTGCAGTTACAAGAAGAAGCTGGAGAGCAAGCTCCAGCAGAACAATATCAGAGAGGTGTGATCAGGGATGAAAAAGATCACAGGCTTCAAGCAGGAGGAGGATCAGAAGGATGGAAGCCTGGACAGTCATGAACTGAACACGTTCTTTAATAGGTTCAGTTCAGGAACAAACTCAGCATCCTCCTCTCTTGCCCACAGCCAAACAGATAAACCACCCTCCTTTGACCCAAGGCTGTCACCCCTCAAATATTATATCTACCACCTCAGTCATGGACCCTTCTTCTTCTACATGTTGGTCTTCAACCAAATCAGAAGATGCTGATACCTCATTTGCCTCCACCCTCTGCGTCTCTAGAAGTCAGGTGAGGAAGCAGCTGGAGTAACTGAACCGGAATAAGGCTGCAGGTCCAGAAGGTGTCAGTCCCAGAGTCCTGAAGACCTGTGCAGAGCAGCTCTGTGGGGTTCTGCAGCACCTCTTCAACCTTAGCCTGACCCAGAAGGTTCCAGTGTTGTGGAAAACCTCCTGCCTTGTTCCAGTACCAAAGAAAGCTCACCCATCAGTCCTCAATGACTATAGACTTGTTGCCCTGACATTCCATGTCATGAAGGTCCTAGAGAGACTTCTGTTGGCCCACCTGACTAAATAAACAAGCACATATCAGGACCCACTGCAGTTTGCTTATCGGCGTGGACTTGGGAGTTGAAGATGCCATCATACACCTGCTTCAGCAAACCCACTGTCATCTAAAGCAGACAGCACTGAGAATCACGTTTGATTTCTCCAGTGCATTTAACAATTCAGTCTGATTTGCTTCATCAGAAACTCCAGATGACTCAGGTGGAGGTCTCAATGATTACCTGGATCAAAGACTACCTGAAAGACCAGTTTGTGAGACTGAAGGGTTGTGTGTCTCTTATCAGATTTTTTACTATTAATAGAAGTTATGAAGATTATTTGAGGACCCTCCAGCTGTTTCATGACCCACAGGAACCCAAACTTTGGCAACCACTGAGAATAAGCAACATTTATCACCTGTGCTAGCCAAAGTGACAGTGCTGGCTACAGAGCAAAAAGAATGAATATATTCATTTCTTTCTGCTGTAACTGTGTAAAAATGAGTCCATAAATTAACAGTCCCATCAAGTGAAATAGTATATAATCTCCTTAATTTTATCCTTAATCTTTTTTTTATATATACAATTACTTCTTCTAAAGCTTATAATTTTTCATTCAAGAGAACTTCAACATTGTTTAGTCTCAAGAATAATGAATAAAATACTGTTTGTTGTTTATCATTATGTTGCTTGTTTTGAGCCCTAGGTGTCAGATGGTGATCACACAAGGGTCACTGCACCCTCGTGTGTTGAGAAACTTCAGGCCAGTGATTTGCAAACGTCCAACTGACATGATACAGGTAAAGAGACAAATAAAAATCTACTAACTACACCTCTCAGTAAAAATACAGTATATTAAATAAGTGTTACCTGAAACCGACGGCTTTCATAATATATATATAAAAAAAAATGAAATGCCCAAAAGGCACAACCTTAAATCATCACATTTTCATTGAATACAAAGTAATGATTTATTAGTTAAGCAGGAACACTCAGCCATTGTAGAAAAAGATCCATACAGTGAGCAGACTAAAATTGCCTTCTTCATATCACATATGAAAAATCTTGATTTATTGACAAGTAAATTATATGCAGCTTACACATTTTATAAAACAAGACATTTCACATGGATGTACAAAATAATACAATTCATATTATACAAAGACAAGCCCTGCACAGTTCCTTCAAAGTAAACAGATGTAGGATGTTTGCAATGGAAAGCTAGTCTTTGTATGTGAAGGACGATATTATAGACTTATAAATGTCATGAGGCATTAAGGTAATTCTTGTTCTTCCCAACAGGCAATAAGTTACATAAAGATGTATTACATTTCATAATGTAGGTATCTGAAACGAACCCAGTAAAATTGTCTGAAATCTAAACTTAAAACCTCAGGTTTATGAAAACAGTGATTTAAAGCAGAACCTTTAAAACCTAACAAAACTATGATAATTTCACAAATGACTTATTTTGTTAATTTTTTTTTATGTTTTTGTTTTTTATTACTTTGCATTATTTTAATAAATTTATTGTACATTTTTTACACGTTTGTACATGCCTTGTGTTTCAGATCTTTTCCACAGAACCTGTTAATCTGCATTTTAGGTCCAGCCCTGCCTTTGTGGGTTCTCCAAGACCTCATCATAAAGCCAGCTTTGTGTGAACTCCTGACTCTTGTCCATCAACTGGAACAGGCGAAGATACTCATCTGGGTATACGTTTCCTGTAAGTATGTCCTCTGGCAGGCCCAACTCTGATAACAATTTACTCCCACTATCAGGAGCCCAGAGACTAGAAAAACACACACAAGAGAAACAATAAGCAAGGTGAAAGGAAAGGATGAAATCACATTAATGTCATCTTAAATATCCTGTGGTTTACCCAAGACTAGAGCTGGGCGATATATTGATATTTTTAAAATATTGATATATGTTTGGGGTTTTTCCTGATATAAGTTGAGACTAGGGGTGGGCGATATGGCTCAAATATAATATTGTGATATTTCAGAGCATTCTGACGATAACGATAAATTTTGTGATATAACAAAAAAACAAAAAAAACAAAACAGAAATCATAGTTATTCATTTGACAAAATTAACGTAACATGTTGCTTTGCTGTATTATATAAAAACTAAAAAAAAACAAGGGTTAATTTGACTGAAATTACTTTATTTAGTAAAAGTATTCAGTCTATATACAAGTAGAAAAATAAGATTGATCCTTGTGTTATTTAGATTGAATAAGTCTGCACAAAATATAGATCAATAAATCCACCACAAAAACTAAAATGCAGGTGAAGTTTCCCAAAATAACTAAATAAAATGAAGCTTAAGATCTGTTGAGCATAAATGTAACATCAAAATATGTGTTGCCTTTAAATGAGCTATAACTTCCAGAACTTGTAACAAGGTGATCAGCTGACCCTGAAGCTTGTGGTGTTTCAGCTTCCTCTGTTCCTGCAGGAACGATTCATTCGATTCATTTCCCTGATGCTCTGTCTTTCATCACCCGACTCTGTTCTTGGTCCATGGACTGTGGAACTGAGACAGACCTGCGCATGTTTGTACTGGCAGTTTAGAGCGGGGGAGACCCGCACCGGCAGCTCAGGGGGGGGAGAGACGAGCTGCGTTTGTACCGGCAGCTCAGAGCGGGGTGTGGAGGGAGAGACAGCTCGAGCTGTCTGTACCTGCCGTTTAGAGCTGGGTGGAGAGAAAGCTGAGCCGCGCGTTGTTTTTAGCTTTTTAGCTAGCTAGTATTGAGCGCAACTAATTTAGTGTTACACTAGTACAGACAGGTGGAGGGGGGGTGCGCAGTTCGGTTTGGTCGTTCGGCGCACTCGGTTCTGTTAACGGGGCGGGGCGCTTGACGTATTACGTCATGAAATTAGCATATAATGATACCATTTTTTTTGCCTGGGCAAGCTTTTTTTTACCGGTATTATCGTGAACGATATGATATGGCCCAGCCCTAGTTGAGACTATATCAATATAAAACAAATACTTGGAAATCCTCCTGCTGTTTCTTTCTCCCACGTGCCCCCCCCCCCCCCATTCCTCCTTGAAAACAAACCCAGCCCCTCAGCCGCACTCCCCCCTTCCTGCTTCTCCAGGAGGTGGGCAGGCAGGAGAGGAGACGTTTAGCACACGTAAACACGGAAGATAATATGAAGAGCAGCTTAGCTGCTGAACAAAATGAAAAACAATAGCTGTTCTTTTGGAGATGGTTTTGATTTAAATTGTCAGATGAGGGGCAGTAAGATGATTTCTGTAGACAATGCTGAAAACAAGTCCCGACGAAAGGTCGGAACTACGAATCTTCTTCACCATTTAAAACAGCGGAGTGGAATATGAGAGTGTGTGAGGCTGCAGGGCCTCCTTCCCTGACAAAACAAAAAACACAGGCCAGAAGTCATTTAGCCGTGCTGTGCCTTTTGAGAGGTACAGAGGTGGCAACATTAATAAATCAATAGCTTATCATATCCATAAGACACGGTCTTAAGCAGCTAACAAGACGGTTAGCCATCTTGTTCCACAGCTGAGGCCCATGTCTTAGCGAAATGATAAGCTGCTGATTTATTAATGTTGCCACCTCTCTGTGCCTCAGCTGCCCCCAGCTGAAGAGGATTATTACTTAATATATAAAAATAATGTCTAAAAAATAAACTATTTAATATATGTAAAGTTTATTTTTTAGACATTTATTTTGTACAGTTACAGCTGTTGTTAATAAATGTGCCAGCTTTGACTCAGAAATAGATTTTTGTTATTATTTTATGGAAAGACAAAAAAATATTGAGATATCTAACGTATATCGCGATTTACCTTAAAAATATTGAGATATTAATTTAGGTCCATATCGCCCAGCCCTACTCTAGACTTCATGAGTGTTCAACCAAGAGCAGCACTTTGATGAAGCATGTGTACAGTGTGTAGGCTCCATGTCCGTCAGAAGTTTTCTTTTGTGTAAACTGCTTACTTGAGTTTGTCAATGAGCTTGATCTTCCTCCTCACCAAGCACTGTTTGATCATCATCAGCAGGGTGGAAGCATTAGAGGGATTTAGGTTTGCAGAGAACAGGTCTGCCCGAGGACGCATTCGCACCAGGCACATGTGATTATTTGAAAGCTGAGGGGAGATGTTTAAATACTTAGTAAACACAAATTGTGTTTAAACTGACATTACCGAGCCTGCTCTTTGAATTACCTTCCTCTTCTTAGCACCAGACACCAGAAACGACTGCAAGGGTTCCTGCACAGAAATAAGACGGCTATGTTGCACTTGTGTAGGACCAAAGAAGGCAAAATCCTAAACATTCATTTTCTGGAGCTATCAAAAAACCTGATGCAGGTACTCTTCTCACCATCAACAAAGTCTAACCTAACTACTTCTAACAGATCTGAATAAACACTAAAGGTTCCTTATTTTCCTTCATTCCGTACCTTGTGTAGAAGTTCAATATCACAAGCCATCTGCCAGAGGATACCAAAGGCTCTGTAGGTTATCATGTTACCAGGAGGAGACACCATTTTCTAATAGAGAAACAACTTGGTTAACTATTTTACACAAGAGCCTGAGTAATGATGCATACAAGTAATCAAACTACCACAGCATCAGCTAATCAATCCACTGTTCTGTGAAAAATGAATAAAGTAATCGAGGGAAGACCACAGAAACCTTTAACTATAGCAACTAATAAATTGCAAAAACTGTTGGTTTAAAGCTGCCTGTATACAATAAAATGTGATGTAATATATTCCAACACACAAAAACAATTTGAATTAGCATAGTTGTTTTGTTTTTACCAAGTATTCCATCTCGTCAATAAAGAGGTTGAGCTCTATTCTTCCATATCTGTAAACAGATAATCGCTCAAACAAAGCATAAACCATCTTAAACAGGAAGCCACGCTTATTACGCTGGGGCAGGATTCCCACCACCTTCACTGGGACATCTGGAGGGATGCACAAATGAAAACAACAACAAACACAGACAATTTTAAAAACCTGACACACTACAACACAATACGCATAACTATTTGCATATAAATATGCTCAAGTGTAAAAAAACATTAAATTCCTTTCTTCAATTTATCTAAAAAGGGAGTTGAATTGCTCAAGTCTAAGATTACTAAGCCCAGAAATGTGTTCTGGGGAAAAATGGGGGTATAGGGGAGTAGTTCAGTCAAAAAGGCTCAAGTAAATGATAAAAGTCATTTAGTAAGTTAAAGTATAAACATGCATGATAGAAAATCTGCAACATTATAGATTTGGATTGTGGCTGTTTGTGTTTTCTTACCATCATCCCAAGCAGCTTCTGATATTCCCAAGTCAGTGAACAGTTTGTCAGCTAACATTGATGGAGGTTTCACAATGCCACTGCCGATGGGGTCAAGGCAAAAGAAGTTACAGTAAACCACTTCCAGCTGACCATCAAGATGTGCCTCCAGTCTCTACAACATAAGTGATAAAACAAAAAAAATGAGCAGCATGTATGACTAAAAAGTTGTTTTACACTTTAAAGGCATTTGTAGTACCTGCAGATTAGGCAAGAAGGTTCTGTCACCCTCAAGAGCTACAACTCTCTGAGCACCAGCATTTAGTAGTGTTCTTGTCAACACCCCAGGACCTAAACCCCCCCACAAAGAAATAAAAATGTCATGAGTATTTCACTGCCAAGGACACTAAACACACGCTCATAAATATTATTTGTGGTGCAGCTTCAGTAAATAAATAAAAAAAACACACCACACATTTTGTTAAGTTTGTCCAAAGCTGGATTACACAACAAATACAACGTACCTGGGTTACATTCGAAGATAACAGTTTTACTATTCTGTAGATCAGGTCCCAAATGCTGCGCTACCACATTAGCCAGATCTGGATCCACAATGAAGTGTCTGACTTTTTTACAAGCCTGAGCCTGACGAATATTATCCTCCAACTCCCCAAGATCCAGGTAGTCATAGTGGCACAAAGGATGAAACTGGCCCTGTGAAGAGACAGTAATTCTCAGTGAAAAGTGTTCTAGATAAAAACAATCTGCAAAAAAAAAAAAAAAAGATGTGCATAAATACATCAGGGTGGTTTCTATTTGTAAGAGACAACCTATTTTCACCTCCTTCAACCAGATTTCGCAGTTTGCCCATTGGACAACCAACTGAAACAGACACAGGGTAAAGTTCTCTGACAGATTTCCCTCATCTGTAAAAAATAAAACTATAAAATTTTGAACCATTCGAATTTGGGCTGGACGGTCCCAGATTGTGACCACCCTGTCCCACGCCCTGAATGAAGAGGGGCAGGACACCCAAATGCCCCGCATTTGACACGAGCTGACCGGGCTCACCTGTTCATGGCGTGTCTGTGTGGGAGGAGGGATAGAGCAGTTGTTTCATGGGCTTCCTGCAACAGCAGCTGTCAATTTGCCATAAATAAGGCACACTTAAAATCCTTTGAATTTTCTCAAAAATCAACAGTGAGCCTTATAATCCGGTGCACCCTATGTGTGAAAACAGACCCGTTCATTGATATTGCGCCTTATAGTCCGGAAAATATGGTATATTGGCTGTAAAGTACAAGTTCTCGGCTTTCAGAAACTGTTTTTTACTTATAGCACAAACTATTGCAAACTTACAGCAACGCAAAGTGAGCTTAAAAACAGTCATTGGCAAGAGTCTCGGAATAAAAGATAAAACATTTTGTTCTTAAAAGTTCAGGTATGTTTATTAATTGATTCATCTATCAACCATAATATATTAGGTAAAAAAATATTTGCTTATTAGATTAAATATTGATTGGGGGATTGTTTGTGTTTGTATGTGGGCTTGTATTGGTGGGTAATTTAAATGTCTAAAGATTTACAGTAAAAGTAAATAATCTAATCTTTATTTGGTGTGGACTTCATTACTGGACAAACAGTGAACTCAAGATTTGTAGACCCAGATGTGGTTTGTAGGGAAGCTTTGTTTGTCTACTTGTTCTATTTTATCTCCCTGCTACAGAGGATACTTGGTGATGGAAGTCCAAAAAAACAACAACAAAAAAAACATACGTTAATGCGTTCTGAGCGTCGTCATCATTGTACAAGCATGTGCAACTTGTGCACGTGACTACACTTCTGGTCTTCTAAAGGAGACCGAGTCGCTACGGGAGCACGCTCAGCCTGTTTGTGTCCCTCACAGTGAAAGGAGGCTGTGTCTGCTGCTTTATTTCTTCTAATTAAACAATAATAACACTATAAAAACTACAATGTATATGTCCCCAGGTTATAACAAAGATGTATGTCTCTGTTTAATATTCTCCCTAAACTCACATAGCTCTCTCTGTGAGTCAGTTTCAGGCATTTGTAGTTCATCATAAACGTCTGCAGAAGAATTCAATTCTACACAGTGTTTTAACAAACAACAACAATGTGTCTTGGCTGTTTGGATGAGCTAAACTTGATCATACTGGATTTAGAATCATACTGAGGGGGAACTGTACTGTGATAAATAAATCAAATATGAAAAATAAATAGTATTAAATTACTACATGATCTAAAATCCTATACTCCCTTTGAATGAAATAATCATTTTAGGGGCGAAATCTGATACACATGGCAACCCATCAGTTAAAACAATGAAATTACATAAACTACAGTTAAGTTGTTAAAACTCCTCCCTTCATTCAGAATGCTGTTGGTCTTGATGGTGTCGGTTAAAGCCTTCTTACAACTTCTATGCTTAATTAGAGAGCACTATACTGTGTACTTTTACTAAGGTCATGTACACAGTATACTCCTCTTTACTTTAGAGAAGTGACCTGTATGCAAAGCCTAATGATAAGGAAGAGGATGAGGAGGAGGAAGCTCCACTCGAGCAGCTCCTGAAAGAATCTGTCACTCAGGAGCTGGGTCCATTCCTTGTATCTGCACCAGAATTTAATCTTCTGCTCTAAACACCAAAGTCTATAAAGTTCATGTGAATTATGTATTCCTCACTGATGTGGAGAAATGAAACGACATTTCATTCAATTTTGCATGGTGCCACTGTACAATTTTGAATGATAAAGTTTATAAAGTAAAGTAAAAGTAAACTACATTTTTCTTGAGATTGTTTGGCCTTCTTTATTTTAAAGGTTGCAGACAAGCAAAAATGTTGGCAACCAGACACTGTCAAGATGTTGTCTACTGGACAACCTGGAATATTTAATGATGTCTACTAGGGGTGCACCGATTGCAGTTTTCTGGACGATTTCTAAAAAGTCTGACCTGCAGATTCCGATTTTGGCCGATACTGATTTTGTTTTATAAACGACACTGTCAGGAGTTATAAGGTCACAATGCACCTTCAAGTTTCCATTATTTCATTGAAAAACATACGCTGAACAATATCCTAGAAACAGTACAAACTTGTTTTAACTCGCCATGAGGTAGCGCTCTGAAATATAAATGAAGTTTACACAATTGTTAAAACAAACAAACAAACAAACAAACAAAAAATTTGGTAAAATCAGTTTCTCATGCAAGTATCGGACGATTTCCGATTTTCAAAATTATCGGGGCCGAAAAATCAGTGCACCCCTAATGTCTACCCTTGAATATACAAACCTTTCTGAAGAGGTACAGAACCTTTTTATAAATAAAAAAAGGAAAAAAAAAAAGACAAAATCAACTTTACGGTTTTCAAAGATTTTAGCAATGCACACACCATAGTCTGACACGTCAGTAGATTTAAGCCTTATTAGCTGTCAAAGTGTGCAATTTAATTTATTAGATGCTTCAACAATTTGTTTAGGGGCAAATGAAATTCAAAAACATTCCCAGTCTTTCTTTACTACTAAATTAAAATTCACACATTACAGTTTGGATTATTTTGGCAAAGCTCATTTGCAAATGATCATAGTCCCAACTCCTAATTTTACGCTCGCCACTGCTCAATTTCCTACTCCCAAATAAATTTACAGCTTTTAGTCTCGGTTTGTTTTCAGAAAAAAGAACTTTACCCTTTAGTTTTTAATCCTGATGTCTTTGATTCTACTGTTGTTCCTAAATTTGTTTACACAAAAGGGACTTTTTTTTTAAAAACCCAACTATCCATTGCGTGCCAAGAGTGTCAGAAGTGTACTTGCAATTGCTGGAATGTAAAGAAACGACTCATTGGCAACAAAGCATGATTATTTTGATTTTGCTAATTTATTACAAATCATGAGAGATTGACCAAAAACACTTATGGTAGTGAATGATGTGTATTGACAGGGTTATTTTTTTATCATAGATGATGCACACAAACAAAATATTTATAATTTTTAATAAATAAATAAAAAAAATGCTTATTTTGACAACTATTGTGGCTTTACAGCAGCAACAAAACTTTGCTAAGGCAGACATCTAGTTTGATGTAAAGGAGAATTTATCACCTAGCAAGTTTAATTTGTAAGCTATAAAATATATATATCAAATCCCTTTGCAGGTATACAAATTTGTAACAAATACCTCTTACAGGGTACATTAAAACATTATTATATAATATGCCAACCTGTTCTTATAGTCTGTGGTACAAAAGTTAAGAAAAACTTTAATCACTTTAATTGTCTGTCCAAACAGGTCTCACTTGTAAATGAATCTTTGAGGCTCAATGTGATTTATCTGTTTAAATAAAGGTTGAATGGATGAATGAAAAACCAATCTTTGGTCCAGTGTCTCCTATACTGGTAAATGGTATGAAGTATATTGGATGATCATGAACTTGTCAATCTCACGAAAATATGATGGTACTTTGTCAATGTCAGTCTGCATCAAAACTAAAACTCAGCATGAATATAAATATAGCAACACAGACAATACTATAGGAAAATCAAAAGAAACACAAAAGAAACTAATCACTGATTTAAAGTAGCTGGATATGTCGCAGTGTTTGCATACTCCTTTGAAAAATTGTGTTTTTAAAAAGCAAAGACAAGAAAAACCGCCTACCTGTACAGCTGCTGCAGACAGGTTTCTTTGGGCCAACGCTGACGTTCTCTCTGAACGAGGCAGTTGGGAACTTGGACCAAGTGAAGGCCGACCAGGACCCAAAGAGTCCATGCTGTAATATCTTCTATGAAGTCCAAGAATCCTAGGACCACAGCCCATAGGGACCATCACTGCCTTTGGTAAACAGCATCTACTTCTGATGGTGCAGCTGCAAGAATGCAGCATCAACTCCACCGCTTTACAAATGTGGGTGGACATGGTGAACTGGTACCTCTGGAAGAATTTAATGCCAAACGAAATTAGAAACCAACAAGAAAGAACAGTTGTGATGGCAATAATACACGTGGTTGTGACATGAATTACAAAACAAACTATAATTAAATTAAATACATTAATAATTCTCAAATTTTACACTCACTTGCTGGCTTAGTTGGTAAATAACTTAAAAAGCATTTAATACAAAACCTTTAGGTCAAGTATTACTGGCACGTTGCATTTGGAAGAATACGCCTCTTCTAACAATAATATTTTAACACAAAGTTGACTAGCCACATAAAGTGACTGCCCTTTACAGCGTCAGAATAAACACAGAAACCCTGAAATATGTATTTTGTTACCTAGGGTGATCGTGTCAAACGTGTACCTGTGCTAGCCATTAGCCACGTCTATATCACAAGAATACCGATTTTATCACAAAAAAGCAAACATACCTTTCTAGAGATGGTCGTGTATTTACAGGTCTAACAAAATAGGTCGTTAAAACCTCCCCTTGCGCCTGTAAATAACGAGATAACTAAGTGACATTGAGCCCATCACATCTTTACCCTCTACGTAGAAAACTTCTACAAATCTCGTGGTGCCTCGTGCGCATCTTATTGTCGTCATAGAACATGCGACGAAAAACTACAGGAAGTAGTTTGATTATCAACGCACAAAACAATGCAAAGGATAAAAGTCGCATTTTATTAGAACTTGAAGCTTCTGAAATGCTAATCAAAACCAGAAAATTTTAGTTACATTCAAATATTATGTAAAAAAAAAAAAAAGATAAAATTTTGACGTTAACGTCTGTTAGCACGTTAGCACCGTTATGCTACGGAAGCGGACAGCAGCGCTGTAAAAGGCGGACGCAGTCTGCGCAGTCAGCTCACTCAGTGTCTTTTTGACAAGAGAGGAGGAACCTTGTGAAGCTTGTCCTGGTCTCGGTGTCTGCTGGTACCATGGCGCGAGTAGAAACATCCTCTAGCAGGCCGTACCACCTGGTTATCTTCGGAGCCTCTGGATTCACGGGACAGTTTGTGGTGGAAGAGGTGGCCCGGACTATATCCGAAGATCCCAAAGGGAACTTGAAGTGGGCGGTGGCAGGCAGGAGCAGACACAAGCTGGAAAAAGTTCTGGAGCAAGCTGCTAGCGTCCTCGGTATGTATTTCATCAGTCCCTTTGTGCATATTGAAGTGGGTTGTTTTTACTGGAAAGGGTACATATTTTATTGCAGTTTATTCAGGTTATTATGCAGCAGAGTGAGAATATTTGGTCAGCCTTATCAGACTCCACGAATGCAATGTTTAACTCGCATTACAGATAATGAAGCAATCCAGTTGGGCTTGGGCAACCAGTTGGACATGACTTTAACCCTTGTCTAGTGTGCAGTACTTTAGAAAGCTCTTTGCACTCTGACTCTGTTTATTATTTTATGATATTGGCTCATATGCAAAAGTGCAGCAAAGAAAACAGCAGAATACAGCTCCCTTCCTTGTCTTCATTTATATTATTACAGCTCTGGACAGTGAGAGTTATTGTGCATCTCTGAATGACATGCTTATAAAAAAAAAGTTTTATAGTTTCCCCTGTAACTGTCTGTTATGGTCATTTTGAAAGCTTTATTGCTGTGGTGAAAATGCTATTAATTTGACTGTTAAAGTTTCCTGATTAGATGTGGCCGTTATCCATCGCTGTTGTGAGTTTGGATGACATCTGTTCATTGCAGTATATCAAAGACATATGTACTTTATTCACAAATTAAGTATTTAACGACCGTAGTCCATGTCTTGTATTCTGCGATAAGGAAAAAACACTATTGTCATAATCTTTGACTAAGTTGCATTCAGTTTTCATTTGCAGAAGAAGCTCATTTATATTATTTCATGAAGTAGTACTATGTAAAATATCCAAATTATTCATATCTATTGTAGTTTTCTTAAAGTTTAATGGTTATCCACTAAGCTCTGCCTATTAGCTGACTTTGCATGTATTCTAGACTCTAAGCTGCACTTTTCTACCGTTTAACACAGAACACAAACTGCGAAGTGAACTCAAACCAGAAATTCTTATTTATAAACTGATTTTTAAGACGGCACGTGGTCACTTTACTGAGGTCATTTTCATCTTATGTGATAGAAAATGTTTTATTTTGATATATTTTACTGTTTTTGTGATAATTGCAAATCATATGAGACTGTTCTCAAACCACTTGACCAGAAATTTGGTGAGTAGTTTATTTTTCCCCCTGTTCACACAAAAGCTAATATTTAGAGAGGAAAAATAAACCTAGTCTTCTGATCTGCCATCAGTTAAAAACAAAATTCATATTTTACATTATGTTCATTCAATTCATAGTTTTTTTTGTTTTTAAAATTTTTTCAAAAACTTATTGAACAGCTGATATCTTCCTCATATTTCATATTTATTCATCTTCCTGACAAAAGATTTGCAGTCATAAATTGTATTTAGACTTTTTTTGTTGTTGATTTTTAACTTCAAATACAAAAACTTAAATTGCAAACATTTTATAGGCCACTAATGTGCTGAAAAGTGCACATCTCTAAACATGGAAAAGTGAGTCCTTTTACTAGCTCTAGATCAGGGAGCTGCTGCTCGTAACAAAAGTTTCCAAAGGATTAGATCGTAACGCTCTCGTCTCCTCCTGTTTGGCTTTCTCTTCAGGGGGTGTACAACAGCTGATGGAACATACCAGCTCGCTGTTTAATCTCCGTCCAAAATGACGGCCACATTCTTACAGTCATCTAGTCCAGTTAACACGTTGAACACAAGTTCTCTCACTGAAACAAAAATGTCTTGTTTTTGAGATGCTTCAGATTGTGACATGTTTAAAATAACTCATACAAGGTCTTCTACAAGATCTTGCAAAGCCTTATCCAACTCATTTAGTCTTAACTCATCCAGTATCTGGGATCTCGAGTTGTTCCTCCATTTACTTTGTAATCATTTTCACATTTATACAAGACTAAATAAAATATGTCTATGCTGCCCTGTTGCTGTTGGGGGGAAGGTGTAAGTAATTTAGTTTTCCTGCGTGTCTGTTTTTATTGATTGAAACAGGCAATAAGTCAGTTTCTAACTTCAATTCTCACTTGTGCTTCAGTACATTTGTAATCCTGTTTAAAGCCCCCCCACCCACCCACCCATAGGCTTATAGATAAACATGTTTTGTCATTAGCGTACACCTGCAAATTTAAAATATCTAATGGATGGTTAAATTTTATGTAAATGTCTGTTGTCATTTGGACTTCAGAGGTAGGACCAGTAGGAGTGCAGCAGTGCACAATAATTATTAATGCATACATTAATGTGACACATTATGCCTGAATTAACAATTGAAAAGGCACTCATTTTAACCTCCTTCAATCAGAAATGATAGTTTATAGATATGAAGCTTAATCTGTGTTGGAAAGTAGCTAATTCTGATTTATGTGATTTAGGTTGCACAAAATGAATTGTAATTAGTTGCAGTTACTCAGTAAAACATTTTTTAGTTGGATTTATTTTCTGGTCACATTGTTAAAGATTACAGAGGGTTCTTTATACAGGACTTTGATTTACAGTTTTAAAAATATTACAAGCACATGTATTGTATCTTTTCAACAAGATTTTATTTTTATTTTTTTTTAGCGTTTCTCTAGACGGCAAGGTTGAAACGGCAAAATGTGAAAGTTAATCTGAATATCTTCAGTAGGCCTCAGGTTCTTGTAGTACGTGGTCATCTGAATGTGTTTTTTAATATTCACCTCTGGGTTCACTGACCGGCTCCTTCTTTTAGCTGCGATTTGTCTCCTCCGTAGTTGGTTAGGACAGGGTCTTTGTGGTTTATTTATTAGAAAATGAACATTCAAAATGGTATGGTAAATTGTTTTATTGCATGCTCTATAGGAATTAAAGGGTACATTTTAGTGAAATATTAGATTAGAGTTTAAACATTGAATACAGGAGAACCTGAACTGTTTGATGCCATATAGGTTGAAGAGCACCTGTATTGATGTGTTTTTTGTGCTTGCTTGTTTTTGTTTTCCGACAGGTAAACCCAACTTAAAAACCCAGGTGGATGTGATTGTTGCAGATGTTGGAGAACCCGACTCCCTAGCAGCCATGTGCAAGCAGGCTGTGATTGTTCTGAACTGTGTCGGGCCTGTAAGTAAACTATTCCATCAAATGTGTGTGTTTACATTTGCCACATAAAATTTATGTTTCGTGCCATAATGTATTTTTTCTTCCATCTTCTTATGTGGTTATTAAAATGCACACAGCAGCTTTCCTGGACAGACAAAACGTTGGCCTACATTTCATAATAAATTGTTTCATATTAGTTGTATTAGTGTATATTAAGAATACAACTTGCTCTGCTTCGTGAGTTTGTAGTAAAAACTGGCATAAAGGTGTACCAACAATCTGCCAGATACTGTGACTTTAAAGGGCAAATGGAGTACACATGAGGCCGATGAGCAGATCGGTTTAAATATAATTTCAGATTCCAATTATGTTAAAATGGAGACGTGTCCTCTTTGCAGTCAGCAATAAGCCATTTTGCCTTATTCAGTTTTGTCTAAACAGGAGTTAAGTTAAATTTATTGGGTATTTAACAAAATACAGTCATGTCTTCCTTCCTAAGGCAAAAATAAGGATGTTGGGAATAAAAGTTAAGTGTGGAATGGTCTGAATTAACTTGTTTCTGTATCTTTTTTTTTTTAATTTGTAGTACAGATTCTACGGTGAGCCGGTGGTCAAAGCCTGTGTGGAGAATGGAGCTCATCATATCGACATCTCTGGAGAGCCGCAGGTATTTATAGCTCTGTGAGATGCGTTATAAACTGTAATTGAAATGACAGGAGAGATCGTTGAGTTGAGCTAAAGTGATAATTTCCGCACCATATCATTCTGAAATAATTGAAGTTTCATAGTATTGTACGTTTTTACGTATTAAGCAAGTTGAATGATGTATTTTATTCCTGTAATTTAATGTGGTATTTCTGACTTTAATTAAATTGATAAATAAGGCCTGCATGCTGACAGTGGACATTGCCTGAATGTTTTCCTACAGAGGTCCTGGCATTCAGCTTTGAAACTGTGTGGATTAAGTTTTAGACATGCGTTTCATGCTGTATCCATTTTTAACAAAATTATCTCCTACTTTGCCACGTGACAGCAGCTGCTCTCCCTGTTGTCCGATTCTGGTTTGTGTGCAACATGTCAACCTGGTCAAAGTTTGTTTTGGCACAGTTTTGCTTCCTAAAAAGTAGAAAAAGAAACTCAAACTAGTTCATATTTTGCATCTCCTCAGGACAGCAGGGGCTTTTAGCTGCTGTCTTTGTTCCACTTAAAGGTTCAAGGTTCTTTATTGTCATTCGCATCACATGTGGTACATGAGGTGGAATGAAATTGTGTACTCAAGGTCCCAGTTACACCCAAAAATAGCAATAAAGTATAAAAAGAGAGTATACAAGAATCTGAGATATACACTAATAATGGAAAATAATATGGTATATTAATTATATTTAAACTAATTTGTAAAGCAGTAGTTGTTGTTTCATGCCGTTTTTCCATCTAGGAAAGAGTACATTTTTCTTCATATACACTTGAGTTTTTGTTTCTTTCTCTCTGTGTACAGTTTTTGGAGAGCATGCAGTTGAACTACAGCAGCCAGGCAGCTGAGAAAGGAGTCTACATCGTTGGGAGCTGTGGGTTTGACTCTATTCCTGCAGACATGGGAGTCCTCTACACCAGGGACCAGTTCAAAGGTATGCCCACATTCACTTTACATTTATTTAAAAGTTGGAGCTCAAAGACAGTCATTTGCCTGCATTAATTTATTATTGTTCAAAATACTGTGTGTTTGTCTACAGGTACCCTGACTGCCGTTGAGAGCTTCCTGACTGTCGGCTCAGGACCTGATGTATGTCACTACATTACACACAGACCATAAACGTTAACGTAATTCTTGAGCTTCCACACGTTTGCTTATGTTGCTCTTCATTTTTTGCAGTTATTGTTAATATTGACATAATTTTTCTCATCACATACCGGTACATGTATTTATTACCCTTCTAACATTTACCATTTATATCTATGGTCAGGGTGGATGTATCCATGATGGTACGTGGCAGTCAGCCATTTATGGTTTAGCTGACGGCCAGAAGCTGCAGAGTCTTCGCAAGAAGTTTAATCAAAAACCCCTCCCCGTTGTTGGCTCAAAGCTGAAACGCAGGTATATAAAGCAATACTTTTTATTTTCCTCGAAAAGACCACCTCAACATTTGTTAAAGCACATTTTCATTTTGTTTGCACAAAGACTTTCCTTTTATTTTTAGTTGGACCTACACAAACGCAAAACAACTGACATTTTTTCCCCTCAAATTTGCCAAAATCTTGTTTATAAATTAGAATTAAGTGCATTGTGTCTTTCAAAAAGATGTCAGGACTAAAATGATTCTACAGATGAGGATGAGTGTCATTTTAAATGGATGTATTAAATTTATCCGTCATGTCTTTTTTTGTGTGTGCATCTGTAGAGGCGCCCTGTTCTTCAGTAATGAGATCCAGCAGTACGCTCTACCCTTCATGGGTTCTGATCCGTCTGTTGTGAAAAGAACACAACGCTTCCTGGCAGAAGAACATCAGGCCACACCGGTTAGTGTAGGCCTATTGATTATGAAAATCACATTTATTTCTGCTGAACAAAGTATTTGTTGCTAGTTTGTGGCTTTTAATTGTAAAATAAGAACTTTTCAGTATTTGTAATGATGAATTCTTAAGTAATCGTTTCACGACTCTGTCATTTCACATCTTTTATATTTTTCTTCAGTTTTGTTTGTCAGATGAAGATGCTGTAACATGGATGCAGCGTGTCTTTTACCTCCTGCTAATTTCATTTCCAGGTCCAGTATGGAGCATATGCTGGAGTTGGAGGTGTTGGAAACGTCATCAAGTTGATGTTTGCTGGCATGATGTTCTGGCTCTTAGTCAAGTTCAGTTTTGGACGCAACCTGCTCATCAAGGTAAGCAACGCACCAGGTGTGATGTTTTTCAGTATACTACACACAAATTCAGTGTGAGTTCAAACTATCTGGTGCTCGTTTGTGCCTTTTTGTTTAGTTCCCAGAGTTCTTCTCATTTGGATTCTTCACGAAGGCTGGACCGACCAGAAAACAGGTGAAATAAGATAAAAAAATTAAAAAGTTAAAAGTACATGCATTGTTTTAAAATATATAAAACAAAACTTGTTTTTATACTTATTCATTCTGTCTGTTCCTGTTAGATGGAGGGTTCATCCTTCCAGTTTTCCTTCTATGGTGAGGGTTACACAGAGGACCAGGACCCCTCCCAGGGCAAACCAAATGCCAAGATCCGTACACTAGTTCAGGGACCAGGTACATTGATTAAAATGTTTTAGCGTTACCACAAATTTTAATACAAAAATCACTAACTTGTTCTTTAAAATTTGTTTTCTTTCTGTCATTATTAGAGTGTGGGTATGTGGCCACGCCCATCGCCATGGTACAGGCCGCTCTAACGATTCTCTACGAACCTGCAGCTTTGCCCAAGAAGTGAGTGACCCACAGATTGCAATACACTCAAACATAAAACACATTTTAATCCAATTTGTCACGTATACTGTCTTTGCTGATTTAAACACTTCTTATTGATTAGCAATCAAAACCCTAACCGTACCATAAAGGGTTAATCCTTTTTCCACCGCTGCATTTCTCCAACAGATGTCATCAACTTTTGCCAAAGAAATAAACTTTACAATGATTTGTGCATTTGTTGAAGCATTTATTTTGGTGTATAGTGCTTGGAAGTACATGAATAATAATTTTTTAAAAAGTACAAATATTTTCAGGCATCCTGATCCAAACTTAAAATTAATACAAGTAAACAAACTACACATTATTTTTATTAAAGCATTTTTCTTACAATAAAGTTTTCACTCATCATCTGATTTAATATTGAATACTTTAGTTTGCAACTAACTGCTTTTAATTTAATCTTTTTTTTTTGTTTGTTTTTTATCTTCACCTGTTTTTAGGGGAGGTGTATACACTCCAGGAGCTGTGTTTGCAAAGAGCACACTCGTCGACCGCCTCAATAAACACGGCATCCACTTTTCTGTCATCTAAAGTTTGTCCTCTTCCAGCTTCTGTATTTCAGGTTTTTGTGAGCACTAATGTATAAATGGGAAGTTTAAAAGAGGAAATTTCAGCTAAAAAAAAAAAAAAAAACCTTTAACATCAAAAATTAGTTTTTGATGGTGTTTTCAGCATTTAATCCTCTGTAGTGATTAACTTTTCAGACTCCTTCAGGCTTGGCTATACTTTAATTGTTCTGCTCCTAAAACAAATGTGTTTAATTGGTCTTTCATGATCTCCACTAACATCGTTATTGCTAATAAACCAAAAAAAAATGTTACCAAGGTTTGGTTCACTTCATGTCTCTGAACACAATCTGTGCTCAAAAGTTCATAAGATTGTTTTAAAAACGGTTCATCAGTCCTTTCTCTGTACACTCACACACAAAATACAGAAAAAAATATGTTTTAACAAACCCAAACCTATTGTACAAATTTGTGTGACATAACTGTCTTTTCTTTTAGTTGTCTGTATTTCTCAACAAGACTGAGGGGAACGTGTTCATATTATCACACATTCAGGTTGGAGTTTATTTTTAAGACAAAAGGCAGACATTTAAAAATGAGGTAACCTCACATTTCATCTCATTACCAGTCACTACTCTGGCTTTATTCACTACCTGATTACCCACTGTACCTGAAGGCTTTATTCAGGTACAGTGGGTAATTAGTTAGTAGTTTTTGTTCCAGTTCAGTAGATCACAATCTGAAGACAAAGATTGGTATTTACGTGCAAGTTTCTTTTAAAATACAATTTAGGTAGTTTATAATTTCCCTATGAGTCTGTTTTAAAATGTGTTAGTCACTAACTGCTTAGTTTTGTAGGGTAAACTTTAAAGGTTAAAGGTCAAAATGGTTTCACATGCAGCTGATTTAAATCTTGGCCTGATAAAGCATCTTGTGCATGTTTTGGGTTAGTGCTCTGTCAGTGTCAAATAAAGCCAAGTCTGCAAATAATTAAAGGTATTGTCTTTTATCGCACGTTTCTCTCTCTCTGAAATTGCCATTATTATTTCCAATCCAGGAAGTTTAACTTTTGATTTTCTAAAGCTTAAATTCAGTGAACGACAGATGACTTTGTGATTTTTGAACTGTAGTTTGTAATAAACTTCCAGGAGCTGATGATCTACTCCCTGATAAACTTTCCAAAAGTTTATGTCTAGTAGCTGAGGCTTTAGGTATTTGCCACAAAATATTGATTACTGAAATAATATTTTAACATATGAAACGTGATCATTCACTGACTTTAATTCAAATACTTCTCTTTAATTTAATCTAATTTAATCATTTGAACAACACCTCATGAATTACATTTCAAAAAATGAAATTACATTTGAAAAAACACATTTGAAATAACAGAATTGCATTAAGCCAAGGTGGAAGTGACCAAAGTGGAACCTCTTATCTGTATCGACCATCAAAGTTACTCTTTCCGGGTCACAGGTCGGTGAAATATAAAAATGGATCAAATGAAGTTATGGGGCATTTTACAAATGTTTTGATTTTTGATGTGAGAACAAAGTGAAAATGCAAAAAAGCATGGCTGTAAAATGTTCATTTACACCTCAGGGCCACCATCAACATGAGACTAAAATATGAAAAATATTTGAAGTCTGTTGCTTCATAATTAAAAATTTGTTGTAGCTGTAGCTTCTACTTTATGCCATTGTAGAATGCAGATGTGCTCCACTGATTGACCTTTGACCCTTGGGTCATGTTCCAGGCTCACTATAAACTGTATTCTTTAGTTACCTTTGACTTGAGTAATGTCTGTTTTCACAAATTCACCGTCCTTGGACTCAGCTACAGCATGTTTACTCTTGATCTTTTAAGAAAGAAAAAATAAAATCATTAATGAAGTTTTTGTTTGATTATGACCGGTGTGAACATGAATATTTGCAATCACTTTAATAAAATGGTGTGAAATGTTTTAACACTGTTCTGCTTTGTAGAAAATAACTTTTCCTTGAGAGACACCTGTGTTTTTGAGCCTTAATCTGTCAGAGGAGAGCCATATTAGTTCCCCAAAACACTTCTGAGAGCAGAGTTCAAAGACACATTTCAGTTTCTTTCCCATCCTGACGTGTTCATCTAATGTCCAGCTTGTTTATTCCTGAGCAAAGAAAACGAGATCAAGCCAACAAAGTTAAGTCAGGTCCTCTGTTTCTTTGAGTTGAAACGTTTCATCTCATCCAAGAGACTTCTTCAGTCTGGGGAGCCACAACAAACTCAGTCTTTTAAGTAGCACATGCACATAGTGGGCCAACCAGTTTGGTGGTGATAAGATGGTTTCTGGAGGCTGAAGAGAAGACTGAAGAAGTCTCTTGGCTGAGAGATTAAACATTTCAGCAGAAAAAAACTGTCCAGAATCAATATCCTGATGCATGCTCAATAATCCAGGTAGAAAAATCTAAAAAAGTTAAATCTGGTTTTCTGGACATTCAAAGAAACCAAAAACAAAGCAAAACAACAAAAAAAATGTAGAAACGTTTCGTCTCTCATCCGAGAGACTTCCTCAGTCTGAGGGTGAATAAGTTGTTGCTGGTCAGTAAACTGATGTGCTGGTGCCCCCTTTAATGACTCTAAAACAAATAAGTGTAGTAAAATGAGGATCAAGTGTCATCCTTCCTCTATTTACTCATATCCTACACTATTCATTTTGTTTATATAGCACCAAGTCACAACAGGTTATCTCTGTGCACTGAACGAACATTATAAATCCCAGTTGGTAACGTTATCTAAGAAAGCTATTTACTTCCTTAAGTTTGCTCCGTAACAATTTCTGTTAGCATAGTTCCAGTAACTATGGAAGAGCAGTTTTTCTCAGACGTTTTCAGCTAAAAGTGCAAGTCAGCTGAGGTTGATCACCCACACACCTTATCAGCTGAAACACTGTCCCCTGAAGCAGTCACAGTGACTTTGGGCAGTGTCTGGCCTGGCTAGTCCTCTCCATGTGGTGTGTCCTGGTCTCATCCACCAGCAAATCCCTGGAAAGATGAGTGAACTTGTGCTCTCAAACTGACCAGTAAGGAGCTGAAACTGATGATGCAATTTTTGGTTTAGCTGATGCAACTTGACAATTTTCTGGCTTGCAGTGATAATAATTAACTTGATCTGGTCACATTAAATGACATCCCAACCAAATTCCAAAGTAAACCATTAACTACTGTAGTTAAAATGTGTAAATTTGTGCGTGTATGAAAGCCAAAATAATTTATGCTCCGCTAATTGTGCTTGGATAAAAACTTAATCCTTGTTTGAATTTTTCAGTTATAATTACCACTTTTTCCAAACAAGTTATTCTCTAACTTATCTATTTAACATTTGTGTTCAATTTTATTGATTGGTTATTTTGTAATACAATTTAAGACATTTGGATGAATATTCATTTAATTTCCTGTAATTAATTCAGTGACTTGAGTTTTTGATTAGTAAAAGGGTGAATAAGTTGTTGCTGGTGCCCACTTTAATGACTCTAAAACAAATAGGTGTAGTAAAATAAGGATCAAGTGTCATCCTTCCTCTATTTACTCATATCCTACACTATTCATTTTGTATTCTACATTAAAATGAAAAAGACTCAATGGAAATATTTTTATTAATAAAATAGTCATTTATACAAGACGGCAATAAAATTTAACAACTAAAAATTGTTTTTCTCACATTTCCCTTTTTTTGTTTTGGCCAAACAAAGCACCCCCACCCACATATTCCCCCTCTGACATGTCTCTGTGTTTTGATCCATTTGTCCTTCAGCACTTCTTGTTCAAACTGTCTCCTGGTTCAGCAGCTGGTGAGAGTAGACAATGTCTTCATAGTGGTATTTCTCTGCTACAGCCATGATCGAGTCGTAGCATCTGATTCTACTCAAAACCTTCAGCTCTTCAGTCACAGCAGACCTGCAGCACAGAGTTTGGTGAACAACAAGAAATATATCTAATTTACTGTAAAGTAGCTGATTTAATGTAATTTGAAGTTGCTTTTGTCTATAAAATAAATTTCTTAGGTGAATGCAAAAACTCTAGGTGTGGGTAGTTTTTCCTTTAAATCCAAAATACAATATGCTATTTAGGATTTTCCTTATTAATTGATTCAACCAAAAATTTAGGATGGAGGTTATTTTTTCTGTTCATTTTACAACAAGTGAGCAGTCTTCAATCAGAAGAGCTTTGATTTTTACAGAAGAGTATGCAGTTTCATTACCTGGTGTTTGGATCTTGGGGAGGCTCCTGTTTGCAGATGCTGTGCACTTTTTGAACTATGTAGTTTCTGAAATTCTGGAGTTGGGGCAAAGAAACGCTCTCGTCTATGAACCAAGTAAGAGGCAAACAATCTGCAATCTGAAGAGAGATGAAGAGGTGCAAGGTTACTAATAAAGAAACTGATTACAAGAATAATACTGAATTGTTAAGCTCAATACAAATTACACCAATATTACACAGATTCTACACTCCCAAGGACTATTTTAAATACCTTTTTGCATGCACAGGCAGCGCTCCTGCTGGATAGTGTTTGGCTACACAAGGTAATCATCAGGTATCGATTCAGAAGTTTGTCCAACATTAGTTCTTTCAAAACTGGTTCAGGAAGCAGCAGATCCCACTTTCCCATGTTTTCTAGTAGCTAGCAGAAACACAATATGACACTGATTAAAAGACGCCTTCACTCTGTATTACTGCAAAGACTTGAACAAGTTCAGATAATTTTTAGGCGGTACTTTTACAGCTGTCCAGAACTGCTCGTCTCTGAAGCGACGCTGAGAGGAAGATCTGTCTTCTAAAAACCTTGACAGGCAAGAAAATTGTATTAATAAGACTGTCAGACGATAAACATACATTTGAACACAAAAGTACAAACGTATGTGGGCAGTTTTCAAAAACCAATGAGAGAATAAAGATGGTGATAATTGTGCAAAAAAGCAATTACATGGGTATGAATCTGCAAAGGCAAGATGATGAGAATTAAATGTTTTCACACAGACATTCAATAAGTCTTAACATTTAATAAACATAACTACACACTAACCTTTTAGGATACAGGGGGATAAAAACATCTTCATCTACACAGCTCCTCATCCTGCAGCCCACAGCCTCAATGAAACCCTGTATGAGACAAATCCATGCAGTAAATATAATTTATCTGACTTTAAACTAAAACCTATATTTGCACAATATTTTATGTTTGTATACAGACAGAATATATGTACCTCAAAGTTTAAGCAAACAGAAGCTGTAGTAGAATTGCTCACAGTGCTATTGTTAGCTTGGTGACCGTATTTGCCTTTACCTTGACTGGTTTACTCTGCTCTCCCACAAAGATGGAGTAATCCTCCTTCAGTCTGTGACAAACACCAGACAGGCAGGCCGACTGTTGGTGGGACATGGGGTCCCACACCAGTTCAACAAAAGCTGCACAAACACACAAAATGACTCATTTGTAGTTAAAAACTATGCTAACGATCAAACAGCCCAAAGGGTTTCATCACCTACAGTGCAAGTAAAACATTTGAATACAAAATTATACATTTAAGTACTGTCAGAATTTTAATCAACACTACTTGTATTAAAGCCCATTTGAAAAGTTAATTTACTTTATACAAGCTTTTTAAAGCAAATGTTGAGCCTTTTCTTTCAAGAGTTGAATTCAAGTGATACCATTTGGGATTCCGATAGTAAATAACTTTGACAGCACATAAAATTAGTTAACAGCAGTGTGCAGAGGGATTGGTTAAAGAGGAGTGCAACAAATATTAAAGCATTTTCCAACAATTTTCAGTCAGGTCATCTGGACAGTTTCTTTTTTTTGGTTTTGAATGAGTTTGACACGACTGTTGACGAGGAAGAGGGCCGGCACAAGAGGAGGGGGCGTGCCAAAGACACCATCTTAGCACCAACATAACTGGTTTGTTCCACTTTGGAGTAAGTTGTTTGGGGGAAGAATCAGTTTTGTGTTGTGTGTTTCCTTGACTGATGAAGCCTTCTGGATGGAAGGTGAAACATTTCAGAAAAAAAAAAAAGATACTGTCCAGATGACTTGACTGAAAATTGTTGGATTGTACACCTGGATTATTGAGCACGGACTATTTTTGATTAAAGCATTTTGTTACTTAAGCAGGCAGTGAAAAAGAGAAAGTAAAACAGACTTTTGTGGAAGAAGTGATTCCTTTGGTATGTACTATATTTGACATCCTAAATTCTCTGAGCTAAGGTTTTATGCATCCTTAAACTGTTCATTGTGATTGGATTATGTTCACACAAAGACAAACAAAACCATAACCTAAAGCAGTTTTAGTGATTAGCTGCCTTCTAAAACACCACCTTAGATTTAGCTCAGAAATAAATAAAAAACAAAAAGCAAACTACATTGTAGTTTTTCCTTTCCATGATTAAAACAGCTCACTTAAGTGTATGATAATTGTATCTGTCCTGTAAACTACAGCTTCAATCAGCCCTTATTATCCTTTGATGCCCTCATCTACTGCGTGTTTTGATTTAATTTGTGTGGACAAGTACAAGTGAAAGTCAAAGCATGTGTGGTGAAAGAGAGTGCATGTTACCAGCTATTTTGGGGAGGAGGCATTTTTCTATGACATTAGACAGCGTCTGCCTGTCTGTGTGCTCGAGCTCATCGTGGTCGTGGCCATGACAAAACGTCTCCACTGCTGTGAACCATGGGTGGTTTTCAAATTCTCCACAGACATCCTGAGACACAACATATACACATCATGAATGTGTAAAAAACAAGCTTTGTGTGGTCAAAGAGGCCTAAGGGTTTCACCACATATAGTTTTAAACTTTTACTTTTAAAGGGTTCCATCCCAGCAGCTGATGTCTAATGATGGGGTTCAGCAACTTGGGCAAACACAGAGAGATGTACGCGTTGTGGTAGGACTCCGAGTAGGATCGTCTCCATTCTTCAAAGCGAGACAGAATCTTTTTTACATTGCAGAAGTCGTCTTGGACATCAGAAAACACCGTCTGGGACCTCAAGTGGATGTCAGCTAACAAGTAGAGGGCCAAAAGTGAGACAAGTGAACATGAGCTCTCACAGTCTAGTGTTTTATTTATTTTGTTGAACAATTGATTGATTGATTGATTGATTGATTTTTATTGTCAATTCTGCATATGTACAGGACATACATAGAAATTGAAATTGCGTTACACTCCTACTCAAATTGCAGCAAACAACAACATTAGCAAAAATAAACTAACACAACTAGTTATATAAAAAAATATAAAAAAATATAAAAGTGAACAGCAGCAGGACCTCTGATGCAACGTGCTCAATAGTGACTAACAGGAGACAAAGGGACGCTGACTGAAGACAATAACATGATGAGAGGTAGATAATGGATGTGCAAGGCCAGAGTAAACAATAGTGCAATATAAAGTATAAACCTGAGAAACTTAGTAAAGTGAAGGTGTGCATACCGGTTCTATATAGAGTTACAGTTATGTACTGATGAGGTGATTATGTGGAAATGACAATACCAGAATTACCAGAATAAAGAATAAACAGGACGAGTTGATCATAAATGAAAGCCAAAACCCAAAAAATATGAAAAAATAATGCGTGCAACTGAAATTATAAAATGAGGCACATTCAAAATACATGACATGTCAATTTAACAATACATTCAAGGGTTTAAGGCTGCTGTTTTCAAGCATTAAATAAATTTGAAGTTCATACTTAAACTAGGATGGCAAATTGCATTTTTAGCACACTTCGCAGTGTCATGCACTGTCGGTGTGATAAAAGAAAAACGTGTAATCTGAGGCTCAGAAACAAAGAAGGAACAGATTTAATTATACCTCACCTATTTTTTTCTGCAGCTGCTCCTCCTCTTCTGAAGAAGCTTTTGTGTCCTTATGTAACTCAAAGTCATCCTCTGTATAAAGGCTGGTTTTGCTGTAATTTATATTAACAAAAAAATCAAGCAGCTGGAACCTCAGACTCACAGAATGCATTTATTGCAATACAAAACAGCAGAAAACAATTAAAAAAAGAAAAAGAATTGGGAATATATTTTATTGCACTCACCTCTGTACGTCAGTTTCCTTGGCTGAGCTGCCGTTCTGCTCATCTGTGTTATCTGCAAAGTAACATCAAGTTAATGGTTTTAAACCAGAGATTATTTCCTGATGCAAACTGCAGCGTCTTTTGTAACCCAGAAGAATACAAAGCCAACTCACAGCTGAGCTGCTGCAGGCTCTCAGCCTGCTCCTGAATCCGCTTTCGTCTTTGAGCCAACAGCGCCTCCGTGTGGTCAGACAACAGAGTGTGCAACTCCAGTTCCAAAGAATTGATTTCAACAATCTAAAAGTTAAAAAAAATGTTTATCAGTACAGCATTTCAAAATAAGCATGGATCAACTATAGTTTAGAAGTAAAATACAAACAATAAAATGTCAAAGTGAAACATAAAATGCTGTATAAATTAAACTTTATGCACAGTAAACAACTTGTATGTAGTGTCTGCAACTAAAACATTAATAGGCTAAAATAAGACTGTGGAGCTTTTTATTACAAACATTCTGTCCTATGTGCATTTATTTTAGACTAGTGTCATGTTCTATCTATATCTTGAATAAATATTTGACTTGGATGCGTTTACATGAAAAGTTAGTTAACAGGAAATAAATTGAGTGTTTATTAAACTCCGACCTTCTCCCGCAGACACTCCACCAGGTTGTGGACATAAAGGGTCGTGGTTCTGTAAAACTTGAGCTGGTTCTCCGAGGAAGTTTCCTCCAGTATCTCCAAGGAGGATTTAGCATTCTCAACATCTCCCTCCATTCTCCTCAGGTCTGCCTGCCATGCTCTGTGCACCTCCTTCAGCGAGTCCAGTCTAGAAACAAAAGCAAAGGCAAGAATAAAAATGGCACTGAAGTTTGAACATGTGTAGTGGTTATTATAATCATTTAAAACAATTATCATTGCTGCAGGCAGCACGGTGGCACAACTGGTAGAGCTGCTGCTGCCTCTCAGCGAGCAGGTCTCTGGTTCAAATCCCGGTCCAGGGGCCTTTCTGGGTGGAGTTTGCATGTTCTCTCCATGCATACGTAGGTTTTCTCCGGGTACTCCGGTTTCCTCCCACAGACCAAAAACATGTATGTTAGGCTGATTGGTAACTCTAAATTGTCCCTAGGAGTAAGAGAGTGAATGTTTTTTTTGTCTCTGTGTCCCTGTGATGGACTGGAGACCAGTCCAGGGTGTCCCCCGCCCCTCGCACAGTGATTGCTGGACATGGGAACTGGCGTCCCCCGTGACCCAAAATGGAAGAAGCAGGTAAAAGATAATGAATGGATATCATTACTGCAATGTTAACAGTTCTATGCCAAGTTTACCTGTCTCAGACGAGCTGTCAGGCAGTGATTTTCTGAAATACGCATTTCATTTTACCGTAGTTGTAATAATTATTGCATTATTTTCAAAAATGTGTATTCTAAGTTACTCAATATGTATTTACTGTAGCTTCACTTCTCACAATTAAACGTTCAAAGAACTTGCCACAGTGTCACTTCAGCATTTTAAGGTTTTTACATGAAATTTTTACGTTTAATTTTTTTTAAATATTGTGGTCCAAATGCAAGATACTAACTTTCCAGTGATTCTTCTCTTAATCATCGAGACCGAAACAGGAGGAGTCATCTTTGGGACTATGAGTCCTGCTGATCTCTTCTTATGTGCTCTTCTGGATTGCCTGCTGCTCCTACTGCAGCTGCTGGCCTCACTGCCAGATGGACTCTAATGAAGGGGGAAAAAGTATGCATGTAAACACGTACACATGTGCACTGCACATACACAGACAAAAAGAGAGACTACACTACAAAGGGCTTTCAGAAAATATATATATAGTAGTCCCTCGTTTATCGCACGAGATCCGTACCCTGATTGCCCCGCAATAAGTGAAAAACTGCAAAGTAGGGATAGAGTAGTTCAAGTTCAAGTTCAGTAAACTTTCTCATGACATGTGACAGACTGTAATCAAACTCGCTCATCACCTGTTACTCCCAATCTCCCTCCTTAAATAAAAAAATTAACTTTAAATACTGTAACATTTTAAATAAACAATCCATGCAGCATGGACTTTTTAAATTTAAAATATTACAGTATTTAAATTTAAATTGTGGAGAAGTGCAGGAGGACATCAAAGGGTTATAACCTTTCACACAGCTCAGCAGCACAGAGCAGAAATGTACTTTTCGATCAATTACACTTCAACAACTGAACATAGAAGTTCTAAAATAATTAAAAATAACTTTCAACACTTTTATATTTTGTGATTATGACGATTTTACGATGTAATATACTTTGAATTTTAAGTTGGAAGACAAAAGTCGATCGGTGCATCTGGACAGCAAAGGGTTAACCCTTCACAAAGCTGATGTAGCAGGAGAAATGTGTGTGACAGAGAAGGAGATCATGACAGGCTGTAGGAAGGAGCTTCCCCCTGCACTTGTGGGCTGCACACATGTGCAATTTAAAATAATTTATTTTAAATAAACAATCCATGGCTCATCTATCAGTCAGACAATTGCATCATGTCCAATCTTACGGTACTTTGAAAAACCACAATATAGTGAATCTGCCAAAAACGAACCATGTAGTAGCAAGGGACTACTGTTTTTTTTTTTTCCTTTCCGCTACTCCCTTCTTCAGGGGTCGCCACAGTGAACTAACACGCAAGAAGACTTGGCAATTGTTTTTTTACACCAGATGCCTTCCTGACACAACCACAGACCACCGAGCTACCACAGCCCTCTGTGTGAAGCAGAGAGCTGCTATCTAGGGCATCCAGCAGAGCAGATGGTGGGGGTTAAGTGCCTTGCTCAAGGGCCCAGAGTGGGGCAAATGAGGGGATGAGGCAGGTGTGAATGCTTCACCTTTCCCACCCACATTTTGATGTTGTCAGTCTGGGGAGTTGAACCTGTGACCTTCTGATCACAGGCCCACCTTCCCTAACCTCTGCACCACCACTCCCCCAAACCTACATAATGACCCAAATAACTAAACAAGAAAGGACTCCAATTGAAAGGTGAAATATAACTCCAAACAAAAAGAAGAAAATCCACAACAAAACATAAAAAAGTATAAATATATAAATAAAAGGATCACAATTTTTAGTAGGCCTTCCAACCTGCTCTCCTGGTCGTCTCTTCACTCCTTTTTCAATTTGAGTTTGCTCCCAAAGCTCCTGCTCCTCCGCATCAGTGCTTGAAAGACTGCCATCACTTCCTCCTGACTCACAAAAAATAGAGATTATGTGTTTTATTCCCAGTTTTAAAAAAATGACCGGGTTTAAAACAAAACAGAATTATTCACACAGGCAAAATATGAGAAGCTTTTTAAGTCTAAAGAATTTTTTTTTTCTAATTTGCCTTATGATTGGAAATGTTTTAATTCCTCTTGAAGTGAACAGACACTGCACGTTTCAGCTCTTCGTTAAATCTGACTTTTTATATTTTAACACAATTTCTTTTTAATCACAAGTACAGAATAATGTATGAATTTTAAAAAACAGGGCATTACACAAAGAGTTCTAAGTGAATTTAACGAAAATATTTTTTTTCATCCGTCCCACTCAT
>NC_056499.1:18675201-18718445 GCF_014905685.2 Nematolebias whitei | reverse complement strand
TCTAAGTGAATTTAACGAAAATATTTTTTTTCATCCGTCCCACTCATACCTAGTTTTTCTGCAATCCTTTCCCTGATGCTCTTCATTCGTGGGGCAAACTCAATTCTTTTTTTATGATCATCTGCCTCATCATCATCATCATCGTCGTCATCATCTCTGCTATTGTGACTTGGGGTGCTGCCAGCCGAGCTTCGGCCATCTCTGCTCAGAGGAATAAACTCTTTCTGGACTCGAGCAGCACGACGTTGCTTCCTAGCTACATCAATCTCGTCAGCATTAGGGATCACTGTCATACAAGCAAAACCAATACAGCAAACATATTATTTGTTGCACGAGCATTAATGCAGATTAACACACATCTTACTTCATGCACTCAAAACCCAATTAGATATACACAAAACTCTTACTTTATTATATGTGAATTATAAACACATACCGGTACTTGGTTTGGTAGAAGAGTGACTGGAGTCAGAGTCTGAATTAGTTGACTGAGATCTTGCATCGCTGTCATCAGTGTTACTGTTGTACTCATCATTATCATTATGTAATGAATGTGGTGATGCTTCAATAATATGTCTTGGAGAACTGGATGATGAGATACTAACACCACCTGAGGTTGGAAGAGAGCAAAGATGTCACACAGAAGTTGTTGTCATCAATATCAATGGTTGTCATATTTTTGTTGTATACTGCCTGGCCAAAAAAAAAAAAGTTGCCACCTGGATTTAACTAAGCAAACAGGTGTGAGCCTCCTATTGGATAATTACTGCATGGACGATTTTCTTTCAGCTGGCAACAAGTTATTTAATCCCAACTGGTGCAATGAGTTGCTTCTCGTTTCTTAAACAACCATGTCGAAAGACTCATCGTGTGGTCGTGGAAAAGATGTCAGTCTGTTTGAGAAGGGTCAAATCACTGGCATCAAGCAGAGAAAACATCTAAGGAGATTGCAGAAGCTACTAAAATTGGGTTAAAAACTGTCCAACACATTATTAAAAACTGGAAATATAGTGGAGACCCATTGTCTTTGAGGAAGAAATGTGGCCGTAAAAAAATCCTGAATGATCGTGATCGGAGATCACTTAAACGTTTGGTGAAATCAAATCGAAGAAAAACAACAGTAGCACTCAGGGCTATGTTTAAAAGTGAAAATAAGAGCATTTCCACACGCACAATGCGAAATGAACAGAAGGGATTTGGGCTGATCAGCTGTGTAGCCTTAAGAAAACCACTAATCAATGAGGCTAACTGGGAAAAAAAGGCTTCAGTTTATTAGAGAGCATAAAGATTGGACTCTGGAGCAATGGAAGAAGGTCATGTGGTCTGATGAGTCCAGATTCACCCTGTTCCAGAGTGATGGGTGCATCAGGGTAAGAAGAGAGGCAGGTGAAGTGATGCACCCATCATGCCTAGTGTCTAGTCATCAATGCAAGATCTTGTGAAAAATTAATGCAACACTGGATGGAAATAGATCTTGTGACATTGCAGAAGCTTATTGAAACAATGCAACAGTGAATGCATGCTGTAATCAAAGCTAAAGGTGGTTCAACTAAATATTAGTGTGGGACCTTAATACATAAAACCAGGTGAAACGGTTTAATTAGACCTGATGAACCAACCTTTGCTGGTCTTAGCAGATGGAGCCTCTTTCTTCCTGACTTGAAACAGCACGGCTTTATCAGAAGACCTTTTCAGCTCAAATGATTTTTCAACTGTAACAGCAAAAACATGCAAATATTACCCTCTGCGGATTGTAGGTTTTCCATGGGAATGAATTTTTGTTTATTTCCAGATCTAAAAAAAACAAAAACGTCCTTTGACCAGCTAATACACAAAATGTTAAAATCATAACTAAACAAAAAATATTTACTTTGAAGTCCCATGTTTACTACCTTCTTTGTCGTCTGAAAAACTAAGGACAGAGTTGGTTGCTTTTCTTGTCCCAATGTCCTCCTCTCTTCTTTCTTCTGTCACTTCCAGCGTCTTTCCGCCGTCTTCTCCGTCGCTGCTGTCCGGCTGCGGAGGCGTCGCCTCCCGCTTGGAGCAGCAGGAGATTCCGCGGCCCTGCGTCGCTTTAGGAGGCTTGTTTGTCGCGGCCGGAGCTTTCTGGTTCTCGTCTCCTTCTCCGCTGTTCGTCTCTTTGTCCTCATCGTCGCTGGAGCTCTTTTTTCTCTGACGAAAGTTTTTCCGAGGCCTCTTGTTAAACATTTTACGCCACTTACCGAGAAGGATTAAAAAGTAGAAACAAACTTCTGTACGTTAGATCAGAAAATGATGGAAAACGTCGCTAAGCAGCCGCAAAGCATCATGGGTAATGTCGTAAAAACGTGTTTGTCCTTTAAAATTATTAGACTGACTTTAACAGTTGCTTTTTTTTGCCTGGGAACAAGATTTATTTTAGAAATTTTTTTATTAATTAAAAATTTTTTGTTAATTTGTCTCTAAATCTCTCTAAATTGTCTCTGACAACACAACATTTTTGTCTTGTTTGTTCTGTTTATTTTTTTCCAGTGATTTATATGTACATCATTTCATTGATATATATCAGTTCATTGATCTCATATATCATTTATACAGATAAACACTCTTGTGTTTATCTTGTTGTTTATATCAAAGTTATTTTTTGTTCTTGTGCATGAGCTTTTACAGTTTTATCTGAAACTGGGTTCCCACACATTTCTCAATATCCAGACTTTTCTAGACTCAAATTTCGACATTTTGTGATGGATTTTCTGGCCATTTTGCAGATTTGCTGTGAAAATACAGAATAGAAGTTTGGAAATTGTATTCAAACTAAATATTTGCAATGAGTTAAACATATTCGAGTTTGTGTAGTTTGAGTTCGAGTAGTTTGTGCTGATGTTCAATGTTTTATGTTATGAGTGCTTAGTGTATATTTAGTTGATGTTTTTCTTAGTTCATATCTTAGATGTTATTACTGTTTTTCTTATACATTTTATTGTTGGATGTAACTGGGACCCTGTGTACATAATTTCGCTCCACCACATGTACCACATGAGGTGCGAATGACAATAAAGAAACTCTGACTCTGACTCTGACTCTGATATTCAGCACAACATAAAGGTTGGTCTTTCTTGGGACTGATCAGTTTGCGCAAATATATAAATGGTCTGCATTAGGTCTAGCACGTTTTTTTAATTATCTAGGTTCACAATATGTGAAACGCACTCACTTTGTGTGAGCAGCTTTGTTTTCGAAATCCAGATTTAAATTTGTTAGAAGAAAAATAAATAAATAAATTTGTTAGAAGACATAACAGGTAATAAAGTCTGCAAATATGATTGTGTCTTTTTTGTTTCTCTTTATTTGTAATAACTAATAACAAATTTCACACAATTTCAAACTTTACAATGTTGGGTATGAAAACCTTACTGAGTTGAGGCTATTATTCTTATAATCATTTGGTTTAGTTTGTACTTTTCTCAAGACTTTTTTGCATGTTTTCTTTTGTCATTTTGTGCAGCTATGAAGAAAGTTACAGTTCAACTTTTTATGCATATTGTTATATTGTTCTCATATTGTTGTGTCATATTATTTCATATTCGTTGTACATATTATTGCATTTTTATATTAATTTGTAATGGACTTTCATCTTAATGGAATTCTTTATAGTGGACACCATTCATTCATTCAGTTAGTTAGTTGGTTAGTTAGTTAGTCTCAGGTGAAATGTAGGGCCCTAACTTTTTGGGGCTCTTTGACCTGTAAGAGGCAGTGACTGAGCTTCAGTTGTAATTTAAGGTGTTCAGGTTAGTGTCTCACCTGGCTGTCCTGACATCTTTTGTCCCTCCCTCCGTGACTCCGCCCACTGCGGCCGGTCGGACGTTAACAGGCCCGTGAGCCTCCTCCGGTGATCGTCAGCCATGTTGTTGCTGTGACACACCGAGCTGACAGCAACAGGTTGTTCAACTCAACATTTCTCCCTTAACTTCAACTCTCCGTGGAGACTGAAGCCGACGGCGTGAGTGTGAAACCGTACAGAAGGTCGTGGATGATCGTTTCTTTCTCGGAAGTTTTTAGTTTTGGGGGGACCCGTGTGAAGTACGCAAGCAAAAACCGCTTATCTAAGCACGAGCGTAAGTTTTGATGTCGACACCGTAAAGCTTCTGGACATTAACTTTTGTACTTTACGCGTGCTTTGTGGCATGATTGTTGTTGACATGTTAGTTTGTCTTTGATTCCGGAGTGTGAGAGAATGGAAAAAGTGTCTTCCGCTTAAAAAAAACAAAAGCTGGGACCGTAGTTCGGTTAGCTAGCACAGTTCTGTTGTCACGAAGTGTTGCGTTTACGGACATCTAAGATTAACATTTGGTTTAATAATGGGCTTTTCTAGATAGTTAGACGTTTGCTGTAAAGTTTGCAAAGGCGGATTTGCCCGAAAGTTTCCTAAATTCCTCTCGGTTGAAACTAGTTAAACAGGTTGCAGGCAGGTCTCTGTGACAAGTGATCAGGGAATGTAACTCTATCAGTTCATCTACAGAAACATGGGAGCTGGAGGACAGTCTGCATAAAAACATTTACACAGGCCGGGTGACAGTGCAACTTTGAGCTGATTTGTTCATTTGTGTGTGTCAAACGTGAAACAATAAACGCCAACATTAGGTGAGCATCTTCAACTAAACCTACACAAAGGATTTAGTGAGATTTATGGTCAAATTCTCAAGTTGAAACTTGCTGATTTTTTTTTTATTATTACAATGACAAACTTCCAGTGAGGATAGTGGTATCAACCTCAGTTACACATGGGAGCCAAAATTCAAAACTTGGTCCTAGCCAAGCGCCAATCTCATTCAATAAAAAAAATTCATAAAATATAGACCCATTGCCGTTCATTTGTTATGCCATAATACTATCAAGAACCTTTTGAATTTTATATTTATTAATCATATATTTTCTCACAATCCATCAAATCAGTAAACACCCTCACCAAAATATCTGAACATTTGACTTTAAAGTAAGAAGAGAATACAGAAAAAAGCAGACTCTGATGCAAGTTTGTCAAGAATTTCAACGGTCTTATTTGGCGTTCTCTGGTCTTAACATTTTTTCTTGGCTTTAAGGTTGACTGTCATGGGAAATCTATTCAAGCTCAGTTTGTAAGCAAAATGAGAAACGATAGAGACTCATTCTGTCACAGATTGGTGGGCCAGATCTGATACATCCATCCATCCATCCATTATCTTTACCCGCTTATTCCATTTTGGATCACGGGGGTCACTGGTGCGCATGTCCAGCAATCACTGTGCGAGGGGCGGGGTACACCCTGGAAGGGTCGCAAGTCCATCACAGGGACACATGGAGACAAACGAGACAAACAACCATTCACTTTCTCTTTCACACCTAGGGACAATTTAGAGTTACCAATCAGCCTAACATGCATGTTTTTGGTTTGTGGGAGGAAACCGGAGTACCCGGAGAAAACCCACGCACACACGGAGAGAACATGCAAACTCCACCCAGAAAGGCCCCTGGACCAGGGTTTGAACCAAGGACCTGCTCGCTGAGAGGCAGCAGCTCTACCAATTGCGCCACCATGCTGCCACAGATCTGATACATTTAAAATATTATCTTTGGGGCCAGATCAAATGTTAACACAGGCCATATTTGGCCCATAGACCTTTTAGTTTGGCATGTGTGTTCTACAGTTCATATGGGTTATAAAAAGCTATTTTTATACAAATAAGTATATTGATATATATATTTTTTTTTTATCTGATGTCAGGTGTTGTTATTTTCTAGGGGAAAATATACTATTTTCCACAACTGTAAATCCAAAGGCAAGTGAAGAGTAACGGTGTATTAAGCTGCTGGTATTTATATGTTTGTATTGTTTTCAGCATTCAACACCCCCTCAACATTTTTGCAGGTGAACCATGCACAATGCAAATGCATACAGACGCTACTCAGAAAATATTTAGCGTACAGTTTTGACATATGATGCTGCATGGTGGCCCCACATTTTCACTGATTCAGACTTCCTCCAACCTCAGTTTAAAAGAACCAGCTCAGATGATGCTATTGGGTCTTCTACATTATACTATACTCGCAGAACAGCTTCACATCTGCCTCCACCCTCTCACACCTACCTCATTCCTTAACCCCCACCATTTGCTCTCCCGTGCACCCTAGATAGCAGTTTTCTGCTCCACACAGAGGGCCGTGGTAGCTCAGTGGTCTATGGTTGCGTCAGGAAGGGCATCCGGCGTAATAACAATTGTCTAGTCTTCGTGCGAGTTAGTTCACTGCGGCGAGCCCTGGAGAAGGGAGCAGCTGAAAGAAGAAGAGAAAAAAATATACTAGGAGAACAGCTGTAATGAGCCTGTTAATAACATTCAGTGAACTAGTACATTTTCTAGTCTCCAGTGTGTAATGTAATATGTGCAAATCAGGGTGGGTCAATGCTGCAAAGGAGTGAGAGGCATGTCTTACCTCTTGCATAAAGCAAATAAACTCAGCACTTCAGACAGGATGGATCAAATCCTCACTGAAATGCTCTAATCAGGCTCTTCAAACACTACAGGGGTTTTGGATGTTTAAGAACAAGTGGCTGTGCAGTGGATTATCTGTTGAACAGGAATGAAGTAGCGAAGAAGACACATTTAGAAGGGAAGAAGGAGTAATCATGCAGGGGCAGAGTTGTGGTTGGAGTTGATGTCATTGTTGGGAGCTCAGTGTGAGAGGCGGATGAATATCAGTCATTTCTTAGAACAGCACTGACAGACGGGGCTTGTTTATGAACAGAGTAGTGATGAGGACATGGGAGGGAGGCATCGCTGGCTCTCGGTAAGTCATATTCAATTAGAGAAAAACAAGTGGTGGAATGAAGTGAAGGCATGAAGAGCAAATACATTTTCCCCTTCCTGTTTGTATTTTTTTCTTTTCATAAAAGTTGCTGCTTTGTAGTGGACTAGGAAAACTACAGTGTGAAACGTTAATCAAACCTAACAAAGAATAAACCGACAGATGGATGCACCCCAGTTAAAGTGTAATCTTTCACTGGAGTAGCTTGGTCAGGACCAGACAATTTATTTATCCAACGCTTTCCTGTGTTGTGTGTTTAAACCAACTGCAAGACTGAAGCGTCTCAGTCTGTCAACGTGGCTCAAAATAGAACTGAAACTGGTGAGGTTTGATCATCGAAGTAGATCTGAAGTGAAGAAAGAGAACACACTCAGAGGAAGTGGTCATTTTACAGCCACTGTCCAGGCCACTGTAGTTTCAACAGGAAGTGGTTTGAGCTGACCTTTAAAAATAGTTCATTGTGTTTTGATTTTGTCTTTTCCCTTTTGGAAATTATAAATCAAAGTTGCACAGTGTCACCAGCAGTTAAACTTGTTTTTTTTGTCTTGGGCACTTTTCTGATAGGCCTCATATAGAGCAGTTTATATTTTCTCCTAAAAGGTCACAATAACTGATCCTTTCCAATAAATAAATACTTTTGTAAGCATCACATTGAAAACAAATGATTAATTATAGAGAAACTTTTATGTTTGCCATCTCTAAGGTTAATAATAAAACAATCAGTTTTGACCTTTAATCTTTGCAGGTGAAGTTTACCATTAAGTCTTGTTCACCTGCATTTTGCATATAAATATCCTGTAGACTAGAGTGCTTCTCCATATGTATTTGTGAACAAAGTTTCATAAGTGGCAAGTTGTGGGCCAGCATGATTCATATTCCTATTTATGAGCTCAACCACGGCAATAGTAATGAGATAAATTAGAATTAGCTGTAAATATATTGCAGTACGTGTAGCTCTTTTTTCAGTTTTCACTTTTTATTAAACATTGTTTTTATAAAGTTCTGCATCACTGGTGAAATACAGACCACATGCATTTTGATGTAAGGTGGAGCCTCCAGAGGTCGACCATTGGTTCCATTTACAGTGGGTTTACAACAATGCAAATGAAGTGTTTGTTGTCATCTATCAGCAGCTTGAGGCCTCTACTGACACTGTGTGTGTTCACGTAGGTATGTGTGTGCTCACGTAGGAGTATGTGTGTGCTCACGTAGGAGTATGTGTGTGCTCATGTAGGAGTATGTGTGTGCAGGATAGTTTCAGAAGGCATTTGCATGAGGTTTGCAAAGCTGACTACCAGTAAAGTCACTCATTCAGTGGGTCAGGAGGATGTCCTGTCAGGAACAGTACTCTGGAAACCCCAAACCTTAAAGCAGACAGTCTGCTACTATCTTTCATTAATTCATTAAAATTCCTGCAGTGTAGCATTACTGAAGGTTACATTCCTAAACAATACCGGCTCAGACGGATGTTTAACCTTTGGGCTTAAGACTGATCAACATGCACTATTCAACAATTTTCAGTCAAGTCATCTGGACAGTTTTGGGTTTTTTTTTTTTTGGTGCTGAAACTTTTCACCTTCCATCCAGAAGGCTTCATCAGTCAAGGAAACACACAACACAAAACTGATTCTTCCCCCAACGGCTTACTTCAAAGTGGAACAATTCAGTTATGTTGTGCTAAGATGGTCTCTTTGGCACGGCCCCTCCTCCGTTGCCGGCCCTCTCCCTTGTCGACAGTCGTGTCAAACGGGTTCAAAACCAACAAAGTCCATGCTCAATAATCCAGGTATACAATCCAACAATTTTCAGTCAGGTCATCTGGACATTTTGACATGACTTGACGAGGGAGAGGGCCGGCACCAGAGGAGGGGACGTGCCAAAGAGACCATCTTAGCACAACATAACTGATTTGTTCCACTTTGAAGTAAGCTGTTGGGGGAAGAATCAGTTTTGTGTTGTGTGTTTCCTTGACTGATGAAGCCTTCTGGATGGAAGGTGAAAAGTTTCAGCACCAAAAAAAAAAAACCCAAAACTGTCCAGATGACTTGACTGAAAATTGTTGAATTGTTGGGATTATTGATTATTATTGTTGTTATTATTGACCTGGATTATTGAGCATGGACTTTGTTGAACATGCACTATGGTTAGTCTGGATTAGAGGTACTTGTTTAATTGTGTACTTAGCCAAAGATGTCTGTGTTGAGTGCACAAGAGGCAGAATATCCAGTTGGTAATTCCTGCATGATTTGAGGGCCACAAGTAGCTGCAAAAATAAGATTGTTTTTAAATAAATGTCCACCATCATAGTATTCATTGGGCGTATTAATAATAAGATTGTGACTCTTCTTACAGGATGTGCTTACCAAGTTGATTTGTTCTCTATGACCCAAGAGATATCAGGTTGAACCTTCAGTTAAGGGTTTGCAACAGTTTTTCATCAGGCAGTTATCAGCTAGATCAGTGACTTGATGATAATCAGGCATTCTAACATCTGATTTTCTGTTTGTCTCACCCGATCAAGTTAAAGAAGTAAAACGCAGACTTTACTGAAAGACTTAAAATGTCAGTATGTAACATCTGTGCTAAACTCAGAATTAGTTAAGAGGTCAAAGTATAAAGGCAACTACCAGTAATAAAACAGATTTTCTTTGGAAGTGCTGTATGTTTTCCATTTTTCATTAGCTCCAGGAAATCTGCTTCAATTCATTAGTCTACTCTATGAGACATATATTGATTTTTAAAGTTTTATTGTTTCAATGTGTAGTTATGTCTTCTCACTTTTGCTTCAAAACAATGTAAGCAACAGCCTGTCAGGTATCCTGATGCATGCTCAGGTACATTGTGGTTTTTGCCTCGTTTTCAAACTCTTTGGATTTAAAGATCTCTTCATGTAGAAGTTAAGGCTCTGTTCTCAGTCCTTTTGTAAAAGATTTATTCTTCTGTTTGTAACCTGAAAACACCATTTTACAGATTTTATGGTACAGTGAGGGCCAGAGACCGCATACAGATTGTATTGTCCTATCTCGTTTGAAGCAGAACCTCTAATGTCCTCTTCCAGGTGGTCTGTACATGTACACTGTTCACAGAACAAACACAGATTTAAAAGCTTTTGAGACTCCTCAAACTTTCAGAAAATGTGCTGCCTGTTTTACTCCATCTAATTTTACAAAAGCTGACTGGATCTAAGCAGAACAAACTCCAAGGGATCATATTTTCAGCTTTGACTTAAGCATTTCTAGTGTCCCAACAGTGGCAATACATATGTCAAACAAATGTTGTAAACGATGGTAGAAAAATATGGTGAAACAAAGGGAACAGCTACATATGACACTTCATCTTAAGTGCTTTAACTTTGTAATTTGATTTTTATTTCATGATAGTTAAATGTTGATCCTTTCTAAAATACTTTTATGTTCAGTACATGCAAAATTAATACTTTCCAAATTAAAACGTATGTAATTTTGAAATATTAGTATTGTTTAGTTTAGTTTTATATTCTGAGATATTCAGTTCTGATTGGCCTCTATTTTGTGTAAGACTTTGATGATAGGCTTTCTCTTGAACCCATAAATGTGTAAAAGGGAAAAGTGCAGGATTAAAGATGGGAATAGGAGAAGGGAAAGATATACTTCGGAGAAAGGAAGGATGAGAAGCGAGAGATAAAATGTGACAGATGGCAGGTGATGAACTGGCTCTCCCTTTCAGTTATCTGAACTTGTGAGAGCCGTGACCAGGTCAAAGTCTCCACTTTTTATTTTGTTAATTTTCTTCTACACAAACTCTGAAGAGCTCAGTGGTTTTTGTAGTAGATGTACTCATCAGTATAAACCTACTGTACTGTCCCAAAGCCAGTTGTAGCACCAAAACCAATATGCATTTCCTGGGACAGCAAAGTGTTTTCTCTCCTAAAACCTGGGATCTCTTTTGCAACAAACGTTTGATAAATTTGTGCTGTCTGTGTGGTACCAGGCAGGACGTATTGAAAAGAAGGATTGGAATTCCTCTTCCTTTTCTCCTCCTCCTTTATCACAAGAGTCTGACTGGCTGATGGCTGACAGATAATCTCTGATGAAGCACATGTTTAGCATGCATCTAAAATTAAATCAACACAAAAGTGACAAAAATTAATATTCTGTGTCCCTAGTGTGAACCGTAGTTTCTAGTTCTATGTATGTTACATTCATTTTCCACTTTTCATGCATATACTTCAGTCCCAAGTTTTTGAGGGTTTTTTTTTTTTTTGTTATCCACCAATAAAGATTACCTCTCTTTATCCCACTGCTAAAAGCATTTGAAATGTACTGTAAATGAAAAAGTTTTGGAGTGCATTTCAGCCAAACAGAATACTACTTCAGTCACCAATGAGACCTAAACGCCTGGGCAAACCCAGTATATTACAATGAATTGGTCCTTTGTCAACAAGGGTCCCATGAATGGTTCATTTAATTTGTGCAGTCTAGAACATGTTATGACCGACCACAAGCTTCATGGCCATTTCAGTCATTATTTAACAAATCTTCAGCTCCACCAGCATCACTGCTGCTTACAGTGATAATGTAAACTTGCTGGTATGCTGTTGAAGACAACCATGGATAAAAAAACAACTTTAACTATTATCTATTAGGACCACATGAATGTGTTTTTCTTTGAGGTCTGAAGTAACATTTTTTGTCTTTGAAGTTAAGTATTAGGTGAACATTTCTATTGCAAGTCACTCGAGTAGTAATTCTTTAATACATTGAGAAAAAAAAAGTACAGAAAATGCTAAACCTTTTTCTTGTTATTTTTGGTTGCTTGGTATAACTCTGCTGTCTGGCCTTTACAGAGTCATTAGAGCAGAAAGGTTTTAGTACTTATTAGTTTGAAAGGTATGGTACACAGCCAGACTTCTCCTGAGTAAAGGGAACTGGAGAAGCTCTGTTTCAGACTGCTGACTGATCAGAATGGTCTCTCCGCTCTGCCTCTGTGTGTGTGTGTGTGTGCCTCTCCGCCTTTTCCTCACCCTCCCTCGTGACACCACCAGGACTCAGCTGCAGTATTGACTGATGGCTGGATTGTGACTTTGTGTTTTGCAGATGGCTGTGAGCAAAAGCTGAGGACACCGCTGGGAGTTCTCCAAGTACAGACATGAATGGTAAGAGCTCTGCAGTTTGTGTGTGTGAGTCATTGAGTGAATGTGTTCATTGGAAGAGGAAAGAGATTTTGTTTGTTTTATTTTTTTAATCTATTTTTGAGGGTCTGTAGATGTGCTGAGGTCAACACAGTTTCAGTTCTTCTAGTAGTAGCTATTTTGATTCCAGTTTTCTTTATAGTTTTGGTTACAGGGCTAAAGATACAAATACTTCATAATTTTATTATGATTTAAATGTTGTCTGATGTACAGGACCATATAGTAACACTTGTGTAGAAAGTCTTTTGTGTGTAAACCTTAATCAAATGTGTGAGCTTGTTCTGCCCTCTAACATCAAGCTTCATTATCACTTTGTCAATACACCAGTGCATTCCCAACTCCTGACTGCTGCTGAGGCTGGCCTATCTGTTACTATCCTGCAGGGATTTGTCTTCCTGTTTGCCTTTAGGTCTTAGATTTTTCCATTTAATGTTTTAATATTATGCTTTTATAGTTTCAAATGCTTTCTGACCCAGATTTATCAATGGTTTGCACATTGAGTTTTTTATTTTGAGTATTTGTCTCATTTAAAAAGCCCTGCACCTAAAACTTTGCCATTTAACAAAACTATTTCTCTATGTGCTGGTTTAGTTTGCCCACATTTTAATGAGGCGTTATACGTGCATTTGGAGGTAAACCCACCCAAATTTATGTAAATATCCACCAGGACAACCAAGATCTGATTCTCAACGACCAACCAATGAGTCTGTTTAGACTGATTAGTTTAGTTCTGCTGTTAAAATGTTGCTGACAGATGCTGCAGTTCATCACCGCAGCTGTTCTGGACAGTTTTGAGTCACGGTGAGGTTTTTGATAACTATCACATTTGAAGTTAGTGGATGAGTCAACAGACTATGTCAGAGCCAAGGTAAAATTATTTCTGTTGTTACAAAGTTGCAGCAACTCTTGATTATATTTCACACAAGACGCACAGATTCTTACTTGTTCGTGGAGTTCCAATGACGAAAGAGAGAAAAGAAAATGAAAAAAGTTGCACCTGTGCTCTTCTGTTTCTGAAGTGGTTGAAACACCGACAACATTGTTGTGGTCTGGAGCTCTGGTAAAGATTAGAACAATAAAATTAAAAAAATAGTTTGATGTTGGGCAGCAGCAGCTCTGGGCTAAAGTCAGTTTGTTTTTCTGTGTTCAGTGGATAGTGAGGAGCTGAAGGGTCTTTCTGTCTAAATAATTGCTGGATGAGATCAAGATGGCATTGCTAGCAACAATATTCATATGAAGCTCCTGGGTTCAATCCCCAGTTGGACCTGGGGTCTTTCTGTGTGGTGTTTGCATGTTCTCTCCGTGCATGCGTGGGTTTTCTTTGGGTACTCTGGTTTCCTCCCACAGACCAAAAACATGCATGTTAGGCTGCCTTCAGGCCCAGGCCTCCCTTTCAAAGGAGATCTGTGATCTCAGTGGGATTTGCCTGGTTAAATAAAGGTTAATAAATAAATAAATGAGTATCTAATTAGACACTAAATTGCAGTATCAATTTAATATGTATCCTGTTTTTTTACATCTATAGGTCCATCTGTATGGGCAATCTCTCCTGAAGAGAGGGTAAAACATGATCAGAAGTTTGACACCCTTTCCCCATCAATGGGCTACATCTCAGGTACAAGAAAAAGAAAGATGAGTTTTATCCATTTATTAATAAACAAGACAACTATTTTTGCAAGAACACAGTTTAATTTGTTTTTGTTTTTTTTCTTTCTTTCATTCTGCAGGAGATCAGGCAAGGAAGTTTTTCCTCCAGTCAGGGCTGCCTGCCTCTGTGTTGGCTGAGATCTGGTACAAAACACAACATTTTACTCAAACATTGTCACATTTGTTATTGTTGGGAGTCCAGGATATTTTCAAAGCTGTTTTGAAGCACCATATTTTACACTATTTTCTTATTCATGGTCTTTTTTTCTGTCTCAAAGGACTTTGGCTGACATGAATATGGATGGAAAGATGGATAGGTTGGAGTTTTCCATCGCGATGAAGCTCATAAAGCTTAAACTTCAGGGTACAGCACTTCCCTCTGCGCTACCAATCATCATGAAACAGCCTCCAGTACCTGCTCCCAACCTTAATACTCCCACCTCAGTCATGTCGAGCCCTAACTATGGTACAGTGTTTTTGTTGTTATTAAACTGTGTATATGGCTGTAGCAAAGTTTCTAAACTTTTTTTCCTCACTTTTTTTTACACTTTAAACGCAAGAAATATAAAATATCAAAGAATTTAAATGTAATACAAAAAGACACACATTGGGATTTTAAACAACCAATAACTTGTAAGTTTCAGTCATTGTGTTTATGAATGTTTTTTGTATGTAAAATTAATTTATGTTTCTTCTAAACTTGTGTGTATTTCTTGTAGGCATTGGCTCCCTGCCTATGATGCCTGGATCCAATCTTGCCATGTTGACTTCTATGTCTGTGGCATCTCCTGGCCTCTCACCTTTATCACCAATGACAGGCTTCACCCCCTATGCTCCTGCAACGACAGGGATAAACCCATTGATGACCTCGGCCTCTACCAGGCCCATGATGCCCACTGTGGGAAACAATGCACTGTCAAATGGTACCATGGGATTCCTTCAACCAGTCCCTGCTGGACCTATGACTACTGGTAAGTACCCTGTTACTCTTAAAATTTCTGTAAAATTAAACAAATACAAGTGCTTCATAAAATGTAACCCCTTTTGAGAGGATTCTTCAGAGCTATTTTTTATTAAATTAGATCAAAATCAGATTTGTCTTCCCACAATTACAATTCTTTTTCATTCTGAATTTTCTTAACTACTGCAGGTTGTACTAACTTTTTGCTTAGTTGACTAAATGTCACATGAATGAACATTTTTGTAAACAAGTATTTATTAAAATGGACAATTGCTCTTGTCTGTATTTTTATTTATTTATTTATTTACATATACACTTCAGTCATAAAAAGAAAATTAAGTGCTGCATTGTCCAGATAGATTTGTGTCCTTCAGAGGGTCACAAAGTTGAAATTATAGGGAGTTGGGTTTCTACAGTTAATCGGTTTCATTTTCTGATAAAGGTTGCTGAGCGGCTGATGTTTTGTATTATCTGTATTTAGGGTTGCTGCTTTGTAGTAACTTCTAACCAAATTTCTCCCCACCCCATTTTCTCACTGCTTTTGTAGATTCTTTTAAATTTCATGAGACATATTATTTATACATGCATAATCAACCAGGTCCCTTATTTACCGTTCTTTAATTCAGTTTCAATTCAGTTTATTTATATGACGCCAAGTCGCAACAGAAGTCATCTCAGGGCACTGAACAGAAACATTCATATATAAAAACAACAAGTTAACAAAAACTTTCGTAAAAATAATAATTTAACTCTTTTGGCTGAGGAGCAGACTGCTTGGAATTTAACTCCATCACAGAACTCATCTTGAGCACACGTCCTTTACAACATACCAGTACATCCAGCCAGTGCCACCCTGAAACAACCAGTGGTCTCTCACTCTGTTTTTATAGTTGTTGCCTGATATATTCAAGAGGTGTTTCGATTCACATTGCGAATGTTTATGTTCACTTTTAGGCCTGCCTCTTTCTGCAACCTCTTACTCCTCTCCAGCTGGACACTCTGCTTCTCCTGCAGCTATGAACAGTGCCTCACCACTGCTGGATCTTGGCAGGTAAAACACTCAAATATAGAACTTAAAAATAAGGAAGAACTTTCACCTTGTTCAGTCACTACCTTGATCATCTTATCGACCTCTTAAAGTATGTAGCCTCCTAACAGTGGTGTTACCCGTGTTCTGACTTTCAGTTCTGCTCCATCATCTGTGTCTGTCATGTCCCCTATGAATGCTGTTCCCAGTGATTGGGCGGTGCCACATGCCTCAAGACTGAAATACAGGCAGCAGTTCAACATCCTTGATAAACAGATGACTGGATTCCTCACAGGTACATCATACATTGTGTGCATATATGGACAGTGTTACACAAAACAGCACTGTGCAGAACTGAAGCTGTGGATGTTTTTAAGCATCAGTCACTGTTGATTTCATAACAGTTGATTTTTTTTTTTTGTTGTAATTTCTACTTTTTGTCAGGTTTTAGTCACCTCGAAGGAAGTGGTAGTGGTTGTGTTTTATGGGTGTGTTCTGACAATGGAGCTTTCTCAACACACACACAGACACATGTGCATTCAACTTTTTTTGTTAGAAAAGACTTGTCGGACCTGTTCTCTCAAAAACCTTGGGATTTACTGAAATGACAATACCTCTCTCATGCTCTCTCACCCAGTCACTCCAGTCAGGCTTGTACATGATTTCCTGTCTAGTGGCACAGCCCATTATGTAAATTACACAAGTGGCTTGTTTTAATTTAAGTTCCAATTCAAACTACAACACTCTGTTCTTTAACCCTAATTTCTAATCCTGAATTATCTGTTTGAACAGTTAATTGAACAGTATGTTTTATTTCATCATCATTTTACTGACACACCCTGTCGGTCGTGCTTAACAAGATTATACACAAACTGCTGTGGTCCCTTGTTTAAATCAGACCTCACAGTCTCACTTTACCCTCCTTCCTTTCATCTCCCACACATCAGAGCCACACAACCACTCTGACACTCGTCATTCATATTTCCAGGTCAGCAGGTGAGAAACGCCATGGCAACCACAATGCTAACACAGACTCAGCTGGCCTCCATCTGGTGAGAAAATATTGTAAATTACCAATAAGTTTGTTTTAAGAAGGTGCTCTAATTATAAATCTTCAACAAATGTATTTTCTCTGTGTATATGGGAACGCCATAGGATTTTAAAGCCCTTCAGTTTATTGATGTTATACATTCTACTTTTGTGAGCACTAAATTGAATTAGTTTAAAATGTTTTATGTGGTTTTAGCTAAATGCAACATACATGTTTACCATATATAAATATTTGTTCATTCTGAATGCAGATGCATGAGCTATATTTTCCCATTTTCCTTAGTTTTTAGTTTGGACAAGTGCAAATACATACAATAGTTGTAACATAAATTAAATGGAAAAGATAGGTTGTAATTTCACAGCCTTCAAGGTCAAACAGCAAATACTTCAGTGTGTGGTTATAAAAAAACCTTGAATTTTTGACTTGTAACCTTAACTTCTGCAGGAATTTGTCAGATGTTGATAAGGATGGCAAGCTAAAAGCTGAGGAGTTTATTCTGGCGATGCATTTGGTGGATTTGGCGAAGAATGGACAACCGTTGTCTCTGACACTGCCTCCTGAGTTGGTACCACCCACACATAGGTAAAAACACCTTTTAGATTCAAATGCTTGATAGAAATTTCTGCAGTGATTATACACGTTAAGTATGCACAAGATTTACATACTGTGTGTGTATGGTATTTTTATGATTTGTATGTTTCATAGTTTATTCTAAATCTTTTATTACAGGAGTGCAGTGAATGGCTCCAGCTCTTCCTTCTATTCAGCTATGATCGATGACCTGGACATGGAGCCTCCACAGAAAGCCAAAACTAACAGTCAGTACTCTCATAACCAATGGTCCACTAAGAGAGTGGCCTTGTACACAACTAGTCTCCTATATACTAAAGCTGTGCAGGAGTCAGTTGAGTTTATAATTGCACACACTGCCAAGTGAAAATATAACTGCATCCAAACAAATTTTGTGACAAAACACCAGGCAGCAAGAAAGCGATTCACAGCTAAATATATTAAATCTCCTTACAGTTTCGTGTTAATATGTCGGTAAACTGCTACTTGCAAATAATAATTGTTATTTAGGTTCTTGTTCTTTATATCTTTGAACATCTTTTTCAAAAGCTCATAAAAGTAATCAACTTATTTCAAAGGACCAACAAGGTATATATGAAAAGTGAATCATAGACCACCTTTTCCTCCTACTTCCAGTGTCCTTTGAAGATAAGTTCAAAGCCAACATGGAGCATGGGAACGCCGAGCTGGAGAAGAGACGTCAGGCTCTGCTGGAGGCAGAGAGGAGGGAGCTTGAGCGGCGTGCTCAGAAGGAAAAGGAGGAGCAAGAAAGGAAGGAGAGGGAGGCTCGAGAGGCTGAGGAGAGGAGGAGGAAAGAGGAGGAGCAGAGGCTGGAGCGACAGAGGGAACTGGAGAGACAGAAAGAGGAGGAGAGACAGAGAGAGATCGAGAGAAGAGAGGTACTGCTGTATGAATGAGTTGTGTGTTTAGTTCTCGTACTTGTGCAGTGTTTCCATTTCACATAGACGGGCATGTTTTTACCTCAATGTTTTCCTCTAATTCTAGGCTGCACAGCGGGAGCTCGAGCGCCAGAGGAAGGAGGAATATGAGAGGAGGAAACGAGGAGAGCTGCAGATAAAGAAGGAGCAGGAGCAAGATGAGATTATTAAACTAAAGGCAAAGAAGAGAAGTCTTGAGATGGAGCTGGAAGCAGTGGTAAGCCCCTAAGAGATTTATTTAGTTTTTGCTCCCGTGTAATGTTTGCAGAAAACACATTTTATTTTTGACGATGCCCGCAGAGATGAAGCTTAAGTGGACTTTTTCTGCTCCTCTGTTGTACAATATATTATCGGTTTTATTTTCTATTCAGGGTAACAAACACCAACAGATTTCTGATCGGCTGCGCGGCATTCAGAACAAGAAGAAAATTCAGAAGACGGAACTGGATCTGAACAATCAGAGGAAAGAGACACGCCAGCAGGATATGAACGCTCTGCATAAACAAATAGAGGTCAGTGTGTTTATTTTTGTTTGTGTTTTCATGTTTACAGTCCATTACCCACATGTGTATAAATAATGTAAAAATATTTGTTATTCATTTTCCCCCGACCGTTCATGTCTTTTGTATTTCCTGGTGGGCAGGACTTCCAGAGGAAGTTGTCCCAGCTGACTCCAGAGAAGAAGAGACTAACAGAGAAACTCCAAAACATGTCTCTGAATAACCTGCCAGGTTAGTCCTGAGGGATGAGCAAATAGACCCCATCTCATCTGCACTTGTAGATGAAACAGATGTCACCACGTTTTTTTTAAAGATAAAAATAAAATTATATATTAAATTAGCAGGTATGGGGGGGGGGGACTTTAAATATGTATATTGCTCTGTAAACAAAGCTGCAACTGTCAGTGAGCTTCCCAACAGGCAGGTTTATATATATTTGATCTGTTTCTAGTGTCGACTATGTCCGCCCTGAAGGTGAATGTTTCAGAGAAGATGGGAACCTGTTGGAAACTGCGAGAGCAGCTGGAAACTCTGGAACGAGAAACTTCTGCCAAACTGACGGAGATGGATCGCTATAACAAAGACATGCAGGTGCAAACAAACTACATAAGCATCATTATCATACAAACTCTGCATGTTGTCGGATATTACAACAAAATGTATTGTGGAAATTTGTGTTTGGTTTGTGTTTGTCATGTTCTTTGCAACGTTCTTTATCGTGTCTCAAACCACATCTTTTCGTCTTCAGAGGTTTTTGAAATGTTCTGCTGGACCAGGATTCCCAGTGGCTCAGGAAAACAGGGAAAGCCTGGAAATGACTAACATTTTCCTGACAGGGAAAACTCAGGGAATTTGAGAAAACTTGAAAAGTCAGGGTTAACAAGGAATTTGAACACTGCTGATTAAAGGATGATCTTTCTGAGAGTTTAACGTGTTCATGTGTTAATGCTAGTATTCCAGTATCACTGAGTCCATGTTCTGCTGCTACAGTGTACATAGTACATGTATCCTTAATGATGGGCTATGGTGGCTTTGTAGTGTCTGATATTATACAATATAATTAATTATTAGGAACGATTGCTTTATGCACATACTATAGGCTTCAGCATACTTACTGTCATCTCTGAATGTGACTCTGCCCACCATCTAAGAAACTAAATTCTGAGCGTTTTGTGTGACAGAAATTTTTCCTGGAATTTCAGGATTAAGGAAAACTCTAGGAATTATTTTTCATGAAATGCTGGGAACCTTGTGGACTGCGCAGCATGAGCCATAGTAGCCTAATTCTAATCATTCTTTACTATGTTGGGCTGATTTGTCAATCTTCTTAAAACTTCTTACTGTGTGCAGTTCTTCTGTGGTCATTTCTTTTTTGGGGGGAGGTCTGCTCACACAGATCCAGATCAAGCTTGTAAATGAGAACTGGTTCGCAGATGTGAACATGGTGTTTGCCTAATATTAAAGCAATGACCTTTCTGCAGAGCCCGTAAAACTTGAGTAAAGAAATACTTTTGTATTCACTAGTACTTCCCGACTTTTGAGGCCTCATTTTCTGTTTCCCTTCTTCCTGTCATTCTTTCTCACCACCTACTTTCCCTATTTTTTTTTTACTTTTTTTTTTGCATCTGACTTCCCTACACCTGACCACTTGCCTCTCATCACTCCCACATCCTGTCTCGCTTACCTTGCAGTCTGAGGGTGCTGAGGACTCAAAGCTTCAGATTGTCTTTGGTCTGCTAGCATGCTTTTCTAACCTCTTCTATCTGCTAAATGTTATCATGTTAGGTCTCTTATTTTATTTTCTCTGTTTTGTTTTTTAAGTTACTATATTTTTTTACTTGTTTCCAGTTGTTCTCTCTTTGTGAGTCTTGTAGACTTTCGTGCATGGTGTTTGTTTACAGTTTTTAGTTCTTTGTCGGTTTCTTCTTGTTGTATACAATCTTATTTTATTTAGTTATTAATGTGTGAGTACTTTATGTTTATCAGGAGCTGAGAGAAAATCAGGGAAAGCAGCAGGCTGCCCTTGAGAAGCTGCGGATCATCAAAGAGGAAAAGCAGCGAGAGCTAATTCGAAAGAAAGAGCAGGAAGAGGAGAGAAAGAGGAAGGAGGAGGAGAGGAAACGACAAGAGGAGGAGAAACGGCGGAGGGAGGAGGAGGAAGCTCAAAGGTAGGGTTTAGTATTTTATATTTTATTGTACAATTGACATTTTATTTAAAATAACTTCATAATCTTGTACAAAACTTTAAGGCAATGCAAAAAATGCTTTTTTTACTCATAGACGTATCAAAATGGAAATGGAGCGTCAGCGGCAAGAAAAGCTAAGGCGGGAAGAAGAAGAGCGTCAGAGGAAGCTCCAGGAGGAAAGGGAGGCCAAGAGGAGAGAAGAGGAGGAAAAAACGAGACAGGCTCTCATCCAGGCTGCCAGGGAGCAAGCTGAACGAGAGCTTAGAGCAAAGGAGGAGGCTGAGCGAAAGAGAAGGGAAGAGGAAGAGAGGAAGAAAAGAGAAGAGGAGGAGCGTCAGAGGCAAGCAGAAAGACGCAGACAGGAGGCAGAGAGGAAAAAGTTGGAAGAAGAGAGGAGGAAACTAGAGGAAGAGAGAAAGAAACTGGAGGATGAGAGAAAGCAAGAAGAGAGAAGAAAGAAAGAAGAGGAGGAGAGGAGAAGAAGGGAAGAAGAGGAGAGGCGCAGGAGGGAGGAGGAGATGAAGAAGTTGGAGGAGGAGCGAAAGAGATTAGAAGAGGAGAGGAGAGAAAATGAGCGCAGAAGAGAAAGGGAGGAAGAAGATCGGAGACGACATAGGGCGGCTGAAGCAGCTCTTCGAGATTCTGAGGAGAGAAGAAAGCGAGAGGAGGAGGAGAGGAAGAAGAAAGAGGAAGATGACAGGAAGAAGCGAGAGGAAGACAGGAGAAGGCTTCAGCAGCAGCAGGAAGAGGAGACGAGGAGGCGTGAGGATGAGGGGAAAAAAGCAGAAGAGGAGAGGAAAAGAAAAGAGGAGGAAGAGGAGAGACGAAAAGCCGAGTTAGAGAACAGAAGGAAGGAGGAGGCGTCTCGTCAGCAGCAACCAAATGGAGGAAAGATAGATGTTCAGGAGAAGCTGATGTCTCTGCTGAGAGGGCTGGAGGAGAGAAAGGGTGAGATACACATTCAAGCTTTTCTCTACGTCTCAGTGTTTTCATTAAGATTTGATTAAGAAGAACTTCTTGGTTTTCCATTTTATAACTCTGATCTGCTGCTCCAGGAGGGAAGCCAAAGGTCACACAACACAGGAAGTCAGCTGCTCTCACATCCTTCAAGGCACTCTACCCATTCACTGCACGAAATAATGAAGAGCTCAGCTTCAGTCAAGACGATGTCATTGAGGTATATCTTTATACAAATGGCTTGTCCCCTCCCCCCTTCTAAAATTAAAACATCTAATCTCACTGAAATGTTGTCCTTTTTCAGGTTGATGAGACAACCGAGCGAGAGGAGGGATGGCTGTATGGTAGCAGACAGGGGAAGATGGGCTGGTTTCCAGAGAGCTATGTTGAGAATGTGGGCCCGTCAAACACAACAAATACCCCCACTGCTGCCGCTCCTCCTAAAATGCCAATTCAAACTCAACTTAGCAATGCGCTCGAAGCGGCCAAGGCAGCAGGAACAAAGTCTGCTTTCACACCGACACACTCTCCAAACTCTGCACCTTCTGAAACACGTGGACAGGTGAGAGCTCTGCAGACTAGATTCTTCCATGGTAGGGGTTGAATAGACCAGTCGACTAGTCGATTCTAGGACATCTGGCCAGTTTTAAAATTTTGCTTCGACTAGTCACGGTCGGCGATTGTGTCACATGATCAGCACCGTGCCGCTGGCTACACAACAGATTCTTCCAAGCAGATGGAAGGCCAGGAGCAGGCCAAGTCTTGCCAAACGGGTAGAAATTCATCAACAGTGTGGAAGTATTTCACTAAAGATGACTCTTCCGGTTCAACCGCCCGTGATGGATCCCACCACCGCCCACCCTGCTGTTTTTAGTTTTATTTAATCCACTAAATAAAATAAAAATGGGCGCACCACTGCCGGTGGAGAATCCACTGCAGTGGTTTATTTTATTTAGTGGATTAAATAAAATAAAACTTTCTTGCAGCTTAATAGTTTTGTTTTTCCTGTGACTTATTTGCAGTATGATAAATGGAAGGAGCATAAATATACGTTCCCAATGTTTTTACTTTTGTAGATACTAAATGACGTCTTTTCGTGAATAGCGTCTTGAGTTCCTATGATGTCACGTCGACTCGACTTTTAACATGTTGAAGTCGACTTTTTAAAATATGTAGTCGTTCAACCCCTATTTCATGGTACTGTGAATATTGTCTGAGCATACAGGGCATTAATACCAAAATATTCACTGAGATGCCCTCTCTGTTTCAGCCAGTGGTGGGTAACCTGTTGGCTCAGGCCCTGTGTTCCTGGACAGCAAAGACAGACAATCATCTGAACTTCAATAAGGATGATGTGATTCATGTTCTGGAGCAGCAGGAGAACTGGTGGATGGGAGAGCTGAACGGTGAACGGGGCTGGTTCCCCAAGACTTATGTGACCTTGCTGGGAGAAGACGAGGGTTCAGAGTAAGTACTCGCACGCATATTTATTCCAGTCAGGTTGAGAGATTTCTCAATATAAAATCAGCTCTTTCTGAAGATCTCTCAATGTCGAGGTCAAGCAAGCCTTAAAACAAACTATTGATGCCAGTTGTGTAACCCAACAAGTCTTTCTCAGCATGTGCGTGTGATTTAAAAAGATAAAGGATTGAAATTGAAAGAAAAAAATAATATCTATTGGTATTTTACAAAAAATAAAAATGTGTGCATGAGTTTCCAAAATTGCAAGTGTAAATATGCTTTTGCCATGCTCTAAAGAGTTAATATCCAGTGAGAAACTGCGGTATGTTTTTTTTTTTTTACGGGCCACATATACTAAAGATGTTGCAGGAATAGCCCTGAAACTCAACCTGACATTTTTTTTATTGCTGCGATTTTGGCTACCTGCAAAATCAACTAGAGCTTGGTGATTACAGTACTTGATTTGACCACTTAGTCTTAGTCACTGGCCACAATCTGTGTTTTGCTGTTTCATTAAACTTTGTATAAACCTAGTAGTCTGGACTACAGGTATATACTTACCTCCAAGACATAACAAATGTTTCTGTGAAAGGTTTTTAGCTCAAGTGACAAAAGCAGCAGTCACATGACAATGTGACCTAACCTGTTACTGTATCGATGTGGTGGCAGTTCCCGTCTGAAAGATATTCAGGGAGCGGGAAGTATTTTTTCTTTCTTTGAAAGAGGAATGTGCCGAGTTAACACTCACACAAAGATAATAAAGTAATATAGCCACTTTTATTCAAAACGGATTAAGGTAATAACAAAAGAGTTCACAATATTGTGCCACAATATTTTATCAGAAATCTATATTTATATTTGCATTTAAATCAAAAGTCTGAAGTCCTTAGTCAACTCTAATGTGGGTTTAGTTGTACTTTCTCTGAGCAGTTCTCAGTCATTTTGGCTGAAATCTTTCTCAGTTGGACAAAGTAAACTTGATTGTTCATTCATTCATTCATTCATTCATTCATTCAACCAACCTTCATTTACACAGATAAATCACATTGAGCCTCAAACACTCATTTACAAGTGAGACTTGTTTAGACGGACAAAAAGTAATGAAAGTGACATGTATAGGATTTGGAGGCAAAAAGAATTCCTATCAAACTCTTTCCCCTTGACTGAGGAGAAAGACCCTAATATTGAAAAAACACCCCGCACATAGTGACGTAGACATTCCGCAGAGGAGGGGGAGACGAGCGGGGATCATGTCAAGGACACTCCAGAGGCACTGTAAGAGTTCTGATAAGAATGGTACAATCAGTCAGTTCCCTCTGGTGAGATCCGTAAACACTCTTGTGCCGAGGTCGACCTGGAACAGCGTCAGAGAGAATCCAAGAGTCCTGAAATGACGACACAATGTTTATTCAGCCAGGTCCCTCTGATAGGTCTGCAGACTTCTTCAGTGGGAAAGGAAGGGAGGGGGCAGAGCATCGATTTACAGTGCCTCCAGGCGAATTGAGATAAGGTGGCCAGTCAAGGCCAGCCACGGAGCCGAATTCAGATAAGCAACAATTGTTTTGGGAACATACAGAACTTTACTGATTCATGTCTGCCTTGAGTCTTTGCTGGTCCTCTCGAATCTCAAACGTCCAATTGAAGTGGACAGACGCAGGCTGTCTGACCAGGGCCAAATTTGCTACAGACAACTTTCTTGTTTGTTGATAGACCAGGAACTAGCCGAATCCAAAAAGCAGGAAACCACCAGTTATCATAAATCCGATTGTATGTGCATCCTTGGCACTTGTCTTCTCGTCGAGAAAAGTCGGCTTGCCTGAAGCTTGTCTTCTCGTTGAGAAAATATTATCAATTGCTTTGAGAGACCAGCTGGCCAGACCAATAGCAAAAATGTATGGTTCGGAATATGTGTAGAGAGAGGCTCTGAAGCAGTTTCACAGATGGGACAGAACAGAGCGAGGGAGAGGAGGGGAAAGTGTCCGCCCTTGGCAACAGCAAGTGGTAAATTGTCATCCATGTCTGATTTGGTCGAGGTTCAATTCCAGCAGTCTTGATCTAATCTACATTTTTAAACATTTTTAATTTATTCTTGCCCCCATATGCAACACAGTATTTCACACAGTATATGGATGCTGTATATGTATTTAATTTGTTTGCAAATGCAGTTTCCTGTTTGTAGAAGAAGTAGCAACAATTTTTCTGGTTTCCTTTCCTTTCTTTTTTTTTTTTTTTTTTTTTTTTTTTGTTTTGTTTAAAGCAGTTTCATGCTGAATAGTTACTGTTGTTCCTCCCCGTTTTAGTCAGGTCAGGTGTTTTGCTGACGTGTGAGAAATATTTCACTTTGTTTTCCCCTTACAACCTCAAGAAAGAAAAAAATAAAAATAAAAGCTTTAAAGTTGTCAAGGTGTTTACTGAACACCGCACAACTTAAGATAAATTGGTTTGACTTGTGGGTGATTTTAAGAGCAGTGCTGATAATTTTTAAGTTCAGTTGTCCATTTGTTTTAATAATGTACTAAAACTGATCTTGAGGCTGAAGCGCTTGACTTACCCATCAGTCAGGTGCATGTTCCAAATTTCTCCCGTTTGTATTCAGGTTTGGCTCAATGCTAAAGCAGCACAGAGTTCAGGAGGCCTGACCTGTTATAACTTAGCTTTCAGTCATCTGACTGTGGATTACCTTACAGGTCAAACTGAAGGACATTAACATGTGGTGATGAGGAGTTTGGTGGTTTTACTCTAATCTAAATAAGAATATAACTAAATGGTAATAGAAATAAATAAGTGAAGTAATGGATTCTCTGTTTTTAGCACGAAGAGCTCCCCTCCTGATGCTGCAGAATCAGCTGACAGCCTTCAACGTGAAGGTACAGTAACACGTCAAATTATTCCAGCTGTTTGGCACAGATGTGTTGCTGTTGCTCTACACATACTTTTTTTATTCATTGATAATTTTGACATCCTACACAGATTTCTTTAGCAGGGCGATGGAATACTACACATCATTTTTGTCTTGCTGATGAGGCCTGACCATCCAATAATGGAGTTTAGCTTATCTGACCACAGCAACATTGCTTTATTAATGTTTAAGGTTTCTTTCTTCTTTGCAGAGTATGTAGCGTTGTACACGTATGAATCTCCAGAGCCTCGTGACCTGACATTTAAAGAAGGAGATGTAATATTGGTGAACAAGAAAGAAGGAGAGTGGTGGAACGGCTCGACGGGAGAGCACTCTGGCCTTTTTCCAAGCAACTATGTCAAACCTAAAGAGGCAGATGTAAGAACACTAACACATACGGACATATGTTTAAACTTTTGTGTTCATGAGAAGCTGTTCTGTCATTTTCTAGACTAGTTTGTGTTAAAAATAGATCATTGTCACCATAAATTGTTCATCCAAGTTCTGCTAAGCGTTTAAATTAAGAGGTATTTAAAATCTAACTGAACTCAACTTGTTTTTTGTTTCAGACATCAAGCATATCTGGAAAGAAAAAACAAGGTAAAAATATTTTAATGTTTTCACAAGATTCACACAAATGTAATGTGAAAAATTAAACGCACCTTGTTTGAGTTTAATTAGCATGAGCAAGAATATTTTGGATGTTCTGTGCAGATGATTGGCTTTCTTTAACTATATTAAATTAGTAGATGTAATATTGTTGGGAAAAGGTACACTTTTAGGCTCAGCAGCTCATATTGTGCTCCTTTACAGAAAATAAAATTCTTCTGGATGTGTTCAGCATATTTTTCCACTAGTCTTTATTTCCGAGCACTCGTTAATCTACATTCCCTTCAGCTGTCAAAAATGTAAACGTTTCTTCTTTTTTTCTATCTCCCCTAACATTAAAGTTTCAACGTTGACTTTGCTATTTTATCAACTCTCCTGTTCTGTTTTCATGAGCCAGTCTGTGTTGGGGTTGTGATGAGGATCCAGTTTCTGTTGGAGTTTGTACCAAATTTTGAGGTTCTTGGAGAAATAATTTTGCCTTAATTTGCTCTTGGATTTAATGTGGTGGAGTAGGTAGTTGGAGATAACTTTGTTGCTGTAAAATGTAAACTTTGTTTAGGTCCGAATGGTTTTTAAGGTTTGTTTAAATTGCTCACCAGAACCAGACATTTTGTGTCATTTTATTTCTGTCATATGAGAGGCTTTTGTTATTGTTGGTCATAAATGAGTTATTTTTTTATTGTTGGTCATATGTGAAGTTTTTTTTATTTTTTTATTGTCACTCCCAAGTTTCCAGTTTGAAAATCTTGAAATGTCAAGATTAGTTTCACCTACCTTTTAATGTGTGAATCCACATTTTTATCAAAAGATTTGAATGCACAATAAATGTGTGAAATTCCTTTAAAATAATATTGTAATTTAATTATATTTTAATACAACATGTTTGTATTTTATCACATTTGTATCTCAAGTGTACCCTTAGTTCTCATGCCTGTAGAAACACGAGTCCAGATCAGGTGTTCTGCCTCAGTTCAAGTTATTTCGGTGTCTTGTGTGCACAGAAATCGCCCAGGTGATTCGAGCCCACCCATCTGCTGGCCCCGACCAGCTGAATCTGGAAAATGGCCAGCTAATTCTCATTTTTGGCAAGAATGCCTCTGGCTGGTGGCTCGGAGAACTTCAGGTCAGTGATGAACCTGTTCATATTTATTCTTTCAGAGTGCAGTGGATAATCATTAGCTATGTTGTGACAACCCGCTTGTAAACCGTCACAATGTTTACATGGACATAAGTAATCAGAATTAAACGGTCATTCGGAATAAAAATGTCATGTAAACGCCCCATTCGGGTTATTTTTTGTTGATTCAGCTCGATCTGAAAAAAATTGTAATCAGAATGAAACGGGTGATTTATGCCGATTCATAATCTGAACGGTGCGCATGTAAACACTTAATCTGATCATTTTATTTCGATCGTTGAAAACTGACCTGATTGTGTGACCTATGTGTACCTCACGTATTTCCGCCTGGCTAATGTTAATAATATTAGCATGTCGGGGAAGCAAAACTGGTCGATGAGCGACACAACATTTCTGTTAGAAACTTTGAAAGAGCTCAAAATGATCTGTATTACCTGCAGCTCAGTCAGAGTGCAGTAACGTCTTCACCGTCATTAAAACCTGTCGCGGCTCCATTTTGAGCGCTCAGGTTTGTTTACGTTCATCCCGGAAGTAGAGCTTCGTCTTCTGTGTTGTTGTTGTGGGTTTTTTTTGTTTTTTATTGAAGGAGATTTTACCACTCAGCGCATGTCAGTACTTCTATTCAGAATAAAAGGCCATTGCATGTAAATGCTCATCGTGAACAGACTGTGCCCATGTAAACGACACATTCAAATTATTTAATCTGAAAACATTTAAATCCGGTCAAAGAGATCTGCGCATGTAAACATGGCTATTGTCAGGTTACTTCAGCTGCACTCGCCTCAACTCTGTTACCTTTTTATAAATTCGCATTCCAGTTTGTGCAAACACTTAAAATAAATCATTGTAGATTGTGATTTCTGAGTTTTTGTTTTTGTCAGCTGTAACCAGATTACTGAAATATAAACATCTCTGTAGAAATGTCAGATTTTTTTTTTCACCAGCTGACATGGAATAATAATAAATTAGGGTTATGTCCAAGAAATAAACAACCTACAGATTACTCCCATGACTCCTTTGTTTGGAGGGTTTTTATATAAAACTGTGTTGTTTGGACTTTAATTAAAATCCTTCAATCTGTTTGTTGTTCTTTCGTTAATAGGCTCGTGGAAAGAAGCGTCAGAAAGGCTGGTTCCCATCCTCTCATGTTAAAGTCTTGTCATCCAGTAGTGGTAAATCCACACCAGCGCCCCAACCAGGTAACACATTCAGGACAAACCTGCTACCTGAATGAAAGATGTTGTGGCTAAATAACACATTTTGTCCTGCTCTGCCTCAGTCTGTCAGGTGACAGCCATATATGACTACACAGCTGCCAATCAGGATGAGCTGAGCTTCACTGAAGGGCAGCTGATCAATGTTTTAGACAAGAACGACCCCGACTGGTGGAAAGGAGAAGTCAACGGGGTCACCGGCCTGTTCCCCACCAATTATATCAAGATGTCAGCGGATTCTGACCCCAATCAGCAATGTGAGTAAAGCTCAAGTCATGCAAATGCACGTTTGAAACATGGCGTCTTTCTTCTTGTTTTAAACATCTGAGACTAACTAATCCCAAAACTTTTCGTATTCTTTTCTACCTGGTAGTTTATTATCAGCAGGTCTCTCTGTTCAGCTTTTCCCCATCGACTGTTTCACTTTTTTCCTCACTTCCTCCCTCCTTTCCCAACCTTTATTTCTCTATCCTTCTTTTCTTGCTCCACTGCTCGTCTTTCTCCTCAAAGGGCGGTAGACTCTTCCCCTGCTGGCCTCAGAGACCAACTATCCCTCTCTGTTTGTGTCGAGGAAATGCAGACCACAAACTTTAGTCAATGAGAAAAAAATACTGAGAGAACTGACTTTTTGTTAAATCATTGGGTGTTGAAACATTTTTATGACTGCATTTACCAGTTTTGTAAATTCTTAAAGCCTTGGGCTTTTTAACTTTTTTTTTTTTTTAGGTTTTAAGCTGACAACGCTGGGGGGAAAAGTGTGAAATAGTGGGTTTTCTCTGATGCTTGCCTGTTCTTTTCTTTCACATCTATTTACAGGTTACACGTTGATACAGTGACAAAACTGGAATAGTTTGAACTTGTGTGTATGAATTTTATTCAAAGTTCTTTGTTTGCCATTTGTGCACAGACCATCGATCCAGGCACATAGGAGTTCTTGTGCAAAGTTCTAACAGTCGGAGTCAAAAACACTGATCACTAAATAAAATTAAGATGAAAACGAAGTGGTTTCTATCTACACTGTACAGAAAGTAAACCATGTCCCATGACAAGTGAAGTTGGGTAGTGTGGGGTTATTATTGCACCTCAGCAGTAGTTTTGTTTTGCCATCAGTCTGACTGCGGCAGGGAAAACAATTTTTCCCTGAAGATCATAAAGATTACTCTGTCACATTGGTTTACCAAGCCATGGTACAGAGTCGAATGAAACATGCCAAAATACCATTTGCTGCATTTTTCTCTTGTTTTAATTTAGTGTAGAACAGCTGCAGTTTGTCTCATACTTCCATTAGCATGCATGGGAAATTTTAGATGAAATTGGACTTGAGCTTTAAGAGTTTTGAGCACAAGAACATGTTTAAAAATATATTTTAAAATGTTTTGTCACAAGATGGTGTATTTTTTATGCTTCTCTATAAAATGCAGGATTTTTTTCTTATTGCAAAATAAAAATAAAGGTCGTTTGAAATTTCTTTTTAGTGAAATATTCATGTTCGGCAAACTGCTTTATCTTTACACTGCTCCACAATGTTTCTGTTTGTATTGTCCACAGAATACCAGAGATTTAGATGAACAGATAAAATGTGAACAGCCTTTTGTCAACAAGACCACTTTGCCTGTTGGTTTTTTAATTTGATAAATTGTTACTTCTTTTGTCAGCATCTTTTGTTACGTTGTCTCAAAGGAGTGATTCTCAAAAAGAAAAAAACATATTTTTGTGGTTTTGCCAAAGATGGGTCACTTTTTCTAGTTTTTCATGCTTTTTCCAGGGAGGAAACTAACAAACGTCTAGCTGTATCCTCAGTTCAAGCCTGTGAAGCTAAAGACAAGGAGGGTCCTGTTTTGGTACAAACAGATTTAGCCGCTATGAAAAGACAAAACACAAGAGTAGTAGGAGACAAGGCAGTCAGAGACAAACTCTGAGTCGACTAAAATACCTGAGGAAATAGAATCCCGTTGAGATCGATGTCTTCAGAGTGCAGATTTCAGTTTCTGAACCTTTGGGATGAGATAAACGATGAGGGGGAAGCAGGAGGGGAGTCTGAGAGTGAGCTGCAGACACTTTGTCTGAATGCGTCAGAATGGTCAGATGGTGAATGTGCGCCAGGTAAGAGAGGATTTCATGACTGAGATTAGAGATCAGCAGCGCTTCATTCTTCTTCCTTCTCCTCCTGTTTTTTTTTTTTTTCTTTTTTGTGAACTTTTCAGAAATAATCATAAAATGTTTGTTTTCTTGTTCATCCTGTAGGAGGCAGTGCAGAAGTGTTGTGATTTTAAGCCACCTGTATGTAGTTTGCCATCCTAGTTTTTTGCTCCTCTCCTACAGGGGGATCAGACCAGACCAGTCTGGACTCTCAAGGCCCTGTGGATAAAAAAACACAAGGTTATATTGATGAGCTCATTGAGTCTGAGGAGAGATATGTGGAAGACTTGCAGGTGGTGTTGGAGGTAAAATCCTGCAAATTAAGTTACATGCTCTTGCAGATCATTTTGTGAGGCTGAGATGTGACAGACGGTGTAATGGTCTTTTGTCTATGTAAATCTATCTTGTTTCTGTCTGCAGGTTTTCCACAAGCCTATGTCTGAGTCAGGTCGGCTGAATAAGACAGAGATGGACATGATCTTTGTCAACTGGGTGGATCTGCTGGCCTGTAACAATAAACTAGTCAGGTAAATGTCACACGACTGGAGCAAACGGATACAGGAATTAAATGTTTCAGTTGCTGTGGATTATATGATTTTTTTTTTTTACTGGGCAAAAATATAAATCTGTTTAGACAACTGTTAATGTTTCTGCAGGGCTCTCCGTCTTTGCAAGAAGAGCGGTGGAGAGAACACCCCGGTGCAGAAGATCGGAGATATCCTGGCAGCCGAGCTGTCCAACATGCAGCCCTACATCCGTTTCTGTTCAAGCCAGTTCAATGGCGCTGCGCTGCTGCAGACTCGCACCGACAACGAGCCGGACTTCAAGAGCTTCCTCAAGGTAGGAGGGAGAGGATGGTGTGAGGCTTGAAGAAATTTGTGTCCACCTTTGCTGCATTGGAGACACTTTCAGTGATTCAAAAATAAAATATAATGTCTTTTTTAACTTGCGTTGAACCCTTGTCCTGTATATGAAAGTGGAAACAATGGCTTTTATATAAATATTTTTTATTTCTACCAGAAAATTGCTACAGACTACAGATGTAAGGGCATGCCGCTGTCCAGCTTCCTGCTAAAACCCATGCAGAGGATCACACGTTACCCACTTCACATCAAAAAAGTACGTTGGCCTGTTTTGGTATGCTTTTTGTCCTGGTAGTTATGAATGTTTTTAAGTTATTGAGCAATTTATATGACTGTAGATTCTGGAGTGTACGCCAGAGGGTCACACTGACCGAAGTTCCTTGAAAGAGGCTCTGGAGAGGGCTGAGGAACTCTGTCAACAGGTTATTTCACTCATTATTCTGGTTTTCCTCTATTGTGGCTGAAGACAGATCTGGCCTTTTGATTGAACTGGTAAGAGGTTTTCTTTTCAGGTGAACGAGGGTGTCAGGGAGAAGGAAAACTCTGAGAGACTAGAGTGGATTCAGCACCACGTACAGTGTGAAGGTCCTCTGGAGGTAAAAAGCTTGCTGTTAACCCACAGTCACTCCAATCAACCAATCTCCATTTACTTTATCCAATTCAAAAGATAATTTCTTGACTGTTTTGTTTCACAGCATTTGGTCTTTAACTCCCTTACCAGCTGTTTGGGTCCCAGGAAACTGCTGCACAGCGGTAAAGTAAGTAACACCAAAATGCTGTTGGAGTCTGGGAACAGCTAATGCAGCCATGCTAACACAACTTTTGTTTGGTTTAGTTTTTTTCAAGATTGAAAATTTGAAGTGAAACTTTCAGAGCCTGATGAACTAACTATAAGAAACAACTTAAATTTGTTAATATTAATAACAAATTTATTCATATTCAAATATTTGCTTTTATGTTTTTACTCCATCACCATGACAGAATTGAAAATTGAACTTTTTAACAGGAGCATTTTCTAAACGTGTATCTCCCAACTTTCCCAAAGCTTTTAAAATCATAACTTAAATGTGGTTTGTTGTTTGTTGCTCACATATTTGAGTGATTGTCACATTTTGTCCTTTTCAGCTGCACAAGGCAAAGAGCAACAAGGAGCTCTGGGCTTTCCTCTTCAATGACTTCCTGCTTTTAACTTATCCAGTGAAACAGTTCACCTCATCTGGGCCTGACAAACTGTTCAGCAACAAGAACAACGTGCAGCTCAAGATGTATAAACCAGTAAGAGAGGCACACAAAATATTTAGATTATTATTCATTGCTTGTGTGTTTTCATGCATGACAGCCATCTTTTGTTCCCTCCAGCCTGTGCTGCTGAACGAAGTCCTGGTGAAACTTCCGGATCCCTCCAGCGAGGAACCCATCTTCCACATCTCACACATCGACAGAGTCTACTCTCTCAGGACCGACAACATCAATGAACGGTAGCCACGCACACACACACACGCACACACTTAGACACAAAAAGCAACACACTGGGTGTTTTTACAACTGCTGTGTGCGTTTTTTGTTGTCAGGACGGCGTGGGTTCAGAAGATAAAGGTGGCGTCTGAGAACTTCATCGAGACTGACAATAAAAAAAGGGAAAAGGTTTATCAAGGTTTGTTTTTGAAAACCGTTTTGCCAAACACTGTGTTGATTTTGTCATTTTTTTATCAATTTGTGCTCATTTGCAGGGCGATCTATGAAGGCTAGTGGAATCGGCAGACTCCTAGTCAACATCTTGGAAGCCACTGAACTCAGGGCTTCAAAACCTAACGGTGATTAAAAGTGTATTCACACAATGGAGTGAATATTTTAAAGATATAGCTAAAATACACTGTAATTTTTAGTTGTGTTAAAATCCAGGTTTAGCTTCTTCTGCACACTATAGTTTCTTTTTTTTCTTCTTCCTTTCGTTTTAATTTACTTCATTTAAATTTGTTTTCCATCCTTTGTGTTAACCCCCTCACATGCCGGTCCTTTTTTTGCCTGCAGGTAAGAGTAACTGTTACTGTGAAGTGACCATGGGATCTCAAACCTTCACATCCAGAACGCTCAACGACACTCAGAACCCCAAGTGGAACTTCAGCTGTCAGTTTCACATCAAGGACCTTTACCAAGATGTCCTCTGCATCACCATAAATGAAAAAGACCCGTTTTCTCCTGATGGTAAGCTACAAACTCCTTACACCAGCTTCTTCTTTTATTTTTATCTCATTCTGAAAATGTTTTCCTATCTCTGAACTCTCTCACGAGTGACCTCGAGGTGGTTCTGGCAAACTGTTTGGTGATTCAGAACAGGAAAGCAGGCCCCTTCCCATGCTGTGTTTTGGTTTGGGTGAGGGATTGCTGACCCGGACTGAGGATATTGTTGAGCAGTGGAAGGAGCACTTCGAGGATCTCCTAAATCCCCCCACCATGTCCACATTTGAGGAGGCAGAATCTGAGGACTCTGGGGAACATGAGTCCATTACCATGGCAGAGATCACCGAGGTAGTCAAAAAGCTCCTCAGTGGAAGGGGTGGATGAGATTCACTCCAAGTGCTGAAGGCTCTGGATGTTGTGACTTTCATGGTTGACACATCTATTCAGTGTCACATGAAAGGCTGGGACAAAGCCTGAGGAGTGGCAGACTGAGGTGGTGGTTCCCATGTTTTAAAAAAGGGAAACGGAGAGTGAATTCCAACTATCGTGAGGTCACACTTCTCACCCTCCCTGAGAATGTTTACTCCAGGGTGTTGGAAGGGAGGCTCCGACCAATTGTCGAACCTCAGATTCAGCAGAAACAGTGTGGCTTCTGTCCTGGTTGTGGAACAGTGGACCAGATCCTCACCCTTGCATAGTGGCTAAGGGGGTCATGGGAGATTGCCTCTCCAGTCTACATGTGTTTTGTGGACATGGAGAAGGCTTATGACCATGTGTTCCTCAAGACATTCTGTGGGGGGTGCTGCAGGAGTGTGGGGCACCTGGGTTGATTTTCAGAGCTATCCAGTCCCTGTATTCTAGAATTCTAGAATTCTAGAATTCGGTTCTAGAATTGTGCCGCTCAAGGTGGCTGCATGTTGGAGCAGCTCTGTTACTTTCATTCTGAGATTTTGCTTTTGGAAACTTTAATTCCTCTTTTTCTGGATGTAAATCACATTTTTTTGGATGATTGTTTCCTCTGGTATCGGATGTTGTGCAGCTGGAAGGATTTTTACGGAAACTTTTTTAGTTTTGGACATTTGTTATGATGCGTAACCATGGCAACAAGGCAGTTTCTACAACCAACAGCAGCTGATTAATATCTCAAAAGCTCAAGTAATATCTCAACTACAGCCCTAAATTTCAAATGAGTTGAAAAGGATGTTCTGTGGACGCATTTTCATCTACCTGCCAGCTGTGCTTGAGTGCCTGACCACTGAGATCCTGGAACTAGCAGGAAACACGGCTCATGACAGCGGAAGGACAGGATCGTCCATCAGCACCTACAGTTGGCTGTCCACAGCGATGAGGAGCTCAACAAGCTGCTGGGAGGAGTGGCCATTGCCCTGGGAGGATTTCTGCTCAACATTCAGGTGATCCTGAAGCCCAGGAGGCCAACCAAGTGCAAGTAAACGGATCAACATCTGTGGCCAGTTTTTTCAGATCTGCTATACGACGGACCATCACAAGAGATCCTTCCCGCCCACAACCATCAACATCTAGAACAACTCTTTTATGAAACAAGGAAAATGAGCTACAACAACATTTAATTTCCCTCTGGGATTAATAAAGTATTTTTGAATTGAATTGAATTGAATTGTATAACCAATGCAGGAGCTGTGTCCACATACTGGGCACAAAGTTGAGCTTGTTCTCAGTGTGGGTTGGACTCTGCCAGGGCTGTCCCTTGTCTCTGATCCTGTTTGGTTTCATGGACAGGATCTCACACAGTCGTGGAGAGGAGGGTGTCTGGTTTGGGAACCTCAGGGTCTCATCTCTGCTTTATGCGGATGATGTGCTTCTGTTGAAGTCTTCAAGCCAAGACCATCCCAGGCCATGGTTCTCGACCATGAAATGCCACCTCCAGATCAAGGGAAGACTTTGCCTCAGGTGGAGGAGTTTGAGTATCTAGGAGTCTTGTTCACAAGTGATGGTAGGATCGAGCAGGAGTTGATTCAACGGATTAGGGCCTTCGTCCTCAGTAATGAGGTTATTGCTTTGGTGAAGAAAGAACTGAGTTGAAGGGCAAAGCTCTCAATTTACTGCTGTCTATATTCTGACCCTCATGCAGGTTTATCTCTAAAAAGCCATGTGAAGGAATTACGTACATTTGGTCCAGCGTATTAAAAATAAAATTTAACCCCTCGCCTTCCACTGAGCTGTTTGCTCATAAATTGTTCTAGAATTGCGCCGCTCAAGGTGGCTGCATGTTGGAGCATCTCTGTAACTTTCATTCTGAGATTTTGCTTTTGGAAACTTTAATTCCTCTTTTTCTGGATGTAAATCACATTTTTTGGATGATTGTTTCCTCTGGTAGCAGATGCTGTGCAGCTGGAAGGACTTTTACTGAGGCTTTTTTAGTTTTGGACATTTGTTATGATGCGTAACCATGGCAACAAGGCAGTTTTCTACAACCAACAACAGCTGATTAACATCTCAAAAGCTCAAATAATATCTCAACTACAGCCCCAAATCTCAAATGAGTTGAAAGGATGTTCTGTGGACACATTCTCATCTACCTGCCAGCTGTGCTCGAGTGCCTGACCACTGAGATCCTGGAACTAGCAGGAAACACGACTCATGACAGTGGAAGGACAGGATCGTCCCTCGACACCTACAGTTGGCTGTCCACAGTGACGAGGAGCTCGGCAGACTGCTGGGAGGAGTGGCCATCACTCTGGGAGGAGTTCTGCTTGACATTCGGGCGGTCCTACAGCCCGGGGGAACCAAGAGGCCAGCCGAGTCTGGGTGGACGGATCGGATGGCATCTGGAGCCAGTTTCTTAGGATCCACTGTGGGATGGACCTTTACAAGAGATCCTTCCTGCCTACAGCCATCAGTATCTGTAACATCTCTTAATGAAATGAAGATAATGAGTTACAACAACAAATAATTTCCCTTTGGGATTAATAAAGTATTTTTGAATTGAATTGAATTAAATCCTTTGTGGTACAGCAGAAGATGGAGAGGGAAATCTTCGCAGACTTTGGGGAATCAGCTGGAAGATTGTTGCAGAGTTTGCTGGTCGGCTGCTTCGCTTTCATCTTCCACGCATTTTGTCGTATTTCCAAAATACTGTACCGCAATTTTATTTTACACTTCTTGCAAACAACCGTGCTCTTATTAAGCTCTGTCTTCCCCCAGAACATTGTAGGATCTGAAATGATTTTTAAAGACGAAGGAGCGGGTTGAATCACGCCGTCCCCCTCCTCCATGCTAGCAGGTTCCATTCAGATAAAGGGAGCTGGCTAACTAGCTTGCTGTACGGTGGCCTACATGGCCAAAATTCTTCGCCAGCTGAGCGGACACGCAAAGCGATATGCAGTACACTCAGGAGTAGGAGCAGAAAAAAAATAAAATTCAACATATTTTAAAATCGATTTATAGAATCGATTCAGAATCACCAGGACTAAGAATCTAGATTCTTTTAAAAATCTTTTTTTTTTCTGTACCCCTAGTTCAGACTATCTTCAGTGTTTCACTGCTTGTGAAAAAAAATCACACCCAGCTTTAATGTTTCTATGAATTAAAACTAGTAACAGTAAACTTTGATGGAAATTTGAATAGACTTTAGTGGATCAGCATATATTTTTACATTAAGCAAAGGAAAACTCAGTTGCTCCTCATCATAACAAATATTCCCTCAAACCCCCGTGGATCCATCAGGTCAAAGTAATTCTTGCGTTGTTAATTATTTCACCTTTACTTTGCCTTCCAGTACATTCTAACACGAGACCCTTTCTGCTTTTCTCACATCAGTGTTTCTTGGGAGGACAGAGGTTCCCGTAGCAACCATAAAGAAAGAGTTGGAGAACAAGGGACCGGTGACGCGCCGTCTGCTGCTGCACGAAGTTTCAACGGGAGAGGTGTGGGTCCGACTTGACCTGCAGCTCTTTGCCAACCAATAAGGAGCCGAACAAACTGTAACGAACTGGGTTTTTTTTTACCAAAACATTTAATCAAACATGACAAGCTGCTTGTTTTAAACAGACCAGATGGTTCCACTCACATGTGTAACACTGACTTAAATGTATTCTTTTTTTTTTTTTTTTAATAAATCCTCTGAACTGTATGTTACACACAATGCCTTTGAAAATGCAATCTTAACCAGCACTAATGTCTTCCATACCCTCCCACTATGGACAGGGCCTGTCTGACATCATCTGTATTCAACAATAGGAAACCTTCAGTTTTTTCCTTTTATGACGGTGAAAAGGGAAGCTGACCTGGGCAGCAGTTTTATATCTGTACCATATTTACACTAAAGGGTTTTTTTAAATGGAGAACAACCAGCTTCCAAAGCTGAGGAGATATACTTTGTTTTCCAACTGAATGTGGATTAAATGAACCAGAAGTAAAACTTTTATGGGTCATTAAATAAATAAGATTACAAGTTCTGTCCTGGTGCGTCTCTCAGCTGTTCCTCAGTAACTACAGTCTGTTGTTAGGTGTTCCCATCTTGCCAAATCACCTCAACTAAGGCCATCTAATGAGTTAACAATCAAGTAACCAAGCTTTTCTGTGTATGTGCCCAAGTTTTGTTTTGTTTCTCTCTGAGGAGATGGTGAGTGCCTTTGAGAGGTTGTGCTGATCTACGTTTGGGACCATCGCTGATCACACTGTTTGGCTCAGCGTCGTCCTCTCACAACATTTAGAGCATCACAAACAGCAGACGACAGATGACGGACAGCGACGTAAAACACTTCTGACAACCTGGAGAGGAGGTTTTTAGGTTGTAGCACTCGTCTGGAGTCAGTTTACTAATGTAGACCGAAGATCTCGGGATTTATTTTGAGGTCGAGTCTGTCACTGCGACACCGAACATGAACTTTGTTGAGTTTTTTGTTTTTTTTGTGATGTGTGTTTGTGTGAAATGTAAAGATACTAAATCTGTTCAAATTCAGACACGTACAGATAATTTTCATCATCTGATGCTAAAACTTCGAATGTGTTCGGCCTTGATCGAAGCCTTTAAAAAAAAAAAAAATCCAGTTTCTAAAATCATTTGCTGTCGTTGGGATGAAGTTGCTTTTTCTTTAGTAAGCAAGTCGCAGGCAAACGATTTCAAATTGACGTAAGCTGATCGAGGTGAACACAAACTACTGGGAGAAAATCTCCATCTTTTTCTTTTAATATAAATAATTTTGAGGGTGTAAACTTAGAGTTTGTCAATACGATAAATCGTATTTTCTCTGGTATATATAGATATACATATTGATATATATATATATATCTATATATATAGATAGTTTTTTTTTTTTTTTCCCATACTCTCAACGTGCCTGACCTGTTTTTAAGCATCATTCTCAAGTCCCTCCTCATAAATGTGCAGCATGAAATCTTTACACGGTTTTTGGATCTCAAGGGTAGATGAGGATCTCTTGTTTTTATCCTGCTGTGTTCAGGTTCTTTTCCAAGTGTCCTTGCTCTGAATATTAGTAGAGAAAGTGTATTTATTTCTTAATTTATGCGTGTGACTATCCAAAGGTTTGGAGCGCCTTTGCTGTGTTATTTTGAATAATCAGCCGTGTTCAGATAGGGTTCATCTTTCACGTGTGTGATGCGAGTTAAAATGTGTCGATACGGTTTTAACTAAGTTGAAGATGGTTTGACGTCTTCAGTCAATTTATTCCTGAGTGTTTGTTTTTAAGATGTTTTTTGAACATGTGGAAAATCTGTAAAGAGACTGGATCGGCTTTTTCTTGTCTGCACTGTGGTGTTAAAGCTCATCTTTGGATTTTTATTGTTATTTTCCTCAGCTGTCTCTAACCCACATTGTCATTAACCAGCTGTTTGTCACATTGACCTTGTCACGTTGCTCTAAATCTTGTCTTTAGAGGACAAATAAAGACATTAAAATGGAACAAAGTGTCAAATTATTGGTTAGTTTTTAAAATAAGGAACTTAACACAGAATTTAACCTTCAGATATAACCACAAAACTATTCGCCGAATGTTAAATGTAAAAAAAAATTGTAAACTTAAATTGAGGGAGGATTTTACTGTGCCACAATATATTTATAATTTTACTAGCATCTGTTGATTTATTTGTTTTTACACAGAAAGTGAGCAGAGCTGAGTAGCATTGCTCATTAAATCCTTCCTTACTCTCCACTGGCTCCAACGGGCCAAGGAGCAGCCGTCGTTACCGATCCCGACAGCAGCACAGCGCTGCACATCTGGGTCGACCACATCAGCTGAGCTCCAACTTCTGAGGTGGCACTAATTCATTCGATGGCGCTTGCTCTGATGTAACGGTCACGTATGTGTTAAATGCAGGCTTTTTGTTGTATTTTATTATAAAATACCTAAACGTAGGTGACGTCTTGAAACTTCTTTTTTTGTTTAAAGATGTTACTTTTTGGAGTGATGTGATTCCAACAAAGTATCAGTTACTCAAAACATAAACCCCAAAAGCTTTTCATTAAGGTCATGTGATGAGGGTTGCGTGTTTTTACATGTCAATATTTCACAAACCCAGTCAAACTTAGGTTTTCATCCATCTTTGTTTGTTTCCTGAGTGATTGTGATGAATAAAGACCAGAAGGACGATTGGGTAGAACAAAATGTCAGAGTGGAGCTGACCTTTGGATTAAAAACTGAATGTGAGCAGGTACAAGTGGTGCCAAGTAGGAACAGCAGCAGGAATGCTCTGTGGTGATCACCCCGTCTGCCTGAAAATTCAGAAGCAGACTAGTTTAAGATCCTTAAAAGCTGTGGAATTTACGGCAAAGCACCGTATTTTGTTCACATCAACTTTCATGTTTAACGTCTTTATAAATTAAAAGGAGACGTTATGTAATGTGAACATTATGCTGCACAGGAATCCAGAGCCAAGAAGACTACAATTAGCATTTTGAAGTTGTAAAGTTTCTTTTTCTATTCTAATTTTCTGGATGAAACTGTGAAATACTGGTTTTATGATTATATTCTTCTCAAATGAATCATAAACCGCCAGAGGTGTAAAACCCTATTTGTTTTTTTTTTGTTTATGGTGGTTTGATAAGGAACAGTTTAATCCTTTTTATTGTTAGTTGACACTTTTTGAACTTGCACATCATATCAAAGCATCCCCACGACAAGACAAACATGACCCGAGACCCCGATTCCACCGATGTGGTGACGTTAAAAAAATTAATAAAAATTCTAAAAAATAAAAACTTTTCTAATCAAACATTACTGCACTTAATAAAGAGTAAAAACAAAAGTTATTTTTGTTTTACCAGTGATTACGGAAAACAACATAATCCAATCTGCAGTTTTTGAGCCTTCCCATGGGCAGATGATGCGTGCTCATGGACAGAGAAGTTTTTTTATTTTAATTCTCAAAATGTATCAAACCGTTTCTTTAATTTGAGTCTAACCTGACAGACGAAACATCTAGATGAAGGTTTGTTGATCTCTTCAGCTCACCGCTCCACTGTTGGTTCACACTTCGGAACAAATGAATAAAAACTTTTGCACATCGAGTGGAGACCACAATGTTTCTTCTTAGAGAAACGTTTCACATCATTTTTTAAAACTTACCAAGTAAAAAGAAATAAACGGTTTGCCTACTCTCTGAGGTTATCCAGTATATTTTTACTAAAAGAATGTTCAGAAAATGTATATGGCAGCTCACAGACATACAGAGCAAATAATGTAGAGAGTGTTCTGCATGCGAGTTTAAAATGAAAGTGCAGTAAAGCAGAAGATGAGAGTCGTTTAGACGCAGGAGGACAAACCAGCAGGGGTGAGGAACTCATATGGACACAGAAAGAGACATGAGCAAAGACTCTGAGAGGCCCTCACATCCACTCGACTCATTCAAGGGAATGATTTGATTATGGCCACATGAACAGCTGTCTTATGTAACACACACACACTTGTTTGTTCCACTATCCCCATGAGGACATTTACCAACAAAAGCGGTCTACATTCGCCTCACTTTAACCCTTACCTCAAACAACTTAACACAAACCCCAAAACCAAGTCTTAACCTTAAAAAAACAAACTTCTGTAGCAGAGAAGAGATGCGGTGGGGCTGGCATGCCATCCATTTAAAGTCTCCACACTGATATGAAAACAAAACACACATATACGCAAAGATAACTTGAAAATAATGAGGTCTGTGTTCTGGTCAGAAGTTGCCCTGTGGCAACAGAGAGATGAGAGAATAAAAGAGACAGCTGATGTCAGAGAAATCCTGCAGCCACTTCAGCCTGGTCTCCTCCTGTCAAAAAAATCAGATCAGCTAACAAAACAGCGGGCATGCCACTAATCAATAAAACACTTTGACTCATTTAAAACCATCCTAAATGCATGAACGAGTCAACAACCAGTCATAGGAAGCTTCGCAGTATTTCTTAATTTAGTGCTTAGATTTCAATTCAATTCAGTTGATTTATATACTGTAGCACCAAATCACAACAGAGGTCATCTCAGGGCACTGCACAGAAACATTCATATATAAAAAGTCAGTTAATAATGTTATTTATCTGAGGAGCCAACGGATCGCTTTGAGTTTTCACTTCAGCACAGTCACCCATCCTAAGCGAGCGCAGAGGCAACAGTGGAAAGGAAAAACTCCCTCATGAGGAAGAAACCTTTAACAGAACCAGACCCAAGACAAGCTGCCATCTGCTTCGACCGGCTGGGTCTGGTAGGAACAGATACACAATGGCAGGTCCAGGACGGAGGCCATCAGGTTTAAGGAGGAAAGACAAAAAGACAGAAATCACATGTTAAGAAAAAATAATACAAACTATTCATTTGTATTTGTGTCTGTTCATTTGATGAAATGAGATCAATTTGTTCTTCGGTAATCTAAGGTTATAGCAGCATAATATAAGGAATAAGTCAGGAAACCAAGCCGACTAACTATAGGATTTATC
>NC_056499.1:18597321-18670201 GCF_014905685.2 Nematolebias whitei | reverse complement strand
GTGTGTGTACAGTATATATATTAATACAATCCTACTAAAGCTGCAATAAAGGTAAGCCTGAAGATCAGCTGATGGGAAAACATGCTTCCGTTTTTAGAAAGCAATAAAATTCACCTAATGGCACGTGATGCCAAAGTTTCTGACATTTCTAAGAGTGCTATCTGCTTTAATCGAGTTGCATGTGGTTTTCATCGGTTCAAAGAATTAAAAGTTTAACACGCTTTCTATTCGTGACGGCACCCAGAAATTGTTAAATTCATAACAGAAACATTGCGGTCTTGGCCAGGCTGTTCCAGAAACGTTAACGTGCGTTTTGGAGATCATTGTCCTTCTGGAACAGCCGAATGTGTCCAAGTTTTAGACATCTAGTTGCTGATGTGAGGTGAAGTTGAAGAATGTGGAGTTTGCCTTCCATCTTTCTTTCTTCTCTCTACTTTTGTCCAATTCAGCCCAGCGTGATGCTACCACCACCGTGCTCAACAGTGCTTGAAAGCTCATCTTACTCCCTGTAACATGTGTATCGTCGCAGTGGTTATATAACTCAGTCTTTGTCTCGTCTCACTGTAAACCTTCCTCCAGAAGGTGGCTTGTCCAGCTGCCAATTTCAGTTCTGCTAGAAGGCATCAGTTCTGGAGCAACGTTTCTTACCATTTCAGTTCAGGATGATGTAAAACTTACCTCCCTGACAGTGTTACAGCAGTTTCCAAGTCATGGCAGGCTGGAGCCTTGATGGTTCTTGGGTGGTTCCAGCTGTGACACTGGGGGTCCATTAGATCTGATGTAAGTCAAATCATCCTTCATCATATAGATAAATAATTTAATTAATAGAATGATAAATAAATACATTTTAAAAAGCAGCTTCTAAAGTTTCCTGAACTCCTTTTTGGTGGCATTAAGACATGTTTGTTGTAGTAACACAACCAAAGTGTCAAATCCAGGAAAGCAACAATCTGAGAGACGAGGGCAGATGATTCCTGCACCAAACATCACACAGTGACTCTAGAAGTGTTAGGTTGTGCTGTGTTGCATCACATACTTTTGTTGTGCTTCTCTTTAATGATGGTACATAGCTGGTACATTTCTTTACTTGATGTGTGATTTTATTAAAAAAAAATAGCAAGAATAATCCTAGTTGTTTACACTATTCAGTAATCTCACTGTTCCTGCAGCTGCATTTCTGCATTTTTCCAGCTGAAAACATCCAGAGAAATTAGGCCAGTCTGATCTTTTCTGAGCGCTCCATTCATTTTTCATGTGTCAGAGTTTAAACTAATGCCTTGTCTTTACGGCTGCACGTCACGAGAGCACAACATTTACTTTACAACAGTTACATTTTGCCACTGTATTAGAGTTAAATCATGCCACGGTGGATTTTTTTTTTTTAACGGGTTTGGTAAACACTATGAGAGGATAATAACGTAACAAACACATTATGTGTTAATGGAAGGCTGATTTCAACCTCAGCTCTGCTCTGTGTTAAGTCAGGATTAATGCTCACCAAGAGGCGCAACATGATGAAACTTTAGGAGTGAAAGTCAATTAAACAAGTGTTACCGTTAATTAGAGCTGAACTGGAGGCGGCGTTCAGACGCTCGGCCACATATTGCTTCCTTTAGTGGATGTTTGATTTGAGTGTTGCTGACTGATATAAGCAGACAAATCTTTCTGACACAAGAAACACTTCATTTTTTTATGTAATAGAAATCTGTTTTCTTTTGTCCAATTTGACAATCATGTCAAAAACAGAATTATTGCTCTCTCACACAAATGTGCTTTTATCACCCACTGCCATGAAAGGTGGGCCGGGACCTTTACTGCTCAAGGGGTTTTGTGCTTTCGACACCCACCCTCCCCTTGTTCATTCTTCCTTGTCTGATCTCTTCTCCTCGTTCTTCCTCCTCCCTACTTCTTTTTCATCTTTATTATCCTCCTCGTCCCTTTTATTCAACATCACTTCTGTTCAGGGTGGCTGCACGTCGCTCATTTTTAGCGAAGACGCTCCGGAGCGCTATACTGAGTGGGTCCAACAAGCTTCACTTCAGATCCATCTCTAAGCAGTCCAGTCCAGCACTCTATACGTTCTCATCCCTTTCTTCTTTCATTCATCCTCCTATCCATCTGTGGACGGTCCTAAACTTTATGAGACTCAACTTTCAAACTGAGTAAATCCCTCATCCTCACTTCAGTAACTTTAAATAATAAAGTAAGCTCTTTGTTGTGCCTTAGTGTCTGCAAGTGAAGCTTGTGATGTTTACCCAGGTCCCCAGCAGCCACATCCTAAAGCAAAGTCAGATCTTTAGGTAAATGACAGTCAGGAAGTATAGAAAAAACAACAACAAAGGTTGTGTGTGGCCTCAGCTTTGACTTTTTTTTAATAGCTGCCAAGTGCAGTTTATGCATAGTTGATGTGAATGTGACAGGTAAAGTGAAAAGTTTTACCTTATAATGTGCTGCACTCAAAGGCGAAACTCTAAAAGAGCACATTTATTATTCGTGCTGCAGAGCTGCACGTGTAGGCAAAGCAAAAGATGAAGTGGTACTGCAAGTACAAACGGCTCCTGAATAAGAGCTCGTACTATGGGAATGTGTTAATAAAGATGTTCCCCTGCTCAGATATTACCAGAGGTGGAAAGACTACTGAAAATTTGTACTTAAGTACAAGTACTGCTTAAATTATACTATACATGTAAAAGTACTGGTGTTATGAAAATACTTAAATAAAAGTACAAAGTACTCTTCTCAAAACCTACTCAGAGTATTAATTGCTTTTTAACCAATTGACGTTTTATTGTGTTAATAGAAGGCGTTCAGTTAGATTTACTGTATATAATAGTTACGTTCAAAGTACATTTCTCAGAAGCTCCGTCTTATTTTAGTACCAGGCAAACCGATGGCAGTGACAGTATCTAAGATCTTTGCATACTTAGTCAAATTATCATATTTTCCGGTGTATAAGTTGCTCCTGAGTATTAAAAAAGCAACATGAAGAAGAAATAAACACATATAAGTCGCTTTCATGTATAAGTTGCATTTATTATGCGTTTATTTAATGGTCAAAACAGCTTCATTTCAACTGGGTGGCGTGGTGCCATCCATCCATCCATCCATCCATCGCGGGCGGAGCCGCTAGTTCTCCAGCATTCCTTTACCTACACCAGCTGAGTGAAGTGAGCGCGCACGGGAGGACTCACTGTTGCAGTTCTTAGAAATTTAAAGTGTCTATCAAATTTTGCGATATGAATATGGAAAAAAAATATGTATATAAGTCGCAGGACTGACAAATCTGTGCAAAAGCTGTGACTTATACACTGGAAAATACTGTAATAATAACCCACACATGCAAACAATAAAAAAAACAATATCATGCAGATAGTTGTAAAACCTCGTATACCACAATATGTTTTTTGAGATTAGATGCTGAAGTCTTGTAAGCTGCTATCACCGTAGAGATCAAACAAAGTTTGCATCTGGACTCTGTCTCCTTTTCACCCTCTGTACATGAAACATTCCTCCAGGTACGGCCACGGGCACTCGTCCTCAGTCATCAGCCTTTACCTCGTCATTTCCTCTGTTGTTGTCCTGTCTCCATTTTGGCTTTTTCTCCAACTCTTAGGTCCATAAATGACTCTCCTCTCTACGGAGTTGTCCTTTGCTTACGTCATAGGTTATTGGCGTGTTCGCCATCTGAGAGCATTATTGGCTACAAAGATGCAGATGAACGGTTTGAATATTAATTCAAATTGCGGCTGTACTCAGTAGCGACTTCTGATGACTTCTCATGTTGCTGCTGATCTGTTTCATGTTGCTGTGTTCATTCATACTCATCTGCTCACACAGACTCATGTTCGTGCTGCTGTTCAGCGTATTGTTTTTATGCTGTTAGTGCTTAGCGTATTTTTAGTTAATGTTTTTCTTAGTTCATATCTTAGATCTTATTACTGTTTTTCTTTTACATTTTATAGTTGGATGTAACTTGGACCCTGTGTACAACATTTCGTTCCACCAAATGAAAAATGAAACTCTGACTCTGATTTTAAAAGTAGCCAAGTAGATTACATGGTCTAAATTGTTTTAAGTATGAAAATCACACACTTGAAAGAAATACTCATAAAAGTACAAGTACCCCAAAAAATCTATAATTACAATAATGTGAGTATTTGTAATTCAATACTTCCACCCCTGGAGTCTGCATTTCTCCATCTAAACAGTCGGTGACTTGTGTTGTAAGAACAAGACAAGAAGTTTTTAAAATCATGTTTTAATATAAAAAAAATTCCCACATAACAAAGGATTTTTTTTTTATCAGTCTCGCACATAGGCGTCGCAGCCATTATATGTGAAGGGGACCTGTCCCCCCCCCCCACATTAAAAAAACATTCATTTGGACACGAACGAACAATTCCATTCCACTTGATCAATAGGAGAATACTCAAACCACTAAAAATTCACTCCAGGTTTTCCTGGTTACCTCCAACTCTTCAGCTTCCAGCAGCAGCAGAGTTTCTGTACGTCTCCTGCCTCAGCAGAAAACTATGAATGGCCATAGTGACAAAACATACACAGGTGGAGGAGATAGAGACACCTGTGTGTTGCTCGCTCGCCATCTTAACAAGCTTAGTGCGGGCAGTTGTTAACCAGGGGGTGTTGATCTTAAACATATTCATGTTAGGAGGATGCTTGAGAGGAGCACTACGTCTGTAGCATCTTAGTTTAGCAGTAACTGTGACGCTTTAAGACTCTGCAGGTGTAAGAGACGCGGTGTGTTCAGGTGCATTAAAGTTGAAATGTGTTTAAAACAGCTGAATTTACACAAACTTGGTGAGAAACATGTTTTAAAAGGAATTAAAGTAAGGAAATCTAGATGAAATGTTGCTTTTTTTGTACAATGGTGCGTGTGTACGTGCACGCACACATGAGTGTGCACACACTCACACACACTATAGTGTCCACCCCCCCCCCCCACCCACCCACACACACACACACACATTGCAGATGGTTCTGGCGCCCATGGTCTCGCATGAGACAGCTGGTCTGCATGGTTCTCTAATGTAAGACGGCCTACACATCTTTGCAGTCAGTAAAAGATGTGCACACAAATGGCTGAGTGTTTGAATATGAAGCAGCATCAGGATGAAAATAAAAGTTGTTATTTAGGTTTGTTTCATTTATATACACACACGTAAAAAAAAAAAAAAAAAGATTTTCATCATCACTTCTGTGAACAGCACTGTGTTTGCAGCTGTCGCATCTCATCAGTGTCTGAAATGGTCTTCCTGTGAAACCTGAATATTCTCACTCGGGCTGAGATTTGTGAGATTTATCCACGATGACACGGTCACTGCGTGAGCATGAAGCAACACCTGGCCTGTTTCACGTGTGAACCGCACAAAGGTCAAGTGTGTGGTGGCTGCCTGCCCGATGAAGACATGGCCCGAGGATTATTTCACAGCAGTCGGACTGAAGAAGAAAAGGGGGCCGAGCAGGTGGAAGGAATGTTGTTTACACAGAAACAAAAAAATCACGTTGCTTTAATCCACCTGAGAGTTGTTACAAGATACAGCACTTGCATGGTTATACAAATATTCTAGGAATGTAGTTGGACAACAGCCTGCAAGATGTTTCACGATGTAATTACCAGTACGCTGCTGGTTTAATTACCTGTCCCTGTTCGAATGCATGTGGAAACTTGTGTTACGATTTTCATGATTTGCACCCCTCTGTTTTCGATTTGTCTTCTTTCTGAGGCACCCTTGTCTTTTAATTGTTGTTTTTCTGGGTGAACCCTGCAGGTAGCAGTTCAGACACGTTCACAGCGACAGTGAAAGTTAGGTGAGAGTGATTCAGATGGATGGGTGCGGTGCTGTTGTTTCCAGTGGAACATATAATTATCTCCCAAATTGTTAAACGGCAGTCGAATGGCATCAGCTCGTCTCCAAGAAAGACTTGTTGCAAAAATGTAAATCACTGATCATCAGTTTTGTGTTCTTCATGATATGTTTCAACAAGAAGCTTAATGTTGCAAGTATGAGCACTTAGGATGAACAACGATGGATTTACAAGGATATACGTAAAGTTCAGACATTTAAAGAATGACTTTCAGGGCGGCATGAATCTACATCATGACGCTTGTGTTTAGTGTTTAGTGATCCTTCTATAGGCACTCCCTCTTTGGTAACACATTAAAATAAGGTACACAAAATTTAATTAACTACTAGAGAAAAAATCAGGAAAAAAAATCAGGAGCTAATGGGTAGTTAGTACTTACTGGGGAACACACAGTCAAGCCTTATTAGGGGACTACTGGTTTGTTAACATAGGAACAAACCGGTAGGTAATGGTTAGGTAGTGATTGAGTAATGATTGGTTTCTCAGTAAGTACTTGGTATGATTGTTTCACTACATCAGTGAACAAAATAACAGCCAGGCAATGGTTTGGTACTAAGTGATAGTCAGACATAGTTACGATGACACCAGTACAAGATTATTAAATTGTTAATGTCTTTCATCAATATGTTTACAAAAGAGAAAATCCAATAAAATCAGTAATCACTAGGAAACTTTTTTTTTGACAAGTTGTGACCTCACTGGTGCAGGGTTTATTCAGAACCCACATGAAGAATCTCTCCGCTGTTTTTGTGGTAACAAACCAGTACTCCGCTAAGCTGTGTGTTCCCCAGTAAGTACTGGTTAACTACCCATTAGATCCTGATTTGTTCCTGATTTGTTCCTGATTCGTTCCTTAGTAGTTAAGCAAATTTTGTGTATCTTATTGTAAAGTGTTACCCTTTCTTTTTATATTTTATATTTTTTGCTATTTTTGGATGTAACTGGGGCCTTGAGTACACAGTTTCGTTCCACCTCATGTACCACATGTGATACGAATGACAATAAAAAAAAACTTGAACCTTGTGGCATGATCCTGAAATTTTTTATTTTGTTTAATTCCTTTTGCAATTGTGTTATTGTTGATGTAGACTCCCTTCTTTGTTCTTTATGTTTCATTTAGTCCCTCTTCTCCATCTTGTTCCCTCCGTCTCTTGCTCCTCATCTTTCACCTGTCCCTCATTTACAAGTCAGACCAGCGCGTTCACCTGTTCTCATCCCTTCCTGGTTCTCAGCCACTCACCAGTCTCTCATCCTGTTTGTTCCCTGACAGTTTCCCCGATGTCCTGCTCCTTGTTGTTTACATCTCTGTATTTTGTCAAGCTGTCCTGTCTATATGTTTGTGTTGTTCCATTGTCCATTCAGCCATCGAACATCTGCGTCCTCGTGTCCTTGCTCGCCCCCTGACAGCTTTAATAAAACAAAGGCTAAAAAACGACAGCTGAGGTTTGAGACATTTGTTCAGTTTTTGAACTTGGTGTCATTTCTGCTTTATGGATAAAAGCTTCAGGTAGAAAAGTGGTTTAGTACATTTTCTCCAAGTCATATTTGCACATTCTTCTTCTTCTTCCATCTTTTCCCTCTTCAGAGGTCGCCACAGCGAGTCATCCTCCTCCATCTCACTCTGTCCTCACTCCAACTACCTCCATGTCCTCTCCAACTACATCCATATATCTCATCTTTGTCTCTTTCCTGGCAGCTGCATTTCTAACATCCTTCTGACAATCCCTCCTCTGAACATGTCCAAACCATCTCAGTCTGATCTCTCTAATTTTATCTCCCAGTTGTTCAACCTGTGCTGTACCTCTGATGATCTCATTCCTAATCTTATCCATCCTTGTCACTCCTCAACATCTTCATTTCTGACACTTCCGGTTCTTTCTCCTGTCTTTTTGTCAATGCCACTGTCTCCAGACCATACAACATAGCTGGTCTCACCACTGTCCTGTAAACTTCAAAACTTGTAAACACATTATTTGACAAAAATAAATCACAAATCAGAAACGTCTGCCATTATGTTTTTTTCCCTCCTCTCTCTCTTATAATGTCCCCATTAGGGAGTCCTGCTCTCAAACCTTCACCCTCAAAACCTCCAAGTCCATGAGGAGGAATGATGAGCTGATCTGACCCCTTCAGGAAATTATAGTAATCTGGACTTTGTGAAATCATGAGTACTTCAGCGACAGGAAGCCCTAACATGGAGGTGAAGGTGGTTTCCCAGGAGATGGCGTTGCTTAGCAACATATTGGCAGCTTACACCTTTATTGCAGGTACAGTAGCAGCTCAGGTATAATAGCCCTAATTTGTTGTTGACAAAAATATTGATGAATTGTCTGAGTTTTGAAAGAAAAGCTGCTAATTTACCAATAATGGACAGAAAAACAATTTGGTGTGGAGACCAGAAGATGAAATCTGAGGTGAAGAGGTTTGTTTTTCTAAATCATCTGTTTAACTCTAAATTGTTTTGTCCCTCGCTCAAAGACCAGCCGGAGAGGACGGCTCTGGTGTTCCTCGGAGGGGTCAGCGTGGGTCTTCTGGTCACCCTGTGCGCCATCGTCTTCCAGATACACTGTCGAGCAGACTGTCACTATGGCAACACTAACGACCTTCAGCATCGCCACAAGGTTGGACATCACCACCGCCAGCACATCTGTGCCCACCATCAGCCCAGCGACGGTAATGCAGACCCCTCTTCTGCTCTGGTCGTGGCCTCTAGAGGGACCGGGGTCTCCGTGGCCTCTGGGGCCTCCGGGGCCAATGAGCCGGAGGTCTGGGACGACGCAGCTGACCTGTCGGCACAGAGACGCCGACGCTTCGAGAGAGCTCTGCTCCACGCCAACATGTTCACATCCTCTGAAGGTGCCTCGCACACACAAACACACTTTAAAGACCCTTGAATTATTTTATTGTTGTGGTTTTTGTCTGATCTGGACTTTGAACAAATCAGTGTGGTTCCTATAAAAGCATTTGATGCTGAAAGTCAGTTCATATTTTCTTTAAACATATTTTAGCAATAACATTTGATTAATTGAGTTACGCTATTCAACCGACAGATCTTTATTTTTTTAGTTTTCACGTCTTTTACTTAAAAAGACATTCAACAAATATTCATAAGCAAGAAAAAAAAGGCAGAGATAAATATTTTTAGAATAATTTAAATTAGAATACAGTTCTGAGCAAACATCCTGAACATTTTAAATGATTTGTCAAGAAGATGGCTGAGTCAGCGTTTAAACTGCTGTAGATATTTTACCACCAGGTCTTTATAAAATCATTTTATGATTAATATATTAGTGCTGGTTGGCTAAATTTAGGTTTTTTTTAAGGAAATTTTTTTTTGGAAAGACTGTTGGGAAACACAGGGAACTATCACTCAATGCCAATTTGCAAAGTTGAAAAAAAATTGAAGCAAAATATAAAGAAATTATTCATAAAGGATGTAAATAAATTAAAAGATGAACATAATCAGGTAAAGAGGCATTTTAATAGATGACGTTAAAGTCTTAATTATCAGGAAAGATTTTTCCCTCCTTGACATATCTGAACAAGATGATCTTTGAGCATACACGGTATCGGTGCTTTTTAAATACCTTTTTTCTGTGCGTGTGTCTTCAGAACTGGACCGGGCCCAGAGGCTAGAAGAACGTGAACGGATTCTCCGAGAGATCTGGATGAACGGACAACCAGACATCAGCACCGTCACTCAGAGTCTCAACAGATATTACTGATGACGTGCAGACGGACTGACAGAAAAAAGGACGTAAAGATCCTCGTTTGCACCAAACAGAAACGTCTGAAAGAACCAGGACGGTGTGAAAGCATCATGGTATCTGTGATGGCTCTGTCCTGGATGATGTTTGTTTGGAGAGAATAAAAACTCTGAGTAGAAGTGAGAACATAAAGAGGATACAACAACGTTCATTGTCTTTGCTGTCACCTGCAGCAGTCGTTTCCTGAGATTTGTAACAAACTCCTGTGATTTGGAGCCGTTTCTGCTCTTTAAGAACACAGAAATAAAACAGGAACAGTTATTAGTTTTGAGTGTAGAGTCTTGAGTTTGGATTTGTTATTATGCCGCTGCACTTTTCTTAAAGCTGGCCTTCATTGCTTGTAAACCTACTGTAGTATTGATTTGGGTGCTGGAATATTTGTGCTTAATTTAAATGTAAAAGCACAAAAAACAAGGAATTAAATGGATCTCCAACTTCCTCCCTAAAGAGGACCGTGCAAACGACAAGACTGAGGTAAACATATGGTGCTTTATGCTGTTTGAAATCTATGGTGATGATTGCACACGATGTAACAAAAGCAAGGATGGTGTGAGCTGGCGACTTATCAGCTATACATCTTGTAGCACATTATGACAATCCTCATGTTTGCCATCATGCTTCATGCCAGAACATTTTCCCCAAATAATATCCTGTGTTTAAACATTAAGTTGCTGTTTACATTTTTACAGCACTGGGTTTATGTTCTTGCTCCTGCATCGTTGAAATCATTTTGTTCTGGAGGATCAACTGTATGTGTAAGTGATGGCATCATTAACATTCTAATATGCATGAAGAGCCACAACAAAAAGGTTTGGTCAGAAGAAACAACCAAACAATCCTTAAACAGGTCTACAGAATAAAGTGATGGCACTAAACTAGCCCTGTCCATCTCCTCCTGCTGTTTTAAACGTTAAAAAAATCATTGTGTTGGATTGTCTAAAAGTTTTTTCTTTTTAATTAAAAAAAATAGATGAGTGGGACAACAGCGCCCTCTGATGTGTCTGAAGTGTCCCTGCATGTTTCTCAGATTGCTCCCAGTTTTATTTATATTCAGCTCCAAATTTGAAAATAAAATAATAATAAATGCAAAAACACAAATTTGAGATTTTTTTTTGTCTTAAAGAAATTTAAACAAGTAGTGTTTTTGTGACAAAATATCCTGTTTAAAAATTGGTTATTTGCCAACTTTAACTGTATGATAAAAACCTTCTTCTGGAAACGGTCGGACATTTGACTCTAAATATTTGATAAATCAACCAAAGTTTACAGCAAAAAAAAAAAAAAAAAAAAAAGCCCCAAGCTTTTAACCTTTCTATGGAGACTGCTTGAAAAAATAAGTTTGGTTACCAGGAAGTAAAAAAAAAAAGAGGGATAATTTGGGAATTGTGCACAGTACTGCATGTTGCTTGTTACTCCTGAATAAATCATATAAGTTTAATCAACCTTTTGTTTTTCAAAGTTTTGCCTTATTAGTAGAAATTGTGTGTGCAAAATGAGCACACAACCAATTCTGACGTGTTGTAGAGAATATTTTCCTAAATAACAAATCAATTTGTAACATTTGTGTCATGTGATTGTCTCGCTGAAATTTTGTCTTTGTAAACTTAAACAGCTGGAGGCATTAAGAGATGGTTTATTTCTGAGTAAACAAAATCAGCAGAAACTTGACAAATCCAACATTTTCATTTTTACTAGCTGTTCTCTTAAAACAGTTTAAGAAATGTATAAAATGTAATACTAAACAAATTTTATCAAGACTTATAAAAAGAAATGCAGACAAAACATTTGGTAATGTAAGTTTAATCTTTCAAAAATATATACATTTTTCCCCAGTTTGTATTTTTGTAATTCATGTATAGATTCCTACAACTACAGATATGTAAAATAAATGTTCTCAATTGAAAAAGAAACTCTTGAATCAGAATAAAATGCATTGAAACACTCGAGCACAGTTTGCTTTCTAAGACTTTAAACTTAGATGTTTCAGTAAAAAAAAAATTAACAACTTAAATCTTGGCAACATTTGATATTTGGTAAAACAGCAACCTTTCAGTTAGTGTAAGTTCAGTAAATCAAATATTGGATTACTGAATACACATGTAAACAGGTCTGTAGTGTATTTTCAGACATGATTTCAAGAACCTTAGCCTCCCTGGTAAGGTCTATTCAGAGGTACTGGAGAAGCGAGTCCGATCGGTGGTCGAACATCAGATCCAGGAGGAACAATGCAGGTTCCATCCTGGCTGTGGAACACTGGACCAGCTCTTTACCCTCACTATGGTCCTCAAAGGGTCATGGGAGTTTGCCCATCCCGTCTACATGTTTTGTGGACTTGGAGGCTTTCAGCCGTGTTCCTCGGGGTACACTGTGGGGGTGCTCCATGAGTATGGGATTGGAGGCCTGTTGCTACGAGCTGTTCAGTCCCTATACAAGCGGTGCGAGAGTTTGGTTCACATTGCCGGCAGTAAGTTGGACTCCGCCAGGGCTGCCTTTTGTCACCGATTCTGTTCGTGACTTTTATAGACAGAATTTCTTGGTGCAGCCAGCGGGCAGAGAGATCCTGGTTCGGTGGCCTAAGGATTCCAGCTCTGCTCTTTGCAGATGATGTGGTCCTGTTGGCGTCATCGTGCCGTGATCTCCAGCTCTCACTGGAGCTGTTCGCAGCCGAGTGTGAAGTGGCTGGGACGAGGATCAGCACCTACAAATCTGAGGTTATGGTCCTCAGCTGGGAAAGCGTGGATTGCTCTCTTCAGGTCGAGGTTCTGTAACAAGTGGAGGAGTTCAAGTATCTCGGGGTTTTGTTCACGAGTGAGGGAAAAATGGAGCGTGAGATTTATAGACGGATTGGTGCTGCGTCTGCATTATTGTGGACTCTGTGTCGGTCCATTGTGGTGAAGAGAGAGCTGAGCTGTAAGGCAAAGCTCTCTGTTTACTGGTCAGTCTATGTTCCTATCTTCACCTATGGTCACGAGCTCTGGGTAGTGACTGAAAGAACGAGATTGTGGATACAGGCGGTTGAAATGAGTTTCCTCTGCAGGATAGTTGGACTCTCCCTTAGAGATAGTGTGAGAAGTTTAGTCAGCTGGGAGAGACTCAGAGTAGAACCGCTGCTTCTCCACATCAAGAGAAGCCAGTTGAGGTGATTCAAGCATCTGGTAAGGATGCTCCCTGGGCAGCTCCTTAGGGAGGTGCTTCGGGCATGTATGACTGGAGGAGACCCCAGGAAAGACCCAGGACACACTGGAGAGACTGTGTCTCTCGTTGGTCTGGGAACGCCTTGGAGTCCTCCCAGAAGAGCTGGAAGAGGTGGCTGTGGAAAGAGATGTCTGGACCTCTCTGCCCCCGAGACCCGACTTCAGAACAAGCAGATGATGATGGATGGATGAATTTCAAGGATCACAAATGAAATAGAATTATCTACATTAAAATTACTGCACTAACATATAGATATTTACAACAAATGTTGGAACTGTTTAGGTTTGATTCGGTGTGAACTCTTGTGTCTTTATGTGACTACCAGTAATATTCACAGCTGAATTGTCTTCCTTCCGGTGACGGTTTCTTCTCGTGTGTCTGTCCAAATGTTCTTTTCTGGTAAACGATTGTTTGCAAATCTCACAAGTATACAGTTTCTGTCCTGTGTGTCTCCTCATGTGTCTAGTTAAATGTGAATTACGGATAAATCTGAGTTCACAAATATCACAAGCAAACGGTTTCTCCCCTGAGTGGATTCTCAGGTGTGATCTTAAGTGTGACTTATTGCCAAACCTGTATCCACAGACATCACAGACAAATGGTTTGTGGACCGTCATGTGTTTGTCGAACTTTTTCAAACTTCTAAACCTCCATCCACAAAGACGACAAACAAACGGTTTCTCCACTGTTTGGTTTGTTCTGTGGGTGCTTGAAGTTGCATTTCTGGCGCATCTTTTGCCACACTCATCACAACTAAATGATTTCAGTTTTGTCTGAACTTTCCCGTGCGAGTTAGTCTTTATTTCAACACCTTCGAGTTCAACTACACAGTTTGACGAGCTCAGTCTTGAATGACTTGTCACCTGACTGTCATGAGGCCCGTTGCTCAAAAATCGATTGCTGCACTCAGAGCATTTAGATTTGCTCTCCTTCCAGTCTGTGTCACTGTCTTCAGTTTTTGACCCAGAGCCTGACAAGTGTTTCAGTTTAGACTGAGTACTGCTCACATCATCGTCATCATCATCCTCGCTGGCATCAGTCTCTGAAGAGCTGGAATTGTCTTCCAGAGTATTTACTGCTAGGCTCATGGTAGATTCTGCTCTTCCACTGTCCTCTCCAACATTTGCTGCTGTCATTAGGTCAGTTGAGCTTCTGCTTGGAAGTTCTCTGGCCTCCACTTGCTGCTGGTGAAGCTGTGAGAATACAGCGATGCCATCATCATCCTCTTCTTTCAGAAGAACTGCAGTGAAGGGAAACCTGGTGGCATCAGTCCCCTTTCTCCCAGTGACCTCCTCTCCCTCCAGACTAATCCAGCGTTCCTCCTCTTTTATGCAGAGAGGTTCGAGTTCCCGCTGGTCCACGTCCGGTCTCGGCACTTCAGGGGCACCTTCTTTACTCGGCGCCTTCAGCTGATTTTTTGCAGGCAACGCTGAAACACATGTGGCATTTTAGACTGTTGAGATTTTCAGTTACACGAGCATCACTTGTGCGAGAAAATAAAAACAGTGTGCTAATTTGTGTTTCGTTGTTTTATTTAATAAAAGAGAAGGACAAATAATAAAAAGCTTGAATATTTATTTTGAAAAGGCCCCAAGCTTCCGCTGTTGTGACGTCAGTTAGCATGCTAAGCTACAAGTTCCTTCTGAAGAAGCTAATCTATTAGCCGGAGAGAAACTGTGACTAAACTGCAGCTAACACAGTCAAAGCCGACAGAAATAAAGTTTAAAAACTACAAACCCATCATGCGCAGCTGATCTTTGGGGATGAAAACAGAACCAGAGGTGTAGCTCTGCATCTCATTTTTCTTTGAACGCACCAATTCTTCTTCATAATTTGCGACTGTTCTTTCAAAAATCCACAATATGTCTTCCACCGCTGCCTCCAGTCGCTGTTTGACTTGTGTTCTCCACATAGCTGCTAATTATTGTCTTTAATGGCAGCTATCGTTCAGGTTTAATTAAAACGAGTGTACAGTAGTTGTAATTTCCTTCTTCGTCCTCTTTCTTCTTCTTCGTATGTTGGTGGTCGACAAACACCGTCAGGGCGCTCTACCGCCACCAACTGGTAAAGAGTAGTATGAATAAATGAAGATAGAAAGAAATTCAAGGTTTTTTATTTGTCATTCGCAACCCATGTGGTACATGTGGTGGAATTAAATTATGTATACAGGGTCCCAGTTACATCCAACAAAAGTATTAGAATGTAAAAGAAAAACAGTAAAAAGATCTAAGATATGAACTCATCAAGTTCAAGTCAAGTTTATTGTCATTCGCATCACATGTGGTACATGAGGGTCCCAGTTGCACCCAAAAATAGCAAAAAATTAAAAAAAGAAACAGTATATAAGGATCTAAGATACAAGATATAGGCCTACGCTAAATGAAGGCTACTAAAGATCTAAGTGCTAATAATGTAAAACAATACGATGCAACAGCAGCCCATATATAGCCTATACATACATATGTAATACATAGTTTTATCATGTTTCAGGTTTTAGTTGTTTTTTTTTCCCCCAATCTCTCACTCCTTCCACAATTATCATTTTCTTTGTCAGTTGATCATGTTCCTGAAGACATCACTGCAGTGGTGTAGTCTATGTGAAATGCAGGTATACGGAGTATATCCACTAGAAAAGCTTGGAAATTTCAGTATACCCATTTAAAAGTGCCCAATGACACGAGCCCATGTCACGTATAGGCAATGATACATGACATCATGACATGGGCTCGTGTCATTGTCAACACATCTGGAACATTTTATAGACACAGTTGGTTCAACCTGTTTTTTGTCCTCCATTGCTCGTCTACAACTGGTCCAAAATGCTGCAGCTCGATTTTTAACTGGTACAGGCTATAGAGAGCACATCACGCCAGTTTTGGCCTCCCTGCACTGGCTACCCATTCACCTTCGGATCCAATTCAAAATTCTCATGTATGTTTTTAAATCACTGAACAGTTCCGCCCCATCCTATCTCACTGATCTTCTGCAGCCATATGTCCCACCGTGCTCTCTGAGGTCAGCAGACCAGATGCTTCTCTCAGTCCCAGAAACCCGTCGTAAGCTCAGAGGTGACAGTTGTTGCAGGTCCACGACTGTGGAATGAGTTGCCACTGAGTGTCCGGCAGGCTCCCACACTCTCAGTCTTTAAAAAGTCTCGCTTGAAGACCCACTTCTATTCTCTTGCCTTTAACACGGTGTGATTTGTTTTGGTCCGGTCTGTTCTCTACACTGTTGGCCATTTTAGTTAGCTTCTGCTGCTATTTGTATCTGTATTTTTATTTTATGTTTTCCTGTCTGCTGTGCATGTTTGTTTTCTTTTGTACAGCACTTTGGTTGGCCTTGTTGCTGTTTTAAGTGCTCTATAAATAAATTGGTATGGTATGGGTATAATTGATACTACTTAATACTTGAGCATGTTTTACTTTGATACTGTTTTATAAATTCTATAACGTTTTAAATACAAAGTTTGTTGTAAGCATCAGAGAAATTTTGAAATGTTCAATATGCTTAAAAAAAAATAAAAATAAAAATAACAAATAAAAATAAACGATTTGTACTTTGGTTTCTACGCACAGTACCCAAATGTAGATTACCCCACTGACTGTCAGATCTGCTGTAAATGAATCATTACTATTTGACTAAACATCTCAATGACACCTGCTGGCAGTTTTCAAACCACAAGAAATAATAATTAAAAAATACAAATAAAGGCAATAAAAGTATAATGTTCTGGTTGAGCTCTTCCAGCCACAGTTGAGTTGTTCAAGTATGCAAGTTAATGCTACATGCATGCTGATGTTTGTTTTTGTTGACATGTTCAGGCTGTTTGTGATGCACAAGCTGCAGCGCATCTGGACTCTGCAGCTGCAGCTGCATGTCGCTTTAACTGCACCGCCCGGGCGCTGCTGACGTTTGGGACGGGCTGCCGCAGCCGGACCGAACCCGGACCAGAACCAGCCCTGCAGAGAGAGACTCCATCGCTTCAGGAGAACCCAGCGGAGACGGTTCGGGTGTTCGGGCCGGCATGAGGGACTACTCGGCCGCTCCGAGCGACGCGGGCGGCTGCGGGCCGTGCGGTCAACTTTGCGTCTTTGCTTTTACCGCATTTCTCATCGTTGCTGAGAGGACGGCGCGTGAGTCCTACCTGGGACACGCACATACATCCGCGCGCGCGCACTCACACACATTGCACTGTTTACCACCCACAGTCTGTTAATTAATGATGTCTCTGAGTCTGAGCTTGTGTTTTATAATAGTGTGCACGTGCGTGCATTTACAGTGTGTAGATGTGTGCGCGTGAGCAGAGGGGAGACGTGCGGGATTTCGTCTAAGTGTGTGTGTGTGTGGGGGGGGCAACATGAAGTTGCACATTTTGGTGCAAAGCCTTTCTCTCCGTGCTGAACAGCACGGTCCGCAGATCTGCGCCGCTTTCTTGTTTTTGCGTGAAAAGCCGCACGCTGCAACACTGCTGACTCATGTCAGAATATTTCAATGTCTTCAACTCTAAAACGTCCCAGGCTGCGTGGTTTGTCTTGAACAAAGCCGTTCATCGGAGCCATGTTGTTGTATTTCAGCGCCCTTTTCTGGAGGGGAGTGGATGGATGAGGGATGGGCGTTCACCCCCACATGGGGCCTAGTTCGGTCGGACAGCCCGTTCGGCTGCTCAAAGGCTTCAGATTACATGTATGGAGGGATGGAGGGATGGAGAAGGCAGTGGAGCAGCACAGGAGCAGAGGTCGTTTAAACCATTTATCCCACATCCTGACATTAAATGCTCCAATTTATCCCAAACAAACATGAACTGATGAGCCACTCTCAACTTCCATCAAAGAAAAATACATATTTTATACTTTGTATTCTAAAAAAAGTTTCTAAAGTTCTTTATTTTTTCAACTGCTCCCTTCTTCTGTGAACTAAAAAGTCTCACGAAGACTTGGCAATTGTTTTTTTTTACACCAGATGTCCTTCCTGACACAACCACAGACCACCGAGCTACCACAGCCCTCTGTGTGGAGCAGAGAGCTGCTGGGGGAGCAGATGGTGGGGGTTAAGGGCCTTGCTCAAGGGCACAGAGTGGGGCAAATGAGGGTGGAGGCAAGTGTGGGTGTTTCACCCTTTCCACCCACATTTTGATGTTGTCGGTATACCGGGAGTTGAACCAGTGATCTTCCGATCACAGGCCCACCTTCTCTAACCTCCGCGCTACCTCTCCCAAAAAAAGTTTATAAAGTAATACCTCAAAAGATATGAACATAAACATTCCTGTATGTTGTTTTTGTTCCGTTGGGTTTAAAACATGTACAGAACACTGTAGTCCAGAGCAAAATGGTCTTAATTTTATCAAACTTTAACTCCCAATTCTGCAGTAAGTGCATCGCAGAAGTAGAAGTCCAGAACTCTTTAGTTATTGCATTTGACTTTGCTATTTAGATGCAAAAATGTCTAAAGAATAGTGAATTGTGCTGGTGCTAAGGGGGATATAGAGTTGTAGCAGCTACAGGTTATTTTTTTTAATATATTTTTTTTACTTTATTTAACCATAACAATACAAAACAAAAAGTACAAATTCTTACAATCGAAAGTTACAAAAGGTGATTCATAACATCCATCCATCCATTTTCTTTACCCGCTTATTCCATTTTGGGTCACGGGGGTCGCCGGTGCCCATGTCCAGCAATCACTGTGCGAGGGGCGGGGTACACCCTGGACGGGTCGCAAGTCCATCACAGGGACACATAGAGACAAACGAGCATTCACTCGCTCACTCACACCTAGGGACAATTTAGAGTTACCAATCAGTCTAACATGCATGTTTTTGGACTGTGGGAGGAAACCGGAGCACCCGGAGAAAACCCACGCATGCACGGAGAGAACATGCAAACTCCACCAAGAAGGCCCCTGGACCGGGGTTTGAACCAAGGACCTGCTCGCCGAGAGGCAGCAGCTCTACCAGTTGCGCCACCGTGCTGCCTTGATTCATAACATAATAGAAATAAAAGAAATAATGAAGGAGAGAGAGAGAGAGAGAAAAAAAGGGCATTGTATGAGGAAATTGAAATTAACCAAGAAGCTAAGAAATTTGTCAGCATTTTTTTCCTTTTACATATTTTAATGATTTTGCATAGGACTTTAGCTCATTCTTCCAGTGGTTCATATTAGGTTTACATTTGAAGAAACGACATTTATGAACATAATGTTTAGCTAATATAATCAAATTATTGATAGCATATTCATTATTTCCAATCTTATTAATTAACCCAAATTTGATTTCTTTTAAAGTGAGAGTAAGTAGCTGAATCCCTTTGGATTGGATCCACATTTTAAAATCAAGCCAAAATTGCTGAACTATCATGCAATCAAAGAAAAGATGTTCCAGGTTCTCTGTCTCACAGAAAACACAATTCCCAGTGTCCATTTTAAATTTTGTCCTTAGAAATTCCTTAGTAGGATAAATTTCTTTGGCTTTAGGAGGGACCGGAAATAATATAAAATTAGTTCTGATCTTTTTGATGTCTTCTTTACTAAAGTCCTTCAGAATATATTCTCTCCTAATTAAGTTAGGAGAGTAGTGATGCAGTAGTTTGTTTCGCAAAAATTTTTTGTTACATTGATAGTCAGAGAAAGCAACTCCATCAATACAGAGTTGTTTCAGACCAGGGGAAATATCAGATAATATAATATCTTGTCTCACCATAGCCCTAAGAGAGACTGGAATAGCCTTTAAAATTTGGTTATATTTAATCGCATCACAATGGATCTGAATTTTTTTACAGCACTCTTCATATTGTAAAATGTTTCCTTCGTTGTCCATAAAATGGGCCACGGCCCATACGTCTTTAGAACACCATTCCTCAATAAATATAGATTTTTTATTAATCAGAATGTACCTATTGTTCCACACTGGTGTATTGTGTGGTGTGAAATTGTGGCTGAAAATGGGTTTCCAGTAAGCTACAGGTTAGTTACACTGATGAGTCACATGATGAAGATCTGGGAGAGTCGTGGAAGCTGGACTGAAACGAGACTATGGTGAGCAGCAACCGGATGCCATATTTGCTTAGAGGCTGCAGATGAAGTACGGAGATGGTCAGAAAAACTTTATTGTGTCTGTGGGTTTAGAAAAAAAAAACGCTGAGTGTGCAGAAGGAGGAGCTGTGGTGCTGCATGGGGAAATCTGGAGTGGCAGAGAATGTATAGCAGTGGTGAGATGTGCTGTAGGAGTGACAGATAGTTTCAAGGTGGAGGTGGGACTACAAAAAAGTTTCAGGAGTGATTTGTGACAAAACGGTGTCAGCAAAGGTCAAAGGAAAAGTTTACAGGACATTGGTGAGACCAGCTATGTTGTATGGTCTGGAGACAGTGGCATTGACAAAAAGACAGGAGAAAGAACTGGAAGTGGCAGAAATGAAGATGAGGTTCTCCTTAGGAATGACAAGGATGGATAAAATTAGGAATGAGTTCATCAGAGGTACAGCACACGTTGAACAACTGGGAGATAAAGTTAGAGAGACCGGACTGAGATGGTTTGGACATGTCCAGAGGAGGGACAGTGGGTATACTGGTAGAAGGATGTTAGAAATGCAGCTGCCAGGAAAAAGACAGAGGAGATGTATGGATGAAGTTAGAGAGGACATGGAGGTAGACGAAGTGAGGACAGAGTGAGATGGAGGAGGATGACTCAACCCCTGAAGAGGGAAAAGATGAAAAAAGAAGAAGTTTATGCTACTTCTAATTAGAAAAGTATTACTTACATATGTACAAAGGAAATAAACCAAATGGTTGGTGTCTTGAGTATTTTTTTAACCAAGATTTGAAAATAAAAGAGCCAGTTTTTGTTTTTAACATATTCTGTCAGGATGTGACTTGACAAATATAGAAGGATGAAACAAAGTCAAGTGTTTCAGCATCTATCCTTAAAATCTAAATCAAAGCGGCAAACAAAAGAACTCTAAAATCAAAATATGCAAGAGGGCTGTGACACTATAACCTTAACAAGTATGTCATGAACATTTTCTTAGGATCCCAAATATAAATGTAAAATTATAAAAAAAAAAAAAAAAAAAAAAGCTAAATATATCTAAACCTGACATATTTAACGTCTGGAATTAATTCTCTTTTTAATGAGTCAACCTTTAGTATTTCAGAGAGTATTTTTCTGTCCTGTCTGACTGTTTTCTGTGTTTTACCAGTGATCTATTGCTTTGTGTACTACCTGTGGGTGGGTCACAACTACTGCTATGCCTACCTTGCTGGTTTCACAGCGCTCTTCTTGCTGCCAGGTGATGAAGACAACACAGATCAATACAATGAAAGTAAAAGAAGCTGAGACAGTTTTAAAGTGTAACTTAAATTTTTTGTCCCGCTGTGTCTCTCAGGTTGGGGCCCACAGTGTCTCAGTTATCTGTGGTACCTGTCGGACGGACGGATCCCCAGGAAGTCTCTCAGATGGACACACATTTTGCACTTGGGTATCTTCAAAAGGTGACCTTATTTTATTTGATATACTTCTGAAGAAATATGAATTACTTTCTTTGCCTCATTTGTCTCCATGTTTGGCACTCAGGTTGTGGGATTGTATGCGTCTGTCTGATGAGGATTTGTACAGTGAAATCATGCAGCAGGCTGATGTGTCTGCCTTACGTCTGTTTGAAGCCCTGGTGGTGACCCTCCCTGAGACGCTGCTCCAGACCTACGTCCTCATCTGTACAGACATAGGAGTCAAGTCTCCCGGTGAGCAGAGAGGCTGAATGTGAAGTGCAGAAAGAGTTTGAAACAAAGGCAGAAAAAAATGTAACTTTATAAGAGCTGTTGTGATAATCAACTAAGAAAAAAATAGTTCAATCTGCAGGTCCTTCTCAGTCTTGGTGAGGTTAAACTATAGAAAAATACAGTCTCGCCATTTTTGGCCTTTGGTGTTTAGGCTGGTCGCCAGGGGTGATTCTAGAATCTGAACTTTGGGGGTGCTCAGCCCCGAGTGTTGACGATGGCTCTTGGCTTGAACAACGCAGTGGCCATTGGCATCAGAAGCATTTGTAAAGTGTGTGTGGGGGGGGCACTGGGTGTGTCACTCCCCAGAAAATTTTGAATAAAGTAGATGCCATTTCCTGCATTCTGGTGTATTTTAACAGGTTTTTAAACATCTACATTTACCTACATAAGTAAACGCTTGATTCAATAACTTTTCGAGAGCTCGGCACAACAAGAAGTAGCGCTAAGCTAGCGGCGTGCAATACAGACGCGCTAGCTAAGATGCTACAGATGTAGCGCTTCGCTTTATATTACACACAGCCTAATAAACACTTTGTACAAAATCAGTTTAGCGTTAACTGATCATAAAGACTAAACTTATGTAACCAGAAGTTGCAACATACTCTACATATAAAACACATAAAACAAAGTACAACTAGCTTTAAGTATTAACCTTTAATTTAACCATTAAGCATACAATGTAATTATAACAAAAAATTAAAGATTTACTTTCAGTTGCCTTAGATGAACATGTGGTACTTCCTGTTTATAAATTGTAGTGAGCTGCTCATGAGGTCGGTCGCAGGGCTTTATCCATCTTTTACATTTTACCAGACTCCATTTAGATTTTGGAAATGGAATAAACTGTAGTCCACCCTCTAAACACTCAGAGTAACGCTGTTTGAATTACATGTTCTCCAATGACAACGTTTAACCATTTTTTTCTGATGATTTTTCACAAAATCCCTCTGACCGCAAAGTGTTCATAATGCAAAACCCCAAAAATGTAGTTGGAGAAAAAGAGGGTGGAGCTCCTGCAGGTAAGGGGCGTTTACCTTCGGGACAATTTGAGGTCGCTGATTGGTCAGTTGCTGATGAGCCTACTGGATTGATTGTCAAGTGGCATAGAGGAGCTGACTCGTTTAAAATAAAATCTGATTTTACTGTCCTGTTTAAGAGTGTCATGATTTATTCCATTTTATTCCAAATTTATTCAATATTTTAGTGAATCTAAGGTTTGAGAACTGAGTTTCCTTACAAAATCCTAATGATGATCTCAATTTTTCATGGGAGCTGAGTTAAAATTTAGGGGTGCTTGGGCACCCCACAAAAAGAGGCTAAAATCACCACTGGTGGTCACTAGTTTCACCTGAGTCTTAGTCTGAAAATAATAAAAATGACACAAGAATTACTAAATAATTAGTATAACGTCAAATTAAATTGGAAAAACACAGTTAAGAAGCAGTAGGAAATAGTTCATTACTGAGTGAAAGCAGCTACCAGCTCTAAGGATATATCTCAGTTCTTTCAGATAGCCTATTTCAAGTTTATTGCTGTTTTGCTTTGACTTGACTGCTAGATTTTGTTATTTGCGCAGGCATCAGGCAGGTTTAGGAAGTCAACTGTAAAAGCTGCTAAATCCAAATACTCCTCTGATATAATTACCTCAAACTCTCAAACTCACGTGTCATCTTCTCCACCCTAAACTCTGTTCTCCACCTCACTGAACCATCACCTCTGGAAGCCTCGACTGAGCTGTGCGACAACTTCTTACATTTCTTTTTGGAAAAAATTGCGACAACCAGGGCTCTCATTTCCCCTCCTACTCATGACCCATCCATCCCACCTCAATCTGTAGCTCCTTTTGACCATTTTGAACCCATCACTCTATCTTCTCTAGAGCAGATCATGTGCAACTTGAATCCTTCTGGTTCCCCCTTTGATGTGGTTCCCCCTCGACTACTAAAGGAGGTGTTTCCAACTCTAGGTCCGTCCATTCTTGCTATAGTAAACAGTAGTTTATCCACTGCCGTGGTGCCAAAATCCTTTAAACATGCTGCCCTCCATCCAGCCTCTCCTGAAAAAAACCAAACCTTGACCCCTCAGTCGTGTCCAACTTCCGGCCTGTCTCCAAACTCCCATTTGTTTCTAAAGTACTAGAGAAAATAGTCGAGTCCCAGTTGAAGTGCTTCCTGGAGGATCACGCCATCTTAGAGCTTTTCCAATCTGGCTTTAAACCTCTCCACAGCACTGAAACTGCCCTGCTGAAGGTCTTTAACGACATCTTCAGATTCACAGATACCGGTGATTCTGTGCTGCTTGTCCTGTTGGACCTCACAGCCGCCTTTGACACCATCGACCATGGGATCCTCATTGCTAGGTTGGAGCAGTGGGTGGGCGTCACAGGATCAGCCCTCAATTGGTTCAGATCTTACCTCACTGACAGATCCTTTTGTGTCTCCATCAAAGATTTTAGTTCCGCAGAGGCAGAGCTTAAATGGGGGGTTCCGCAGGGGTCCATCCTGGGTCCCCTCCTATTCTCTTTGTACCTGCTGCCACTTGGTGCTATTTTCCGGAAACACAACATGCCCTTCCACTTCTATGCCGATAACTGTCAAATTTACTTCCCCCTAAGACACAATGGTACATGCTCTATTCAACCACTGCGGAACTGCCTGGCTGACATCAGTGACTGGATGGCTTTAAATTTCTTAAGTTTCAATGAAAAGAAGTCTGAAGTCATGTTGTTCCCTCCCAACGACACGATCACAAACCACTGTATCGACCTCTCCGCTCTAACCCTGTCAGAAAAACAAAGAGTCACTAATCTGGGTGTGATAATGGACCCTTCCCTGAAACTTAACAATCATGTAAACATGATTGTTAAATCATGCTTCTTCCAACTGAGGCGGCTGTCTAAACTGAAGCCCATATTGTCCAAAAAGAACCTGGAGACAGTAATACATGCATTCATTACATCTAGGCTTGATTACTGCAATTCGCTCCTGTTTGGTATCAGTCAGACCTCCATTGCACGACTGCAACTGGTCCAGAATGCAGCAGCCCGATTTATAACCAGTACAGGCAAAAGAGAGCATATTACACCAGTTTTGGCCTCACTGCACTGGTTGCCAGTTCACCTTAGAATCCAGTTCAAAATACTCATGTATGTCTACAAATCACTGAACAGTTTCACCCCCCATATCTCGCTGATCTGCTACAACCGTATGTCCCACCACGCTCCCTGAGGTCAGCGGACCAGTTGCTCCTCACAGTTCCAGGAACTCGTCTTAAGCGCAGAGGTGACAGGGCCTTCTCTGTAGCAGGACCAAGACTCTGGAACGAGTTACCTCTGCTTGTCAGACAGGCCCCCTCCCTCTCGGTTTTCAAGTCCCGCTTAAAAACTCACTACTTTTCAATAGCTTTCAACACCAGATGATCTGTGTCTTGATCCTGTATGCTCCACACTGGTTTGTCGTCATTATCTGCATCGTTCTTATGTCTATATTCTGATTTACCTCATTTTGTATTTTGCTTTGTGTGTTACCTGTTGTTTTGTCTGTACAGCACTTTGGTTGGCCTTGTTGCTGTTTTAAGTGCCCTATAAATAAAGTGGTATGGTATGGTATAGTAACTAGACAAGCTGGAAAAAAAATAGACGGTCTTCATATCATTCTTTTCATAATTTATTCTCGATCGCTGATTTTGTGCCACTATAGGTTTTATATCAGTGATATCAGCATCCTCGATCACAAACTGATGGTTAGAAATCTGATGAATCACCTCCTAACTGTAGGACTCTTCTTTTATTCAGTCTAAATTTACAGTGTGCTCATGTCGATGCTGTGGTGCTCCAGTCTGTAATCCATCAAAATGCCGTCAAGTATCAGTTGTTTGGTGTCACAAAAGAACAGCTTGGTGTTGCACTGCAGAAAGAACAAAAAATCACAAAGAACAGAAAATGTTTTAAAAATGATGATGTTTAACTGAGATATTTTATATCTGCTTAGCAGCAACTGTAATATGAGGGAATGGCCATGATGTGTACACACTGGTTGTTGCAACTTTTTCCACATCATAATTCCAAAATGTAGGAGGTCATTTTCAAGATATTCTTTTCCATCTTTGTAGTTCAGTGTGCATTTCAGTGGATCAAAGTGCTCACATTTCTTCTCTGCATCCGTCCTCTGTCTCCTCCCTGCAGCCTCGGTGTGTTTCGCTGTGTGTTTGTTATCTCTGGCCTGGGCGTTGGTCCTCTATGCTCGAGCCTGTTCCCTCATCAGACCGGGACACTTACAGATGACACCAGCTGCTATTCTCTGTCGACTGCTGTGGAGGGTGGGAATAATTAAATAACCTTATATAACAACCAATATGGACAGCACACACCTTCTGCCTTAAAATAATAGGATTACAGATTATGCTTGTCGACATTTTAACTTGTCGTTTTGGCATTTTCTTTTTTTTTTTTTTTTTTTTTTTTGCTGTGAACTAATGAATTTGATTTATCTGCAGGTCAGTATGTTGGGATCTAGGTTTGCTGTGCTCATGCTCTTTACACGTATCTTCAAACAATGGGTCCTGGGAGTCATTGGTAAGTCTGGACGCTACAGAACTTGTCTCAAAGTTCAAATTTGCTGCTTGCACTTTCTGTGAAGTAAAGATGTAAGTGAAGAAGGTGTGCCCATTTTCTCTACCATAAAACATTTTCAGTTCCCACTTGTGCATCTGATGCATTTGTGTCATTTCAGGTGTGCACTGGCTGGGTACCACTTTCTGGATGGTGTCTCAGCAGACCGACATCATACGCTCAACAAGCCGATGGAGACTCTTCAACCTCGTCCTTGGTGCCGTTCACATCTTTCTCTTCCTGAATGTGAAGTACGGACCATCCAGATATCGCATGACTGGGTTTTACCTGGTATGTGTGGGTCTGTGAACACATCACGTTTGTACAGTTTCGGATTGAAGAAGAAACTTCACATCAAACTGAAGGGAAAAACACAGTCTCAACTCATTTAACGTCATAGATGACGCTTGATTCATTTTTTTCGTCATGTGTTATAAAAGTTGCCAATCTTGTCTAGATGTCACAAAGTGAATATCAAATGATGCAGCTACTCAATCTGCATAATGTTTGTCAGATATAAACTGATTAAACCAGCCACTAGGGAGAACAAGCCATGTTTCTCTTGTGCCGATCCCAAGCCCGGGTAAATGGTGAGGGTTGTGTCAGGAAGGACATCTGAAGTAAAACGCTTTGCGAGTTCATCTAAGCAGCATATCGGTCGAGGCTCGAGTTAACTACGACTGGTGCTGTTGACAAACAGGGTGCTGGCAGAAATTGTTCTACTGTTAGTCGAAGACCATGAGGAGGAAAACGTGTCAGGAGACAGAGGGAGAAGAGGAAAGTGAAGAATGTAGGACTGAGGGTGGCAACTCTAAATGTGGCAAATGAGGTACATCACAATTTGAACAAGTGGGAGATAAAGTTAGAGAGGTCAGACTGAGATGGTTTGGACATGTCCAGAGGAGGGACAGTGGGTATATTGGTAGAAGGATGTTAGAAATGCAGCTGCCAGGAAAAAGGCAAAGAGGAGATACATGGATGCAGTTAGAGAGGACATGGAGGTAGATGGAGTGAGGACAGAGTGAGATGGAGGAGGATGACTCGCTGTGTTAACCCCTGAAGAGGGAAAAGTCAAAAGAAGAAAGATATAAACTGATTATAAGACAAGTTCTACTAAATCTGATATAATTTTCAGGAAGGATCATCAACCTTTCTGATAGTCTTCGTTTCTGCTCATTCTTCACAGGTCATGTTTTTAGAGAACGCTTTTCTCCTTCTGGCCTCCTCCTGGTTGTTTGCCATGGTGTCCTGGGACACTGTGGGTATTCCAGCCGCAGTGTTCTGCAGCTTCCTCATTGGTGAGACATTCACTTGCTGCAAAAAATATACATTTGTGCAACGCTATTTGTTTATGTCTTGTTTTTTTTAACTAAATACTCTAAATACGACTACCATTTTCATATTTTTTAGATAAAGTTTAAATCTTCCTTGTTTCTCATTTTGTTACCTGTTTTTCCTTCTGCAGGAGTGATAGCACTGGTGCTTTACTACCGTTTCCTCCACCCAAAGTCTTTTGAGATCTTCCAAAGTATTCGTCACAGGGGAATAGGTGGAGCCTGCGTGGAGCGTGGATCTATTCTCTCACTGGAGGAGAAAGTCGCACCCGCTTTCCATCGCCATGCAACATTGTCTGGTCTGTGAATCAACCACAGATCAATCCACATATATGTAATACTTTTTACATCTAACATGCCAACAAATGAGTCTGGATGTTCTGATCAGGTGGTGGAACCCTCATGGACCTTCCTATCCAATGGGAAGGCTGGAAACATCACCACTGGCTGCTGATTCGCTTGGCTCTCAAGACGGGGAATGTCTCAAGGATCTGGTCTGCGTATGGTGAAGGGGGTCTGGCCGGACTGATGGGTCTTTCTGAAGAGGTTCACTCCCCTGATACACATCATGTTCCTCGGGTTTGTTGGCCTCCTGAGTCCAAGTTAAATCGTGTTTTCTTAAATTTGAAATGTTTTTTTTTTTTTTAAATAAAGATGGAAACTTTGTGGAAGAATAAACATTCCCCATTTGCTCCAGTTGGGATCTCGTTTAAGAAGATGTTTTTAATTTTTGTTCTGATTTGTCAGGTTCCACCTCCTCAGCCACGGGTTCTTCAGATCTCACAGCCAGTTCCTCAGCCTGCTCCACCAAAAGTGACCCAGGCACCACAGGTAAGATTTTCATTAAACTGATCCTCTTTCCAAAAAATATACAACTTAAATTACTTTAAACCACTGAATCATATGTAAATTTAACTAAAGGGATGCGAGTTATTAGAGCAGATTTTTCTTCCGCTGCTTCCAAGTTCAGTCTAAGCCACTTTGCAAGTACCTCTCTCTTTTACTCAGGTGAGGGAAGTGGTCCAGCCACCAAAACCAGCTCACTCCAGCATTGTGGCTCGACCTGTGAGAAGAGCTCCTCCCACAACCATCCAGGACATGAGACGGTTTCCAGAGATCATCCCAGTCCACGAGATCATTCCTGAAGAAACAGCAGAGGAAGAATCAAGTGCACCGCTCTCAGATGAAAAAGGTTAGAGACCAATAGTAACAGTGTGCAGACAAATACATACAGTATGTCCACACAAATTCATGTTTGGATGTTGTTTTTATTTAAAGGTGATGAGGAGTTTCAGAGTGCTGCTTGTGGCTCACCCTCACTTTCATCTCCACAACGAGCTGGAAGCCTCCGTCACATCGACAGCAACGTTGCCTCTCTGACCGAGGCATCCTCCTCTGTGGGGTCTCTAGACATCAAGACCCCCGGCTGGTCACCGGAGAGGCGCTCCCCTCTCCTTATTGGCTCCCCAGAGCACAAAGCGGTGCTCCCTGTAGAATCCAGCACCACGCTGTATTTCAGTGCAGATGCACCCTCACCCTCCAGTGGGAGCTATCTTGGCTGGGGTTCAGAGCTGTCACCCATCTCTGCCTACCGAAGCCCCTATCGGATCAGAGAAGCCCGCTTTATCACATCCACCCCACGACTGGAGCCTCGAGGTGGGGATGAAAGCCCTGGTCCATCTCCTGTTGTTGTTATTCCTGCCACTCCAGGTGTAACGCCAGGTACTACTCCAGGTGGGACGCCTGGGGCCACCACGCCTGCAGCATCGACTCCTGCAGCTTCAACTCCTGCAGCCTCGACTCCTGCAGCCTCGACTCCCGGTTCTACTACGCCCGGTACTCCAATTGTTCCTGTCACTTTAGTCTCCTCCCCTGCTCTCAAGCAGATGGTGCAGTATGTAGACTTTAGAGAGAATCTGATATAACAGCATGAGGTAAAAAGAAAGCATTTTCATTTTAGTTACTTACAGCCATTCTTACAATGACTGAGCAGTTGGGAAATTAGTGATCATTGTGGAATACAACTTTAAACTATCATTTCGTGTTTTCCTCTTTTGTGCAGATACAAATGACTAAAGTACAGAAATTGGGATTGTAGATGGATGGAACACCATCTGCACCACCGATTTGCCAAACTGACTCATTGTGTTTATTGTTTGTCTGTCACTGGTTGGCTTGTCTGTGATGGTGTTTCTGCACCAACATATTTTGTCTGTGTGTGTGTGTGTGTGTGTGTGTGTGTGTGTGTTGCTGCTTGTGGTGCAGTCATGTTGATCCCAACACAAACTGTCAAAACACTTCAAATTAAAAACAGGAGCTGCCAACTTCAAACTGGAAATAAGTAAGAGAGGGGTCTAAACTTCCACACTTGTCTGTGTTAATTAGTTTTTAGTTTGATCAAATTAGAGAGAAAGAAAACCAATAATTTGGCTTCTATTAAAATTGACCAAAAACACCTATTATTATTTGAAATAATAACCTATTGCTTCTACTTATATTAAGTACCGGTATATGAAATTCAAATTGGAACTAACCTTAAAAGTTATTCTCTGTGTTCAGTTTAGAAATAATCCTTTTTTTTTAAATATTTTTATAACAAAACTTTAGAACAATCAGTCCTGAGCTGAGAGACCCGCTTGTTTGTCCAACCACGTTGCTGCTCACAATGTACAATATAAAGTGCAGAAAATGGTTTCTGTTTGCACACATTATTTGTTCTACATGAAAGAAACGTGATAAAGACTTGACTCCTTTTATTCCTTTTGAAGGAATTTGATGAAACTTGGTGGAAATGAGAGAACGACTCCTGACATTCTGTGCTGCACCCTCTCTTACCGGAGTTATGACCCTTTGCATTATTTCATATAAAGAATTCTTGTCAGCTCGCTATATTGCATGAAATAAAACTTTTACAAAACTTTTTTTTAATCTTAAAATGAAATCAAGTCTTCATTTGAGTAATAACACAGACGTCTCATGATGTATTTATTACATGGCAGCTTTGTCACAGATGTTCTGTCCAATACCTGAGTTTTCAGAGGAATTCTGTTTCCTTTCTTAAACCACTTAACTCTGACCTCTGAATCACTCACACACTCCTAAACTCAACAAATAAACCACTGTTGTTTCTTTACACAACAGAAAACTGAAAGAAAAAATGTCCCTTTTAGTCCATCTATTTGTTTCTTTAGTCAGAGGACCTGATTTAAACTTGTTAGACTCGTGTAAATTGATTTTTGTGATTATCAAAGAGCTATAAGCTGAAACGTGACCTAAACAAGACACACAAAGAGAAACCATACTTTTCATCTTTGCACTGCCTTATACCAAAGCTGTCCAATAAAAAGGTCAACATTATGGCTAAAATGGTTGAGTTTCATTAGGACGTGGTAGAGCTGCGATTTTTGACCCGAGCCCCCAGCCAGACCCGACCCGACCTGAAATTCGGGCCAGGTCAGGCCAAAGTGCTTGATGAGCAGCCCGGGTCGGGCTTTTGATGCGGTTTTAATTGCGCATGTGGCCCCGCTTGCCCTTCGCTCTTACCACACATCTGAGGATTTGCAATTGACCCACAACAAGCGACATAATGGAGCTGGAAAGTATTAAAAATGGGAGAACTCTAATGTGTGTCAGGTGCACGCTCAGGTCCGACCGGCGGTTGAAAGAGGTAAAAAAAAAAAGTTGCGTTAAGTTTCAGACGGACAACCGGATCATCGGCTGTGCGCTTCCCTCTCCACATCCCGCTGTCATCTGCGGTGAAGAAAGTTGCAGCATCTGAAGCACAAAAGCCGAAGCGAGCAGCGCGTTCAATTAAAATAGCCTTGTTCTAAATTTTTCCAAATAATTTTGCTCTAAAATATTTTTGTTCATCTGTATAATAGCCTATCTTTAGAGTTTATTTATTTTTTTAGGCTATTCATTTTGTATGTTAATATCCATTTGGTGACTTGTTAATAAACAAGAAATCTTATATTTTCCTTTCGTTACATTTTTAAAACTATCACGTCAAATTGATTTGCTTACAAAAGCAGTTAAAGCTTAATAAAAAAATAAAAAAAAGGTTTGGGCCTGTACAGTTAATTTATCGGGCCAGGCTTGGAAAAAATGGCTACGGGCTGGGGCCGGATTTTTTAGGTCCAAATGCAACTCTAGGATGTGATCATAATATAAATACAGTATTTTCTACTATAATCACAAAATTATATTCAACGTCTTCCACGTTAATTTGTCTATTTCAGCACTATGTTGTTGTGTCGCTGCTCTGTTTCCATCTTTATAAAACAGGAACTGAGCGGTTTGTTTGTTTAAAGGTGCCAGAACATGAGCAGCATTAGGACACCAGATTTTATGGAGGAAATTACTGTTATGTAGCTGAACTGCTTGAATGTGTCAGAAATGTTATCCATTAGCAGGAGCTTCCCTCTCTTTGCTCATGCAGGCAGCAGGAAGAGTTGTACTCTCTAACAGAGAAAAATTGCATTTTTTTTAAACGTGCAAATTATTGTATTTAAAACATGCTAGACTGAATGTATGCAATAGCAATAAGATAGCTTATGAAATGTATCTCACAGCACTGATGGAATACTGTATACATGCACATGTTTTAGTCTGAAATCAACGCTTCGCCTTGTAAAAAGAGCTGCCACACTTGCCTGTTTTGATCTGTGTACACAATGCACATATTTACTTGTTTATCATTTTTTATGTTGTTTTATATATTTTAAGTGTTCTTTTCCATTTGATCAAGGTTTCTGTTAGGAGAATTGTGGGTGAAGTTGGTGTTTAATCTTCTCCAGGGATGTGGTAAAATCAGTAGTTGTCACAGACAGATTTGAGGTTGTTTGAATATTCGATCCAAACATCACAGAACGTCTTGTGTTTGTTAACATTCACCACTTCATATCTGCAAGGCTTTTCACAGAATAAGAACCACTGTGGTAGAAGTGACCCATTAAGTGTGTTATTGACATGACAAAAATAAACAGATTTATCATGACTGAGTCAAGGTGATTTATTTACTGGTTGGGTTTTAGCCAAACAGCATATTGATCATATTAAAAACCAGATGACACCAACTACACAGTTGTAACTTCTGGTTGCAAAAGTTTAGTCTTTGTTAAAACTAAACTGATTTTGTACAAAGTGTTTAATAGGTTGTGTAATGTAAAATTTACACTCTTACCTGTGTTGCTCTGCAGCATGAAAACATCCTCTGCAGTAACTATTTTAAGTTATTAGTAGCTTAGAATTGTTTTTGTTTTGTTTTTCTGGCCTCTTTGTCGGCTGATAAGGCATAAATGCCTCAGGTAACGCCGTGAACCACCTTTATAGCTATCTTTGTTAGTTTGTCCAAGATTAGCTCACCCTGGGTTACATTTCTTTGTGGGCAGAGCGATTCTACCATTCACATAAAATATTTGAGCATGTTCTTATCGAAACAATTCCTGAATGTTGTTCATACTGTGTTAATGTTACATGTTTGTCCTTGTTGACCATACAACTGGGTAAAGTTACAGTAGACCTAGCCCATTACTGGAGTTTTAATTAGGTATTTTAAGCTACAAATAAGCATGATGGATGATGATCATATTGCTTTATGCTATGCCATTGGTAAGGAGGAGTGATCATTATTATCGTTTCATATTGGTTAATTCAAAAAAATGAAAGACAAAAAATATCTTATTGATAAAAGTAATCTTGGCTGGTGATTTTTTTCCCTAAAAGTTAACTTAGGCGACACTATGTTTCTTAGACTGTGGCTAGGATGCATGAGAGAAGTGGAGCGTGCTCTATTCACACAAGGAGAGCTGTTGGTCAGGCTACTTCTTGTTGTGCCACTAACTCTAAAATACTTATTGATTCAAGCATTTACGTATGTAGGTGAAACTAGATATTAAACAACCATTAAAATACACCAGAATGCAGGAAATGGCATCTACTTTATTCAAATTTTTCTGGGGGAGGACCCCCAGACCCCCCCACCAGTGCATCAAGGTTTATTTATTGTAATTCGCATCATATGTGGTACATGTGGTGAAATGAAAATCGTGTACACAGGGTCAGTTGCATCCAACAAAAAGTAAAATTTGTAAAGAAAAACAATAATAAGATCTAAGATATGAAATATGCTAAAGAATACGAAAAGCACTAGTAGTGCAAAAACAATACGCCAAACAACAGCAGCACGAACATGAGTCTGTGAGCAGGTGTGTACGAATGAACATGGAAGAATGAAATAAATCAGCAGCATGAGATCAGCAGCATGGATAGTCAGCAGTACATGTCAACAATCAAGTGGCATTACAGTGATTTTTTTTTTTGCCATGATAATCCTGATAAGGAATTCATGAGTCTAACAGTTTCAGGGTAGAAGCTGTTAATCAGTCTAGTGGGTTTACACTTAATGCTCCTCAACCTCCTGCTTGAGGAGAGCGGGACAAAAGGTGTGTGTGCTGGGTGAGTGGGGCCTTTCATGATGCAGGTGGCCCTCTTCCTGTTTCCCTCCCACATTACAAATGATTCTGATGCCAATGGCCACCACGTTGTTCAAGCCTAGAGCCAGATAAGCACCCCTAAGGGGCATAGTATTCTAGAATGGCCCCCGATGTAAGTTTATAATTATATGATTTTAATAATACAGTAATAGGTTGTGACCTAAAGTGGGCCAGTCTGAGGCATTAAACTCCAGGGCTGAAAATGAATCCCACTCTGGCCATGCCTCCAATGATTAGAAAAGTGTAAGCTTGATCTAAAAAAGTTAAGTCAGGTCCTCTGGACATTAAAAAAAACAATTGTAGAAACGTTTTGTCTTTCATCCGAAAGACTTCTTCAATATGAGGAGCTGTATTCAGCTCAGTCTTATAAATAGAATAGAATAGAATAGAATAGAATAGAATAGAATAGAATAGAAACAGCCTTTATTGTCCCACGGATGGGAAAGTCAGTGTAACAGCAGCAACAGATAAAAAGATTCAGACAAAAAGTTCCTAATGTTAAAAACAATATATAAAGAAATAAGATAAACAATATCAATAATAATGTTCAATATGTATTGGAACATTGATAAGGACAGACTATTTACAATACAGTAGCATAGGCAGAGTGTGTGTTTTAGCAAAGGTCAGTATACATTTAATACTTTTTGCATTTGTTGGGAGCAGTGATGGTTGTAGAGTCTAACAGCTGCTGGAAGGAAGGACCTGCGGTAACGCTCCTTTGTGCATTTAGGATGCAGTAATCTGTCTGAAGTGAAGGAGCTCTCCAGTTCAGCAACAGCTTCATGCATGGGATGGAAGACGACCAGCAATGATGTTATTTTAGCTAGAGTCCTTCTGTCTCCCACCACCTGCACTGGGTCGAGGGGACATCCAAGCACCGAGCTGGCCTTCTTGATGAGTTTAGCTGCTTGTTGAGTGTAGACCGCAGAGTCCTGCCCTGATGATGTTGCTCTTCTGTGCTGGGCCATCCCCCTGCAGAAGAGCAACATCATCCAGGACTCTGCAATCGATCTACACTCACCTCCAGGCCAGCGGTCGCTCTTTCATGGATGAAGATGTTCACATCCTTGATAGAGAGGAACGATGGTTTGAGAGAGGAGTAAAGGAGGCCATCTTTGTGAAAAGAAACCGTCCATCATTAAACAGGGGTGGAGGCCTCTGTGTTCAACTGTCCCTCTTACAATGTTGCTATTGCTAGTATCACTCAGCCCCTTGTGAATAGCAAGCAGCCATCAGGGTGCTAACAATCCATTGTTATGCTGATGGTCCTCCTTGATCATGTGAGCAGCTAGTTTCGAATGTCAGCAACACACTGGTTGATCCATTATGAGTCAGAGAGATTTATTTGTCTTTGACATCTCATGTGGTACATGTGGTGGAACGAGATTATGTATGCAGCAATGATGGTTTACCAGTATGTGCACCAATTTTTACTCATGTAAATGCACAGTCATCTCTTCTGAGGCACCCACTCTCAGACGAAGCAAATCCATCTTGTTGTCCAACGAGCGGACATTCGAGAAGGTGCTATTTATAAGATTGAGCTGAATACAGCTCCTCAGACTGAAGAAGTATTTCGGATGAAAAACGAAACATTTCTACAATTTTTTTTTTTTTTGAACATCCAGAGGACTTGACTTAACCTTTTTAGATTTTTCTACCTTGATTATTGAGCATGCATCTAGATAGTGTAAGCTTGACATTCACCACCATCTCTTTTGTCTTTATCCCAACAATGATTGGCCTTTGCATCATTCAGCAACAGTAAAAAGGTACAATACTGTATTTATAAAAGAATCAGCTTTCATGTGTCTGTGTCTACAATGCAGCACTGTCACATGACACATTCACGAAGAGGAAGAGAAACAAAGTCAATTAGCATATTTTCTGAAGTTCCACCCAAATCACGCAAAACAAATAGCCTAACTTAACTGTGGCCATGACTCTCAAGATTTCACTAGAATGAAAACAATTATGCCTTACTAGCTGTTTTTTTTTTTTGTTACATTTTCTTTTAGACATCATATTTTATTTTTATTCATTTATATTTTATTTTTAAGAACATGGGTGATGTACAGAGTTGTAGCAACTACAGGGGAATTAAGTTGATGAGCCACGCAATGAAAATCTGGGAGAGAGTTGTGGAAGCAAGTCTTAAGATGAGAGGTGACTATCTGTGAGCAGCAGTATGGTTTCATGCCAAGAAAGAGCACCACAGATGCCATCTTTGCTTTGAGAATGCTGATGGAGAAGTAGAATCGTGGAACATCTTCCTGTGTACTTCATCGTCTTCATTTTCCTCTTCATCCTCAGACTCGTTGTCATCAGGCAGGTCATCTGTTCTCAAAAGAAACCAGTAAGCATAAAATTAGAATAGGTCATAAATACCTCTCTTCACCCACTGATGCTCGCACATGCACACACACATACATACATGCATACATACATACACTAACACACACATGTTCATTCCATACTGTGTTATTCTACAGACTGAACCCTGATCTCCTAACTCTCCCTCAAACCTGATTCTGGAGTCCACTCTTCCTCACTGTCACTCTCCTCAAGTTCACTGTCCTCACTGTCAGAAGGAATGAGCCTAACTGCTTGATCATCATCCTTACACGCATAAAATGTTCTTGAATCCATTTCCTGTGAGTGACAGTAGATAGTACAGCAAAAAAATTGATTATGTTGATAACTATGCATCCCTACACATCTCCATCCATAAGCATGTTATGGTTCACAAAAAAATGGTTTAACTGCACAATGTCGCCCTGAGGCAACGAATAAAAAAAAAAAGCCATTTTAGGATATAAATGAAGACAAAAAGTGTCTTTACTCAATCCAATATGCATTTTCACTTGTTCATGCACATCACAGATATTATTTATACAAAGTTATTTAAATGTAAACATGTTAAAAAGTGAAATTTATCTTACCCTCTGCAAGCAGTGCGTCCAAGTGCACTGTTGTCCCAAAAAGGACAGTTCTATTTTGTATAGGCTTCGCCCTTTAAGGCTGTCGCTGATGGGTTTATCCCGATATGCGAAGCATTGCACTGAAAAATTTAGTCCACGCCCACCTGCTATGTGGGCCCCACCCGGTCCGTATAAATTACGTTAAGAGCGGGTAATTGGCTCCCATTTTTTCTTCAGCGAGCTAATAGCACTGTCAGAAGAACGAAGAAGGAAAGTTGTGTAGATGACCAACCTTTGTTAAGAATGCTTGGCCCGTCACGTTGACCTCTGGTCGTCCCGGTGAGCTCTCCTCCCCGAGGAGAAGCTGAAGAGCAGTCTTGTTTCAAGGTAAGCGCCGAGGAGTATTTCTCAGTGACAGGTTGCTACACGCTGGACAACTCCATCTTGTAATTTTCCTCTTATCGCCGACCCTCGGAGCGAATCGGATGGTTCCTCCGGGACAGGCCACGTCAGCTGCAGCCCCCCGCTGCTCATTCCCCCCTGGAGAGCGTAGTGTCGGTGGAGGGGGGCTGAGCGAATGCTCACCTCATCCCACCTCGTTTCGCATCAGCGATCACACTGCTCCCGGCCGACGGCACCGTCTGGGGTTGCCCGGCGTAATCCAGGAGCCGCTGGCATGAAGGAACCCTTTTTTACGTCCCACGCCTTTTCCGCCATTTCGGATGATCCGGCGGGAAGTTGTTTTTCTAGGCTCCATTCTGGCTCACCGTCCTGATCCATCTGACCTCGGTTTCCCAACAGGACGTCCTACGGGACGAGGCAACAGCCGGCTTTCCTGGTAGATTGGGGGGGGGGGGGGGTCTCCACAGTCCGTGCCCATCTCCAGAGCAGGGGTTCACCGAGTGGAAATTCCCTCAGTGCCCCCTGGAGCCGAGCCTGACGGAGGCTTCATCGGAGCAAGAAGTCCAGGTGGACCAGCGTCCCGCGCCTCCGGTTAGCGTAACCCAGACGGTGACACCACTCTCCAACTGAGCTCACCAGCATGCGTTCCAGACGGCCGCAGCGAACAACACGTTACGCTGTTGGCGTACACGTTCAGAGGCAGGAAAAGACATACGCTCCGTCTGCAGGGCAGCTGACGTCATCCCCAACGGTGTGCCTCTTTTGCTGTCTGCCGGCCCGCATCGCAGCTGGAGAACGAGGTCCCAGAGGTTCTCCTGGCTCGTCACTCCACCTTCCTCTCGGGGGAGCTGCAGAAGCTTTTTGTTGGAGGGCCTTCATCAGCGAGAGATCATTTCAAGATGCTCCACGGCTGCACAATGCCTCCCCAGCTCTGCTATGCCAGTCCCTCCCATCAGACATCCCCGGCATCCGGAAGTTCAACTTTTCCCAGACTCCGCCAACAGGGGGCCTTCTAGGACAACAAACCACGGAGCTCAGGGGAAGATAACCAGGTGTCGGTTTGCTGGATGTGTGTAGATGACACGATGTGGAAATAAACATCATTTTATGATGAAGTGTCTTTTAGCCAGGCTGTCAGCACGGATGATCTGACAGCGGCCCATCACACACACTCATCACGAATGAGCCTTTTAAGGTTGTTTCATTCACTGCCGGCGGTGCCAACACGCACTCACGCGGCACGAGCAGCCTTCACCTATAAGGCGCTGCGTTACGAAAGCGCGCACACAACTCTCAGCGCCTGCCGTTCACGTCAACGTAAACGTGAGACCGCAGTACGAGCCCAGTAACGTATCTCGCTCTCGGCAGGAGCGACGCATTTTCACCGCAGTGGTGTCAAACGCGCGCTCCCGCGGCGTCAACAGTTTCACAAGCCTCACAGCGGCTCTGCTCCTTCATCCTTGAAGAAGGTTTTCTGAATTAATACTGCAGCTTGTGGAATCACTCAAAAGCTCACGTGATTCGCAGCCAAGAATGAACGTGTTCTACAGAACGAGCCCAGTGGTAACCTCGCCCCACCGATGCCGCGCGCTGCTTCCTGACCGCACCAGTGTCAAATCCGAGCTCCCGCAGCAATCCTCGCTTAAGAAGTCGCATGAATGAGGGCGCACACGACTCTTCAGGGCACGTCGGCTCATACGTGCACCCGCTCTCCGAGCGTTTACACGGAGCAGCGGCACACAACGTGAGCACAGCACAGATTAGCTGCGTCCCACAGCATCAGCAAACGCACAAACGATTTGCATGCTTGGGGGCGCGCCGTCCTTTCTGCAGCAGCTGATGGACAGAAATCTGGCGTTCGGCACGATTATCGTATGCTACAGCCATGTTTTCTTCTTGTCTCGAAGTTGTCGGAGACAGAACAACCTTTAATCATCCTCTGACGGAGCATTTTGACTCAGATTGAAATAGCAGCTGTGGGCCTATTTGCGACACGAGAAAACGCTCGGTGTCAATTATGGTTTTCTCTGAGCCCACGAGACGAACCACCGCTGAGGGTGGATGTGTTTGCCCACAGCCCATGGCCCAAAATGCTTCTGTACGCGTTTTCCTCCACCCCCTCTGATTTTACGGTTCCTGAACCAAGTTCAGGAGGAGGGATTGACAGCTCTCCTGGTGGCCCCCGAACGCGTGAACGCACCATGGTTCACAGTCCTGCAACGCCTGCTGTCGGGGCGCCCGTGGAAACTGCCGTGGAGGGAGGTCGCTCTCCTCCAGGCAGGAGGAGCGATCAGGAGTTAACCAGAAATAGGCCAGCACCTGTGGTCTGGCCGCTGAGTAGACCCGCTTAGAGAGGATGGGTCTCCAACAGGATGTAGTGCGCACAATTCAGGTTTCACGTGCTGCATCTACCACAGCGCTGTACACATCAAAGCGGACAGCTTTTCAGCGCTGGTGTACAGAGAAGGGTGTAGAGGCCACCTCATGTCCACTAGGTGGCATGCTGTCCTTTCTACAACAGCTGATAGACAGAAATTTGGCGTCCAACACGATTAAAACGTACGCTGCAGCCATCTCTTCCTGCCACGAAGGGTTCGGAGACAGAACAGTTTTTAATAATCCGCTGATGAAGCATTTTCTAAAAGGTGTACAAAGACGCAGGCCTGTTTCACGCCCACTTGTTCCACAGTGGGATTTAACGCTGGTCCTGCAGGCTCTGATCAAAGCTCCATTTGAGCCTCTGGATCAGGTTCCATTTAAATTCTTGTCTCTTAAAACAGCCCTGCTGCTGGCTTTCACATCCGCTAAGAGAGTGAGTGATTTATCTGCCCTCTCTGTCGCGCCATCATGTCTCAGAATTCAGGCTGACGGCAGCTCAGCTGATTTAAGACCAAATCCAGCTTTTATGCCTAAAAACATCACAAGCTCTTTTAAATCAAGAGCAATATTGTTGGAGGGGTTTTTCTCCCCCTCCCCCCACAGATCAGAAGAAGAAGCGTCTTTCCATCTTCTCTGTCCGGTGCGGGCGTTGACGTGTTACATAGCGCGCACAGCTGCAATGCGTCAAACTCAACATCTGTTTGTGCATTATAGAGATGCATCTGCAGGTCGCCCGTTATCCACCCAGCACTTGTCACACTGGCTGTGTGAGGCCATTTCTGAAGCCTACAGAGGATCAGATTTAGAGCCTCCTGTCAACCTCAGAGCACACTCGATCAGGGGTATCGCATCTTCGACCGCCTTGCATAATGGTATGACAATGCAGGACATTTGCACTGTAGCCGCGTGGTCAACACCCTGCTCATTCATTCGCTTTTATCTACGTGATGTGACGGCTCGTTCCATGACACATTCTGTACTTAGTGTTTACAGAATGAATATTGTTGTTTCATGGAACTCCGTTTTACTCACATCTGTCTGCATGCATTACAGTGTGAGATGTTGTTATCAGTCACAAGTTGTGATTGTTATTTTGGTTCTCTTGTCACTAATCAGTTCACAACTATTGTTACCAATCAGTTCATTTGATTAATAATCAGCTCTCCTGTTATTATTAATCTGTTCAGCCGTAAACCGGTTGGTTCATGGCTCTTTTCAGCTTTTTTCCCTCCCCGTTGAATTTTTTTCCGGGGCATGCATGCATTCAGAACGCATAGTTACACAACATTCGTCTGTGCATGGCACACATAATTACGCAATGCATAATTATGCACATGGGGAGCTGAGTGACAAGACGTTTTTTGGTCAAGCTTCTGCTTCATACGGTGTTCGAATGGACCCAGTGAGGCGAGGACAACATCCGCTTCGCCCTTAACCCACTAAGCGACAGCCTTAAAGGGCGAAGCCTATACGAAATAGAACGTTGGTTACGTACTGTAACCCCAGATTCTATGAGTATAGGCGTAGCCCTTTAAGCGTCGAGCCTCACTGGCTCCTAAATGGCTGAAGAAAAAGCTATTTGGGAGCCGATTACCCGCTCTTAACGTAATTTATACGGACCGGGTGGGGCCCACACAGCAGGTGGGCGTGGACTAAATTTTTCAGTGTAATGCTTCGCATAACGGGATAAACCCATCAGCGACAGCCTTAAAGGGCTACGCTTATACTCATAGAATCTGGGGTTACAGACCAACGTTTCACCCCAAGATGAAAGGTCAAAGCCACGCCCAGCTCAAATTTCATTGGTCACAGACTTATTATCAGACTTTTAATGTTATGTTTACATAAAAAAAAATTAAAGGGGCATTGTGTGGGCCAAAAATAGTGGTTTGTTGCCTGAGGGCAACACCATGCCATAGAAGATTTAAAAAAAAAAAAATCTAAACTTGTACGCACCGTTTAAGAATGTCTATTATTGTCTTTGTTGTGTACTGTTGTCATCACTTTGTTAAAACCAGGTCTCTCTTGTAAACGAGTCCTCGAGGCTCAATGGGATTAACCTGTCTAAATAAAGGTTGAATGAATGAATAAATGATTTACCGGTAGATGTGAAAGTCAGATGCTACTGAGATTTTGTATTGTAGCTAACTCTTATAACTTGAAGCTCCCAGCACAGACACTTGCAGAGCTGGTGACCCAGCTGACGCGAGGAGGTGCAGGGGCGGGAAATGACGTTCGGATCACGAGCTGCACTCATGTGACCCTATCACGTGCTCCCAGTGATAAATAAAACCGAAACAGAGGCTGAGGAGGATCGCAGTCAGACGTCTGGGAGGTCAGCTGGAGTCGAAGTCTCTGATAAGACGCGAACACGGCTCGAACCATCGACAGGTTGGTTGTTTTGATGTCTACGGTTTTTACGACAGTTTGCCGTTGTTTCACGTGTCAAAATACGGCACCCGAGCGGAGCCTTTTATGTAGTTATTTATTTATAACACTTGTTTTTGTGTTTACAACGGATACCTGATAAACAACAGCGCGCAGGGTGTAGCGTTTGTTTTCACAGCTCGTTAGTTTTTGAGGAATCTTAAGCTCCGCCCCTTTTGAAGTTCTCGGACAAGGTGAGGTAGATTCGTTCAAACATGTTGATACATACTGTAATGCTTGTTTTTTTTGTTTTTTTTTAAGATAAAAAAAAAAATATTGTAATGCTCTTGTTGGACGGTGCAGGCATGCAGCATTTCCATCATAAACGCGCTGTGGAGTTTGTGTACAGTAATATATAATGAACCTGAAGGCGGTGAGATGGAATCTGGAGCCTTGTTTTATCAGAGCAGCCAGACAAAACATTAGTTATTAGGAACAGGGCAAGTCTTTATCTGTCACTTGGAAAGGGGCAGACAGACTCTGGAGTTTGATCTGTCACCTGGTTGCTTTGAGGGATGTTGAGAAACTTTTATCTCTTGTACTCAGCACATTGATCAAGAGTAGCCAAAATAGACCAGATTTAAAAATCAACTTTGATTATCTCCAACACTGAAAGCGTTGTATAATCACTGTGGTAGCACCAAGTCAATGAGGAACAGGTACTCTCAACTGGTTGTATGACTCATCTATTTTTTTTTCTTTAGACCCCATCGTGGCGGAAAACATCTGACATCATTTTAACCTTTTTAAAAGGTTGAGTTAAAAAATAAAAAAACAGCCTGCTGGGTAACGTAACCTTGAAAGTGGTGGTTTCGAGACGTTCATAGGAAGAAAGCCCCCTCAGTTTTCCTCGATGACTCTGCAGCTTTGTGCAGTCTGTGTTTATGCTTTGACACAAGTAACTGAGACACTATTGATTCATTTTTTATAGCGCCAAGTCACATCAGAAGTTGTCCCAGAGCACTGAACAGAAACATTCACATACATTATTATAAAAGCCAGTTAGTAAAAGTTATCTAGGGAAGCCAGCAGATTGTGTTGAGTCTTCACTTCGTCACAGTCTCCCATCCTGAGCAAGCACAAAGGAGACAGTGGAAAGGAACCCCCCCCCCCCCCCCCCCTTTTAACAGGAAGAAACCTCCAACAGAACCAGGCTCAGGACGAGTGTTGCCAGATCTCGCGATAGAAACAACCAGCTATATGAAAACAAGCCCAACTGGCAACCCACCACATTGTGTAAAACAGAGGCTCTTTTTTAAGCAGTATAAACATATATTTATTATGGAATTACATATAAACAGCAAAATTATGCTCAACACTTTTACACTCTGGGAAAAAAAAAAACATTTTGTATATGTAACCTTAATTCAACCTTTTAATTAATCACATTGAGCCTCGGGGACTCATTTACCAGAGAGACTTGAATTTTAAACAAAGAGTGATGACAACAGTGGACAACGACAACAATAGACAATCATAAAGGATGTGTACACTTTTTTTATTTTTTTAACAACAAACATAGTAAACGCAGTCAACAAAAAACTTTCTTTAAACTCTGTTTAAAAGCAGACACACACGAGTCAACTCAAACAGGTAAAGTGTGAAACCATCTTCTTTCCTTGTCCTTCTTGCTTCCCCATCATTGCTGTTTTTGTTTGTACTTCCACAGAGTACATGTTACTGTTAAAGCCTCAAGCATCTCCTTGGTTGAAATGAAATCTTTGCAGCACCAGCTGCACCTGAACGTAACATCCGTGGAAGAGGGGCGTGAAGGGACAAACTACCTACCACTCATCTTTTGCTTTCACTTGGACAGAAAAACAAGCCCAAATAAGCGACTTAACGTTCCAAACAAGCCCCAAAAAACCCGCAACACAAAATTTATAAGCGACTTTAGAAAAAGAAAACAAGCCCAAAGTCGCTTATAATAAGCGGACTTGGCAACTATGCTCAGGACGAGCAGCCATATGTAGGGAAGTGAAAAATGCTTGCCAGCAGGCTGTTGTTTCACTTCTCCAAGGGGCTTTTTAAACCTTGTTTTAGCTACAAGGCTGTTGTTGTCTTGGATTTTATCACTTCTGTTTGAAACCTTAACCACAGAAATGTTCTTCCTTTTACAAAAGACTCTCTTTGCTCAGTCAAAAGTCTGAGAAGCACTTTGGTTTTTCAGAAAAAAGGAAACCAAAAAAAAATCTGTTTTTACTTCTCCTTTGTGTACTTATTGTGAGCCTCAATCATGTGATGTAAAATGTTTCCCCGATACCTTTTTAAAAAAAAAAAAATGTAGTTACTGTTCCAGGAAGACATGCCTGAACAGGTGTGTCGTACCACTAGAGCTGAACAAAAACTTGGAACGTTTGTGGCAGCCTGCCAAAAAGAGCAGCGTCCACTAAGCTACTAAATAAACCTGCGGATGTTCGAGAATTGTTCAGATTGTTTAGAACGTCTTGTTGCAGTTTACACAATAATTTAACGGGTTTGCACCAACATCAGGACAATATAGTGTTTTACCAATGTCCCGTTTGTGCTAAGTGCTTTCTAAGAACCTGATTTAAAGGCAGTAGGTATGAATTTATGGAAGTGATTGGATTTATAGAGCATTAACATCCCAAGTTTTTAAAGTGTTATCGGTGTGCTAACGATTAGGCCTGTCGCAATAAATCAATCAATCACATGATAAATGAAAATTGTCAACCTCATTTTCATTTATCGGCTTTATCATTTCTTTGTGTTTCTTTCTACTGAAGACACTGGAAAAAATGTACTACACACAAATTAACCAACATTTCTTCTTAAATTTGACAATTACTGATTTTATTGTGAAATTTCAAACAATATTATCGTTTATCGCAATAATTTCTGAGACGATTAATCGCCCAGCAAAATTTGTTATCGTGACAGGCCTACTAACGATTATTTTGTGCTTACTTTATTTTCTCAAACATAAATGAGAACTCATTTTGATATTTAGTTTAAAAATCATGCTGTTCTGCACTTTTCTTGCGTCCAAATGTCGTCATTCACTGCACTGTGCACTTTAAGGTTTGAAAAGCATGCTTGACCACATGAGAGGTTTAGTTTGTTCTTTGCATGTTACACTTTTAGGTTCAACTGCCACGAAGATGTTCAGTCAGCTGTGAACTTTTTTTTTTTCCCTGCTGGCTCAGTCATTTGAGGAGAGTGTGTGTGTGTGTGTGTGGCATAGGACTGTCCCAATACCAGTGTTTTTATTTATTTATTTATTTTTTTTCCCCCCCTTCCAGAGTACAATTATTTTAGAGTAGATTAGTTAATGAGTTAAACATTACACATTTTAGAGATGCATTTCACTGTGAGACATTGTAAACACTTTTGGTCAGAAATCCAAGTATTTTCCTACAGCTGTGATAATCTGTATTAAGATGCACTGCAGTACACAGTTTATGTTTTCAGTGTATAATTGTGTCATTGTCTTGTCTCAGTCAGAATGTGGCGTGCGGTCCTGTTTGTACTGGCTGCCAGCTTTTCAGTGAGCCTGACCAGGCCCCGCTTACACCCTCTGTCTAATGAGATGATCAACTACATCAACAAGGTCAATACTACCTGGAAGGTGAGTTTCTTTCCTTTTTTCCCTTCTTCCAACTTCTAAGAGTAGAAAATGTATCAAAGTTCATCCTCAGTAATCCTGGTAGAAAAATCCAACAAAAGTCGGGTCCTCTGGACGGTTTCTTTTTGTTGAAATGTTTCGTCTTTCATCCAAAAGACCATCAGTCCAAAGAGTCACAACAAACTCAGTCTTATAAATAGCACCTTAACATAGTGGGTCATCCAGTTTGATGGTGCTTAGATGGTTTCTGGAGTCCTCCCTCTCCCCCACTGACTTGTTTGTGGCAGTCATGGCCAAAGTGGTCTCAGACTGATGAGGTCTTCTGGATGAAAGACAAAACGTTTCAACAAAAAGAAACCGTCCAGAGGACCTGACTTAACTTTGTTGGAGTAGAAAAAGTACCGTACTTCTGACTAAATCTTCTCTCTGTCCTGCAGGCTGGCCACAACTTTCATAATGTTGATTACAGTTATGTCCAGAAGCTCTGTGGGACACTGCTGAAAGGACCTAAACTGAAAACCATGTGAGTGCTATAGTATCGATTCACATTTCTGTGGAATATTTACAGAACTGTGCATGTTGCTAATGTACTTTTTTTTAATGTCTCGTTCATTTCAACAAGTCTAAGTGATCAGATCGTACCATTGGTTGGTTCTCAAACTATCTTTCAGATCGGTGGCAATGTGTTCAACATAATGGTATTTCCTCCAGTTATCTAACAGTCAGAAATGGTGTACCACAAGGCTCAGTCTTAGGTCCCACCCTTGTTACAATCTACATATGTAATGTAGGTCAGAGCATCCCTGATGCTTCCTTACATTTCTATGCTGATGACACGGTTGTTTATTGTCAAGCTAAAACAGCTTTTAAGGCTCTCCAACTTTTGCAATCCGCCTTTGACATCATCCAGGCAGATTTGTTCCGCCTCAAACTTGTCCTAAATGCCGATAAAACCAAAGGGATGCTTTTTTTTCAAACGGGAAGTCGGTCCCATCAGTCCTTCCTCTGATTTTATCCTCAAATGGTGTCCCTATTGAGTTTGTTGACGCCTATAATATTTGGGTATCTTGGTCGACTCGCATCTCTTTATGTTTAAGCTTTACGTGGAAAACCTAGTATGGAAACTGAAAGTTAAATTGGGTTTCATTTTCAGAAATTGATCCTGTTTAACTCTGAACACTAGGAAATGCCTTGTAACTGAATTTCCTTCCCTCCATCGACTACGGTGACATTATCTATATGAACGCCCCTACAAGCACTCTGCAGATGTTGGATGCTGTCTATCACGGTGCATTAAGATTCATAACTGGTTGTAACTACCGTACCCACCACTGCACCCTGTATTCACTGGTTAACTGGACATCATTAACTTCACACAGACTCTTCCATTGGTACATTTTCATCTTTAACTCACTTCTCGGTCCGCTGCCTTCATACATCTCCTCCTACACGTCTCTGCGCGAGTGCAACTATAGCGTGTGCTCTCAGGACATTATTACCTGCAGTGTCCCCTCAGTGAGGACTGAACTTGGCAAAAGGGCCTTCTACTCCACTCCTGTTTCCTGGAATACCTTGCAAAAAGATCTGAAGCTCTCGACCCTGATCTCTCTAAGTGACTTTAAAACCCTGTTAAGCACCTGGCAAAAGCCAATGCAGACATGTTCCTGTTTTCATAGAGTGTCCTGACCAGCTGCATCACGGTGTGGTTCGGTACATGTACTGCATCCTGTCGCAAGACACTCCAGCGCATCGTGAGAGCAGCCGAGAAGATCGTTGGCACCTCCTTCCCCTCACTACATGACTTACACAGCACCCGCCTCACTCGGAAAGCCCTCTGCATGGCGGGTGATCCCACACACCCACTACACAGCTTCTTCAGCCTGCTGCCATCAGGGAGGAGACTGTGGAGTCTCCAGGCTCGAACTAGCAAACTGAGAGACGGCTCTGTTCATCAGGCAGCTAGGATGCTGAACTCTCTGCCTGCTCTGCCTCCCCTCCCTCTTGTACCACCTTAACACATTAAACTTTCATACATTTCCATACAAGACAAAAACTTTTTAACACTGAACTCTGCATCATAAAAAAATGGGTTATACACTTAACACATGCTCATGTGCTCATTCAATTTGCACTACTGTTCATATTCATACCACTGTTTACATTTGCACTACTGTTTATATTCACACTGCTGCTTATATTACACTACACTACTTATATTACAGTTTTTGACAATAAAGTGACTTTGACTTTGACTTAATTTTCTAAATTGCCTTTTGATCTAACTGTTTTTTTTTGTTTGTTTGTTGTTGTTTTTTTGCTGCTGTTCCTCTTGATTGTCCTTTTGGTTGCTATTTTGTTTCGATTTGTTTATATAAAAATAAAAAAAAAGAGAGAGAGAAACTTAAATTTGTATGCCAGTTTTATGACTGTCTATTGTTACTGTTATCCATTGCTGTCATCACTATTTGTTAAGAAATCAAGTCTCTCTTGTAAATGAGTCCTCGAGGCTCAATGGGATTAACCCGTCTAAATAAAGGTTGAATGCGTGATTTCAATGTTTCCAAGTAAACCAATATATCGGTTCATTTTTCAAACAAAAGTTTTGCACCAATGATACAGTAATACAAATTTATTGTCCATGCAGGGTTCAGTATGGGGGAGGTCTGAAGCTGCCTGCACAGTTTGATGCCAGAGAGCAGTGGCCTAACTGTCCCACTCTAAAGGAAATCAGAGACCAGGGCTCTTGTGGATCCTGCTGGGTGAGCAGGGGGACAAATGGTTCACATTTTTGTTTTCTCCCCAAGAAAACCTAAACTTAACCTCACGTTGTTGTCCTCCCTCTAGGCGTTCGGTGCTGCAGAGGCCATGTCTGACCGTGTTTGTATCCACAGCAATGGAATTGTCAGTCTGGAGATCTCTTCTGAGGATCTGCTGAGCTGCTGCGACAGCTGTGGCATGGGGTAAGAGGCAGCCATGTGTCAACTTTTTGTTCTGTATGTGCCTTAAGAACTGTAATGTTTTGTTTTTAGGTGAATTACTGTTTCATTTTTTTAAACTTTTTTTTTTTTTAGATGTAATGGCGGTTACCCCTCAGCAGCTTGGACCTACTGGACCGAAGACGGGCTGGTCACTGGAGGTCTTTACGACTCTCATATTGGTTAGTGTGCATTTGAGGCTTTCTGTGAAGATCATGGTTTTAAATTGTGAGAAAGTTCGGCCCGGACCTTGTCGAAAGGGCTTGTGAAGCTACTCTGAGAACAAAATGACAGTTTTCATCACACATACTGTACGTCAATGAGAGCCGATTTTGCAGCTTTAGATGGAGTATGCAGGGCCCTTTAAAATCTGCATGAACATGATTTTGTGTATCGGAATTGCCTTTTGGCATGCTGTAGGAAACTGATTTCAAAGTACAGTTAGACAAATCCTGACCCTGTCCGCAGGCTGCAGACCCTACACCATTCCACCTTGTGAGCACCATGTGAATGGCAGCAGACCCTCCTGCACTGGGGAGGGTGGTGACACACCTTCGTGCAAAAGCAAGTGTGAATCTGGATACACACCCAGCTACAAACAAGACAAGCACTATGGTAAGACAAAAGTGGAGGTGGGTCATTTCCATAAATATGCATGCTGATGCTGTCTATTGGAGCATATTCACCTGAGATTGATTCATGTACAGATTGTTGTGTTTTTAATTAAAGTACAAGTGCATGCAGAATCTTAACTGAGTTTGTTGCAGGTAAAACGGCTTACAGCGTGGAGGCAGATGAAACTGAGATTCAGTCTGAGATTTACAAAAACGGTCCAGTAGAGGGAGCGTTTACCGTCTATGAAGACTTTCCTCTGTACAAGTCTGGTAAGACCGTGTCCTTTAAAGATTTGAGCTCAGTATGTGGAGCACAAGGTGATGTAAAGTGGACCTTATTGTTGGCACAACTTTTGTTTTCCCCTCCCCAGGTGTGTATCAGCATGTGTCTGGTTCTGCTGTTGGTGGACATGCCATCAAGATCCTGGGCTGGGGGCAGGAGAACGGTGTCCCTTACTGGCTTTGTGCAAACTCCTGGAACACGGACTGGGGTGACAATGGTGAGCGAAAGTATTAAATTTTGTATCTACTTCATTGCTACAAAGTCAATCATCAATCTACGACCTAGGGCGTCCTGGTGCTAAGTGTACTTTTGGACACTCTTATGTTCGAACATGGTGTTTGTGATGGACAGACTATGACTAGCACAGAAGTCCAACAACAGAACACCGCTCAGGTTCTGATCAGAGAGGCCGTTCCTCCCAATCACACCCCTCCAGGTCACACTGTCATTATGCACGTGTGCATTGAAGTCCCCCAGCAGAATAAAGGCGTCCCTACCTGGTGCACCTTCCAGCACCCTCGCCAAGGACTCCAAGTAGGCTGAATACTCCGAACTGCCATTTGGCACATAGGCACAAACAACAGTCAGAGTCCGTCCCACCACCCGAAGGCGCAGGGAAGCCACCCTCTCATCTACCGGGGAAAACTCCCAACACACAGGCACCAAGTTGAGAGGCTACATGTAAACCCAAACAAGGTAAATTCATGTTGCTCATTCGGGCTGAGCCTGAACGGGCCCCATGGCTAGAGACCCGGTCACCAGGCGCTTCCAGACGAGCCCCTCCTCCCCCAGGCCTGGCTCCAGGATGGAGCCCCAGTAACCCACGTCCAGGCAAGGGACACTGAGCTCCATGATTTATTTTTTATTTTTTTCCCCATACAAGTCTTTGGAATCGCTCTTTGTCTGTCCTGTCACCTAGGACCGAAACTTTTCTAGGCATCACTCCAAGGGTGTCGGAAGCATCCGTAATGTGGGGGGGACACAATGATTTATGTAGGTGTGTGTGTGCGCGTGCACGTGTGTCCGCACGTAAAAAAAGGTGTTCACTAATGAACAAAAAAGCAGCATTTCACCTAGATTTTCTTTAATTCCACACATTTAAAACATGTTTCTCACAAAGTTTGTGTAAATTCATCTGTGGGTTTTAAAGACATTTTAACTTTAATACACTTTAATACAGAGCGTCAGATCAGCACTATTTGTGTTTTTATAGAGAAATAAAAAACATCACCAATGGACTTTTTTACTTGTGTTCAACACTACTCGTCTAAATGATGTTTCTCATGAAGCTTGAGGACAATAAGGTGTGGGGTTTTAAAGACACTTCAACTTTAATGCACCTGAACACACAGCGTCTCTTACACCTGCAGCGTCTGACAGCGTCACAGTTACTGCTAAACTAACATGCTACAGACGTAGCTCCTCTCAAACATCCTCCTAAAATGAATATAAGTTTATGATCAACCCCCTGGTCAACCACTGCTCGCACTAAGCTGCTAAACTGGCGAGCGAGTAACACAGGTACCTCCACCTCCTCCACCTGTGCGCGTTTTCTGCCAAGGCAGGAAGGGACGGTGGAGAGTTGGAGGTAACCAGGAAAACCTGGAATGGAGTTTTAGTGGCTTGAGTATTCTCCTTTGAAATCAAGTGGAATGGATTTGTTCACGAAGAAAGGGAAACTGCGCTGCCTGAACTGATGTTTTATAGTAAAAGTGGGGGGGGGGGGGGGGGCCAAAATCATTTTTTTTTTTTTAAGGGGGGGGGGGGACTTGTCCCCTTCACATATAATGGTTGCGACGCCTATGCGTCACTCGTCTTTGCACACGCCTTTTCTTGTTTTAATTTGACAGACTGTTAAAAAATGACAATGTTGTATGTTTTTAATTTTCAGGATTCTTTAAAATCCTGCGTGGATCAAATCACTGTGGTATTGAATCAGAGATAGTGGCTGGGATCCCCAAATAAACCAAAGGTAAAGTGAGTAATGTGTGCTACAAGCCTGTTCACGATGTATATCAAGCATGACCAGGACACGTTGCAGTTAAATGGTTCTGTAAAACATATCGCAGGTTTATAATTGTGCTCAGGCTTCTCTAGTCTAAGTGTTTAATGTCCATGCACTGTTCTGTTCCAGCTGCTTACATTTTGAGTGCAAGCTTGTATTTGAACAGCTTTTTTTTTTTTTTCCTTGCAGGTTTGAGCTGAAACCTTATCACTAGAGGGCGCTACACTCCACTCGCCTGCCACAAAACAATCATTAGCTTAGGTTTTTTTTTTTTTTTTTTTTTTTTTTTAATAATTGGCTTAGTTTTCCACCTATTGTGTGGCAGAATAACACGTTTCAGAAAAACTCTGCAAACTTTAGCTTCGCAGTTGGAAATGGCAGTGCACCCGCACACAGATCAACATTTTCTGTTTTATTGCTTCTTGTAAGTGGTGTCAAATTTTATAGCAAGACCTGTCAGGTCAGTTTATTTTGTATTTTGATATTTTAGGATGTCACTGTGATTTAAACAAGAGGCATTTTTTTCTGTCGTGTCACATTTTTGAAACTATTGTGAAATTAACTGCCATTTTAGATCAAATCAGTTTATGATTGAATTTTGTTTTTAGAACTACGCAAATAAGCAAATTTGTACCTAATTTGTAGTAATAAATCTTTTGATTTACAATTGTGTTGTTTTTTGCCAATTAATGTCTGAATGTACTGCATGAAACTGCTCATTTTAAATGTCAGGACAAGATGAGAAGACATGTTTGTTCTTAAATATGGATGGCAATAAGATATAAGATTACTACATTGTTGAATTTAATTCAATAAATATTTACAGTAGTAATTTAAAGTTTTATATTGACTCATTTAAAACTACAAACAGTGGGAACAGTTTATCAAAAGTAGCTAGCTTTTCTTTTTTCTTAAAAAAAAAATTACCAACCACTGTATCAAACTTCAGTTTATTACTTATGCCGAACTATTTAAGTGTTTAATAGAAGCAAGATTTCATCTGATAGTCTCTGAAATTGGCCATTTTAAAACACACCAATATTGTATTTTTTGTTTTTTAAAGATTTTTGAGAGGAAATAATTTAGCCTAAATATTTAAAAACTGGGAGCAAATTCAAAAGCTCAATTGCTCCATATTTATTGCTCAGCCAGGAGCAAGCACTTTAATTCTGATTAACATTTAAATTAACATTTAAAGTTCGTAATGTGGTTCAGTTGGAAGACCGTTTGCCTCTCAGAAGGTTGCCGGTTCAAATCCTGGCCAGGGGCCTTTCTGGGTGGAGTTTGCATGTTCTCTCCGTGCATGTGTGGGTTTTCTCCAGATACTCCTGTTTCTTCCCACAGACCAAAAACCTGCACGTTAGGCTGATTGTTAAATAAATTTTTCGTAGATATGTGAGAGAGTGTGATTGTCTCATTTGTCTCCATGTGTCCCTGTAATGGACTGTGTGTCCAGCGTGTCCCTCACCTTGCACAATGACCAGTGGATATGGACACCAGTGACCCCCATGACCTGAAACGGAAGAAGCAGATAAAGCTGGATGGAAGATCATCACAAAAAAGTTAAATCGTCATCTGGAGATTTATTTTAATTTTTTTATGGAAGAATCGTTTCGTCTTTCATCCAAAAGACTTCATCAGTCTGAGGCCTGCCAACAGGATCTGTCGTATTAAGTACCACCTTATTGATGTGTTTCAAACCAATCTGCTGTGGAGTTCCCAGGCAGCACTACAGCTCAGTGGTTAGTACTGCTGCCTCACAGCAAAAAGGTCCTGGGTTCAATCCCCGGTAGGACCTGGGGTCCTTCTGTGTGGAGTTTGCATGTTCTCCTTGTGCTTGCGTGGGTTTCCTCCCACAGATCATGTTAGGCTGCCTGGTTAAATAAAGGTTAATAATAATGCTATCAATCATCACAGTACCTGTTCGATGAGAGCTGCTCATGTTGGCTGTAGACATTGATTTGACGTGCACCTACTGCAGCCTGGCTTGGTGGTTGTGAAACAAGTTTAACTTTCTAAAACCCAAACTTCTGCTTAGTGTGCATTTTAAATTTCCACAATCTGATGATGTGTTTGAACAGTTCACTTTAAACTCGAATAAAGACAAAAAGATAACAAAATTACAACAGACTAAATTGAAAAGGAATTATAATGCAGGGAAAGTAATGTCCCCATATGAAGACTGGTTAGGATGTCAAACAAGACAAACCATACCATACCAATTTATTTATAAAGCACTTTAAACAGTGACAAAGCACACCAAAGTGCTGTACAGGGACAAACAGAGCAAGCACATAGCAACAGATTACATAACAGGACACCAAAAAGTAGAAACCGACAAACAAGCCTAAGATACTTTTAACTTGTACAAACTCTTCCCTTAAGAAACTTGTTCATGTTTTGAACACCGGATTGGTTTTTTTTTTGTTTGTTTGGTTTTTTGTAACGTATTTATAAAAATGTAATAAAATAAAAAGTTTTACATAAACGGGAAATTGGTTTAAAATGTAAAGTCGAGTAAATGTAAACAAATTTGTAAAACAACTGAAGTTCCTAGTCTCCGCACGGCTACAGTAAAGCACATCCGGGACAATCAACCTTCATAAACAAACGCACATCCCTGCGCGTGGCATTGAAAGTTACTAATGCGCATGCTCAGTCGGTATTTTGCGATGCATTCTGGTCTAGAAAGATCCATGCACACTTCCGGTTAATTAATTAATTAATTCGCCTTAGAATCTACCTGTTTTTTTGTTACTTTTCTTTTTTTAGCCATCCTATTTGTAAAAAAAAAAAAAAAAATTGTATGACTTTTCATAACAGTTTATTGTTGTCGCTGTTGTCCATTGTTGTCATCATTCTTTGTTGAAATCAGGTTTCTCTTGTAAATGAGTCCTCGAGACTCAATGGGATTTACCTGTCTAAATAAAGGTTGAATGAATGAAAATTGGCATGGAGTCAAACCTATTGTCAATCCGATACCCGGCAAAATTGCACGTTGAGGACAATTCGCTCTTTCAATTGAAATTACCAGCTAAACAAATTTATAATTACGTTTGTATATAAAAGTCAATAAAAAGGTGCAAAGGACCAAGTGACGAGTTTAAACGCCGACCCCGCCTGGATGACATTTGTGTAGACGACTCTGGGGCGATGTGTTCTTACGCATGCGCGTTAGTAACTGTGGCTAGGGCGGGGCCTCAGCGTTGCCAAATTTACGAAAATGATCGTATTATTTTACGATCGGCTGCTGCTAGTCATCCAGTCATCCGTTTTTATTTATTTATTTTGGGGGTGGAGGGGTGGGGGGTTGTAACATATTTTGCACAGATATTTTTGCACACAGATTTGCCAGGTCTTACACCAGTTTGCACAGATATTTTTGCACACAGATTTGTCAAGTCTGACACCAGTTTAGTGGAGTCATACAGGAACTTTGGCCTGTTTAACATATCAGCTCAAAATACAACCATAATGCTTCACAGTAATTTAATATAGACCCAAATTGTCTGCAAAAATGTATCTGAAGAGCAGTGAAAATGAAATGGAGCTAAAGTAAAGTGACTTCAGGGCCGAGATTACGTAATTTTCTACCTGGCAACCCTGATGTTTGTTTTAGGCTGCGGGAGACCCCGGCCGGAATGAAGGCAGAAGGACGGAGCGACGATGGAAGGTGGAGGCAGGTTGCCGTGGGTGAAATATGGTTCTGTCGTGTCCCTGTTTGTTGTTCTGTTGGCCTTCTGGTTTCGTTCACCGCAGAATTCGGTCCTGGATGACCGACTGGACACCGTCCTTTCGTCTCTGCTCCGGGCCGAAAGAAAAGTCGGGAGGCTTAACTCCAGACCCAGAGTTGCGATCGGTAGGTGCTGGTGGTGCGAGGGTGATGACAGCAAGCTAGCATTTGCTAGAATCACTTAAGCTAACGGTGAAGATTTTCGTTTAATAATGGTGAAACTGCAAAATATATTGAATCAAAACTAGCTCCCAGTAAAACTAACTACTTTAGCTTAATTTTAACAAGTGTATTTATTTACAATGAATGCAAATAAAGGTGACGAGTGCGATTTAAAATTGAGAAGTATATTCAGTAAAATAACAAATTCCGCATATTGTCATTTCAGGATATTTTTTGCAAGGTTGATCAAGAAAGAGAACTATAATCGATGTTTATGTTGAGGCCAACTCATGTGGTGTTGGCGAAGTGGTGAGTTTACAGAAGTGATCAGGAAGTCAGCCCAGGTCAGAGCAGCTGTTGTGATCTGTGATCCACCATAAATCATATTTACAGCTTCACTGTGGCTGTCATCAAGTCTGACCTGATGAGGCACACATCCAAATACATTTGAGTCATTTCCTGCATATATATGGATCATGTGCAGGAGAAGAAGAGAAAGAAATGTGCACCGTTTTAAACAAAATGTTTGTGATTGTTGACAAACATCTGAATGTTGTGATCCAATTCCAAACTTTTGTTCTTTGGATTATGATGCCAAAGTACAAATCACTATCTGTTAACCTTTACTCTTTTTAACAGCAGGTTCAGCCACACGCACAATTTGTTGCTGCTAGTCATCCATAGTTGTTTTGGTGGTTTTTTGTAACACATTTTGCAATTAGATTTGTCAGGTCTTACACCAGTTTAGTGGGGCCGTACAATAACGTTGGCCTGTTAAACATATCGGCTCAAAACACAACCAAAATGCTTCACTGTAGTTTATTATAGACCAAAATTATCTGAAAAATGCATCTTCTAGAGCAGTGAAAAAAAAATGGAGCTAAAGCAAAGTGACTTTAGGTCCAAGGAAGACAAATATTCAAAACTGATTCAAATGTAAACTCTAAACATACATGCTGGACAAACCTGCACATTTCAGTTTTCATTGCTTTGTTTTTGCTGAACTCTTCAATTTTTGCATTTCCTCTCTCTTTCTTACATTTTTTTAGTTTTATATATAGTTATTTATCTTATGCTGGGAAGGACCTTCCATCATTCCATCCATTATCTTTATCCTTCATTTCCGGATCGTGAGAGTCATTGGTGCCCATATCCAGCAGTCACTGTGTGGGAGGTGGGGGACTGGGCAGGTCTCCAGTCCCATCACTGGGACATATAGAGATAAACGAGGCAAACAACCGAGTACCCAGAGAAAACCCATGCGTGCACGGAGAGAACATGCAAACTCCACCCAGAAAGGCCCCTGGCCGGGATTCGATTCAGCAACGTTCTCGCTGAGAGGCGTCAGCTCTACCAACTGCGCCACCGTACCGCATGGGCAGGTTGTTGTACCTTAAATATGTTTATCTTTCTGTCCTTTTGTCTACAGGTTTTGGAGGCTGTGTTGACCTGATAGTCGACGGTGTGTCATTTCTAAACAAGATTGGCATCTCTCACACCGACCAGCCCCTGCATCACGACTACTTACAAAGTACTGAGCAGCTGGCTCAGAGCTTTGCCTACTTTTTTGCACCCGGAGCTGCAGCAGAGTAAGTGACATCTGATGAAGAGCAGTTTAATGTGGGGGATTACCAGTATGTTAAAGTAAATAGCCATTATTACAATTATTTTATTGACAAAGTTTGTAATTATTTTTATAGTACACATTTTATACATACTGATTAAAGTAAATTTCAGCGCTTTGTTTAGGACTTGAACTTATAATGTTTGAGCATCTTTTCTTCCTTCCCCGCCACAGGCGGTTTATGTTAAACGAAACCCTCTTCAGTGAGCTGGTGGAGGAGGCTCGTGACTTACCTGGCAACAGGTGGTCTGTGGGCGGCAACGCTCCAGTAATGGCCGGTCGCATGGCAACAGAGGGATGTGACGTGTTGTTAGGGGGAAGTTTCAGCACAGATTTTACTGATGTCCTGTCTCGGCACATTACAGGTACAAACACTGACGCACCCTTGGAAAAAAAAGTTTTATTTAAAAAAAACACATAAAAACAGAATATTGTATGTGTTGCATGCTGCTATGAAAGATGGGTGACATAATTGCCTGTGTGTGTGTGTTTGTGCGCATGTGTTTGTTGACTTTTCTGTCCGTTAGCAAAATCTCTCATGAACCACTGTATAGATTAGATTAAATAAAATGCTCAGACTGCAGTTATTGACAGCCGCATCTATACTGGTTAACCTTTGGAGTCAACTCATAGTTCATGCAGGATCTTTAAAACTGTGGCTTGCAGGGTATGGATGATATGGATTCCTTCGAGGAACACTGCTTTAGCTTTTCCTTTTTCCCCCTTATCATGCTTCTCCAGTGGCTGGTAGAGAGGTGGAAGAGCCAGATATTCATCTGATCCTGGAATATTCATCCGGTGCTAGCTGGGGCCACTATACTGCTCGTAGAGCCAATAGGTTTGTGTTTATTTTTTAAATTAAAATGCATTTAGAAAAGAACAGAGGAACATTACAGATAAAGTTCATAAATGGTGTTTATGCACATCTACGGCTCTGTACTAACTTACTTTTTTTTTTTTGCTCGTGCTCTGCAGATACATCATTCACAGTGATGACCATAACCCCTACTTGGACTCCATGGAAGACTTTTCAAAGAAACTCAACAACTTCAGACCTGATCTGATAGTGGTGGGAGGGCTACAAATGATGGACAACTTCCCTTTCCAGTCAGGTATAAAAAAAAAAAAGATTTTTCACTTGCTAGCTCTACTTCCTGTTGCTTCACCACACTACTGCCAGCCTGCTTTATCATCTGGTTTGTGAGGGTTGTTGTGGAACGTCACAATTTATTAAAACCCTTAAAATTGTTTGGTCTGAGTACATTTTATACAGTCCACTTTTTATTATACACCGTTGTTATTTAAATCTACAACTTCACACATTTCACATCACTCAGGACTTCTTCTTTTTTTGCCTACACTCCATGTCTAACCTTCTAGCTGTCCCTTTCTTTACTCTAGGTGAGCGGGAGGCTGTTCTCTCTCGGCTGGAAAACCTGCTGTCCTCCTCGTCACCTCAGATCGGCATTCATTTTGAGATGGCGAGTTTTGTAGATGAGAGTATTGTGGAAGACCTTCTGCACTATGTCATCCCCCACGTATGTACGACTGAATAGTTGAAAATGCAGTTTGAAGCACATTGTTCAGGAATAAAAATAAAGAGAAGCATTCTAGAGAAAACATTCAGATGATATCAGAAAGTTTAAATTTTTATCTGCCTGATTTGTACTTCAGGTTAATTAGTTATTAGTCAATTGGTTCTAGTATCAAAAGTCTTTACTGGTAGTTCAGATTTAATTACTATACATGAAAGTGTTTTTAAATAGTTTTTATTTCTTATTGTACTTATCTCTGCGTTCCCAGGCGGACTCTTTAGGGATGAATGAACAAGAACTTCCTAATCTTCTGAGCCTACTCAAGGGCTCCAATATCACGGTGCTGTCAGACCCAAACCCTCGTGTGGCGACTGTCCTCGACCAGATGAGGGAGGTTTATCGTATCCTGAACCAGCGCCACAAGGACGCCAGCTCAAACAGTGACTCGGGCAGTTCAAAATCAAAGAGTAAGCCGCTTACCCGACTTCACGTCCACACGTTGGCCTTTCAGGCCATGATCGTGACGCACAGCTCTCAGTGGAAGAACACCATGTCTGCCATCGCCAAGGCCTCGCTCACAGCCAACCGTCACGTCTGCGGCTCAAATGACATTGACCCCAGCAAGGCGAGGCTCATCATGGACGACTCGTTTTCTGTTAGTCACCGTGAGGGTAGCCAGCGGATCCCTCTGCAGGAAACCAGACCGGTCAGCTGCTGGGACGAGGACGACTACCAGATCTGTGTAGCCCCAGTGCTGGTTTGCACTGAAGTTTACCAAACCGCTGGTGGAGGGGACAACATCTCAGCTGCCGGTCTGGTGCTGCAGATTTAAAACGGGGAGACCAAATATTCTTTATGTCTGGGGCTAACCAATGTTGGCAAACAGTGTGACTCTGGAAATTTGATCTCTGTCTGATGCACTCCGGCCATCGGATACCAGTAAAGGTATCATATTTGCAGCTCATGGCCCAAAGACTTGACGAACGAAATCCGTTGAAATTACTTCAGAGTCAGATCATGGATGGCTTCTAATCAGGCCAGGCCAGCACATATTGAATATCCATATTGTCTTAGTTCTTGTTTTTAGTGAGTTGCAAAAGAACATAATAAATGCTTAAACTGCGGTTTTATTTTATTTCTACTCCAGCCAGAGGTCCTGGAGTTTCAAAATTTAGGTGTTTAACCTAGTTCAGGATTTAGCCGTCCATTTTGCCCCGCCTTGGTCTTCATCATCTACTTACAATGTGTGGTTTTTGCTGTCTTTTCTAAATTGCATAAATTATTTGCTTCCAGTTTCTATTTTGGAGTCCTGTTAGACATTTTCAACTGGTAGGTCATTGTAATCCATCATCTGACTCTAGTGATCTTCTCTGAGGCCTTGCATAACTTACCTTTGGTGTGAACGAGATCAAATTTGGTTAGGCTGGATTAAATCAGATGTTTTGCACAAAAAGATCAATTATATTTTAACGTGGGATGCAGCTATGCAGTTAACGTTTCTAGAAGATTTGAAAATGGTTGAATCTTCTTATTAATGCTGAGCAAATGAATTTGTTTCAGATGAGCCAGTCTTTGGGAAGACCTCACATTTAAACAATTTCTTCCTTCTGCTCTCTGATTCTTTTAGACAGAGACAGATTTATGAAGGAAATTTCCTGTTCTTCCCGGCATATGTGAAAGGTGTGCGTGGTGATTTGTGTTCGAGTTGTCGTTTCTTAGTGGTTTAGTTGCAGTGCAATATTGGGAAAACAATGTTGAGTAACCAGTGTTGGCTGGCTATGATGCCAACATTTTCCACTCCATGTTTGTTTCTCCTTTTAATTTCCAGGTTTTTTTTTTGTTTTTTTTTTTAAAATAATTTTCTGACAGCCAATGATTCTCCAATGACCAAATCACCAATGAAAACCGTCTTAGACAAGACTGCGTTCAGGGAAATGTTACTAAAATATGTATCTCGCATTAAATTGCTGGATTGAGTGGAACAAAGCCTGATCTGTAGTTTATTTAACATTCAGTTGTTGAACTCCGTGTTTATTTGCTTTTACCCCTGATGCATGTGAAATAGTAGACCATTCATATGTTATATGTTACGTTTAATCCCTGCCTCACTTGGGTTAGGATTAGGAGGCAGGCATCTCTGCCTTTAACATACCACTTTAGGAATTACCCTACCACTTACTCATAGCAATGTTTTCTTAATTCCAATTTCTTAAAAAAAAAGGGTTTATGAAGAGCCATTTTACTACAATAAATTATTTAATATTCTGTTTTATTTAGTGGTGCAACTGAACCTACATTGAAAAGATACCGTTTTCCTCACTATGCACAAAAATGAGCATTCCTTCTAGTAGTAATGTTTTACCAAGTTGGAGGACTTCATTGCTTTTCACAATTTTTTTTTTTACGAAGAACACGTTGTTACGTTTGAGGTCAAGAAAGAAGAATTTTAATTTGTGGAAATCCCTTTAATTTTATTTTTCTGTGTGAAAACTATATTGATGTGATCATGTGCGGTGAAGCTGGGTATTAATGAGCCTTATTCTGTTTGTTTTTTTACTTGATTGTGGTGAAAATGAGAAATATTTTCTAATTTTCATATTTCTGGGTTTATTGTGTGCATTTGTTTAAATTGTGATTAAATACCAGCTGTTTGTGGATTAAAATTGATCTGTAGCACAAACTCTTGTTCATTAAGGGGACTGCTTGTGTTTGCCAACACTTATCAAAGCTTTAGGTAAGTTAGAACACCTGCGTTCTATAATTTACCTGTTTGTCAAACGTGCATGAATGATCTGAGATTAAAAAGTCTATGCTGATTAGCATTCATTCATTGCTTTATTTTCTTCCATTATACAGGGTGTCACTGATCTAAATCACAGCCATTTTAAATTAAATGATTTATTTTCCCTCAGATACAACGTAGAGCTAACAGTTTCACATTACAGCTTCTGTCACATGAACCAACGATGACAAATTTCTGTTTTTTAACTAAAGTTAGCTATTTCCATTTCATCACTTTATTAGGATATTTTGTTTTACCTTCATTTGTATAATTTAATTCATTTTACTTTGTTCACTGTCTGCATCTCACATCATCAGATGTAATGTTACTACATTAAATGTTTTAAGGACACATTTCAAAATATGACGTTCTTAAGAGTATTGCTGCAAAACTGTGATACAGTATATATCTAAGGTGTCCAGGAATTAAACTTGGAATGTTTCTTATAGTACAACCAGCCTATAATGTTAAACACACTAAACATCCTGCTGTAGAGTTAATAAGTTTTTTTTTATGTTAAGACCCAGATTTTATCTTTGTATTTTGAGTCGAGATCCTAAGTTCGGTTCAGCAGCTTTCATAAACTTTCATAAACTCTAAACCAGGAGCACATTTAGTTCCTGTACATTGTCCCAAAACCATTTTAAGAAGGAGCACATACCAACAGTATGAAATATTTATTTCTGTAAATTTAAATTGCATCATACAAAGTACTTTATATGTACTGTACTGTTAATTGGGTATGGAAAAAAATAATTGCTGGGTTTGGAAATATAATGCAAAATAATAAACTATATTTTGCTATAGCCAAACTTATAAAATGGATAAGTCACTGTACTCGTGCACTAATTAATTTTCTCAAATCAAATTTCCTCGATGAGTTATTTGAATTCTAAATGATTTTGAAAACAAATTGAACAATATATGTGTTTCTATGCAATGACAGCACAAACAGATAAAAATACAGTGTTTTCCTATGATGACCCACGTTGGGCCACATGTCACGGTCTGTATTTGCTGATCATCTTGTAATAGTATACACGGTTCATTTTGCGATCAGCATGCGCAGTTAGCATCTCCTTCATCTCCTCGTTGGTGAAGGGTTCACCTGGTTTAAAGGCACAACACAGCAGAAGTTCAGAAACGGCTCCACGCACGCAAATGTACCAGTTTGCTTTTTCCGATTTACTGGTGAAGATTCTCAAACATCCAGGTCATGATAAATTCAAAAAAGGGTTAAATAAAATAAAAACAATGACTGGACTTCTATTCTGAAGCTGAAGATGTTGCATTTTCTATCCAGTATCAATTCCAAAATGTCTGGAGTGTGTGGAGCTCCATGAAGAACATGGAAAGAGATGGAAGCCTTTAACATTGAAGTTTACAGATCTTCTGTTTGACTCTCACCACCCACTGGAACACAAACTTTCTGTCATTAGAACTTCACACCACCGGGCCGAACATGTCCCCACAAAGACAGAAGGGAAGGAAAAGGAACAGAAATGCATCAGACAAGTTCTCCACACCTGTGAATATCCATCAGGGCCTTTGTCAAATCAGCAAATTAATCCAAAAACACACAGTAGATCAGAACAGGGAGAAGAGCAAACACAAGAATACTGTCATCCTATATGTTTCTGGAGTATCTGAAAAACTCAGAAGGATTGTCCCCAAACACAACATCTAGTACATGTTCAGGTCTCGTAAATGAGTCCTCGAGGCGCAATGGGATTTACCTCTCTAAATAAAGGTTGAATGAATTTTAAATCCAACAGGACCATCAGACAGACTGGGTCCATCTCAGAGACAGAACCCTCAAACCAAAGCTGAGTGTTGTGTCTGCAGTTCAGTGCACTGAGGAATGTTCAGACCTCTATATTGGAGAAATTAAACAATCTCACCTCAGACTCATGGCTCAACACCAGACAGCAGCTCTTCAGAACAACTCAGCAGTACATCTCAAGGATAAGAGACACTGGTTCCCAGTCTGCTCCACTTAAATTCACACCTTCATGCACGTGACCAAAACATCTCCCATGAGCCAGGTGGACAAAGAGAGTGACGAGCCTCCACTGTGAGGGTGAGTAGTTCCAGTCTAACCAGCATGTGAATCAGGCCTCTCATGCAGTTCTAGAAAGAAGGCAGCTCCACACACTTCAGACATTTTTGAATCGATAAAGCTTCCCGGATGGGAAGTGAAACATCTTCAGCTTCAGAATAGAAGTCCAGCTGTTTTGTGTTTTTTAACCCTTTTTTTTTTCTTTTACCAATTTATTTAGGCTTTTTCTGCTTGTGCTTTACCTTCCTGTGTCATGTAATTTGTCAACTCTTTAGGCTCTAGGTATCCTTTCTTTTCTTTGTCCAGAACCTGGAAACATAGTTAATGACAATAATAATGGTGGTGCAACAGAGAAAATGTAGTGGCTGTACAGTTGCAACATAAAGCTGTCCGCTAACATGTTTTAAGTGTAACACTAAAAGATGTAACCAATCAGTGGATGCTCTCACCTCAAAAGCCTGAAGAAGACGGTCCTCATGGTCAGGAAGAAACCTAAATAAATGTAAATGAAAATAAATGCATTTTTCCTAACTTTTTACTCTTCGGGTCACTTTAAACTAATAAAAGTAAATCAAACTGAAATTGTTTTTTATATTTGATCAAATTTGTGTGCAATCATTGATGAGATCATAAAAGGGAACCCTAAATGAAAGCAATATTCCAGCAGTCCATGAAATGAATGTTTAAACAAAGTAGGTCATGAACCGAAACAATCACTGGTTAACAGTTGTTAGACTAAAGAGCGCTTAAAGAAAGCTTAACTTTTTTTTTGTAGTACATTGGAAACAGAACCTTACTTGTTTTCCAATAGTATTTTGGTCATGGCTGGCAGGAACTTGTCCAAATGAACATATCCTAAATGATCCTCTTCCACCTGGTTGAACAAAACAAGCTTTTACTATTTCACAGACTTTAAACTTTCAAACCAAACGGACATTTATAGTGTCAAGCGTCAGCAAGCCTAAGCTTTTAAATTACTTCCACTGGACTTTTGTGTATATTTCAAGTGCAACACTTCATTTACACTAAAATTAATTCATCTGAATGAAATAAGACACTGACAGACACTGTGGTGTGTGTAAAATGTGCAATAATAGTCAACCCCAACCCTTCCATCTCCACAACTCTTTTTCATGGTTGCACATCAAAACATTTTGTGTGATTAAATTATATTCATCATACTAACTAAAATATGCATACAAATTGTGTCCTGACCTCAGCTATGAAGGCGTGTATGTCTGCCTGACTGGGGTGGCGTCCCAGTGAATAGATGATGGTGCCAATCTCACTGGAAAACAAACATATGACAATAATTTAAAGATAGCTTCCATTATAAAATACATCACACACTACTTGTTAATATGCATGTTATTATGATTTTAACGTTTTCAATGCTGCTAGAAAGAGTTTGGCGTAAGAAGGAAACTGCCTGCTTTATCTAGAACAGGGGTCTACAACCTTTACGATCAAAAGAGCCATTTCTGTCCCTTTGTTCACTAAATTAAACGTGTCCGGAGCCACAATACCTGCTACAACTGGGATTCTCAACTGGTGGCCCACAGACCACTTTAAGTTTGTTGGAAGGCACTTTTCTGGACAGTAGGGGTGATTTTATAAAACTAAAAATATCTAATGATTTTTAACATTTATTGATATTTTTTATATTCTAAGACAAAAATAAAAGATGAGATTCTTGTAAAGAAGGAAAAAAAATAACATAGTTTTTGCCCAGTTTTTAAAACTAAAACAATAAACTATGCATTCTTATGTGATTTTTTTTTTATTATTGTAGAAAAATGACGTATCCTACTTTGAAGAAATAAAGCGTAAAGTGAAAGTGAGTACTCCTTGTGATGTTTCTTCATATATTTGCAAAATAAATTACAGGAAAACTGCTAAAACTAGCCCTTTTAGTTGTTGTAACAACCAATAAAATTCAGTTTTATGTCAGTTTTGGTCAAAGCTTGAAAGAGCCGCTGCAGAGGCCCCAAAGAGCCGCAGATTGCAGACCCCTGACCTAGAATAACAAAAAAATGGAAAGCCAAAGCAAAATAAATAAAAACAAAAACAATATGGCATCATATTTTAATCAAGCTTATTTTATTACATATTAATTGTCTGTAGTTACTGTTTTGTGTTAACACTGTAAACTTATAATTTTCTAATTCACAGATGCAAAATACGCTGTGGAAAAGTAGGGATTTACAAATGTAAACATTCAAACATAATGATTCACATTTGGCATCCCATAGATATAATTATAAATACACAGGGGGAGAAATATTTCCTACAGACATACTAATTATAATTTTTTCCCATTTACATTCTTAAGCCAAACGGAGCTGTTTCTGGGTCACAAACTGTAGCTTTGAACTTTCAACTTGAAATATCAGAAACAATATTTTTAATACTACTTTTAATGCTATTGCATTTTAAATAAAGCAGTAATCGTGTAATTAAAAACATCAACACCATGGGAGAACATCAGCAGCGAAGAGTTTTTAATTTAATTTAATTGTGTTTGTGTGTGTGACCGTGTTTTCTCTCCAGTTTGTGCTCTTTAACTCACCGAACGTCCACCGTGTTGTTGGACAAGCAGTCAAACATTTTAAAAGTCGAACTTATCTTCTTTTCAATATCCGACAATGTTTCTGAAACAAGGAAATTAGCAAGGAAACGACTTGCATGTTTAGTAAGACAAAAGCATGCCTTTGTAAAATAAGTTTTTATTTCTTTAATTTTTTTAGGAACTGTGTGACTTGTCTAAGTTTAAACAACACGTACAAACCTGTGCTTTTGCTGTTTTCCGCCATTTTTAAAGATGGTTGTCTGTTGCTAAGCAACCGAGTTTTGATGCGCCAAAAAAAAAAATCTGCATCCACGCTTCCGCTTTGCTCTCACTGCTCCTCACGCAGGTAAATTCTGTTAATTATTTCGTGTAAAAAGTTTTTCAAAATCTTTCTTTTTCGTGTTGTAATGCGTGAGAGCAGACCAGGACGTTTTTTTTTTCGTTTTACCAATGTGGAAGATGAGTGTAGCGCCACCTAGCTTCTAATAAATATGGACGATATGACGACAGAAGAAGCCTCCATGCTCTACACAAACACACACTTACTTTGATAATAATTTAAAATGTGTATATTTAACACCCCGTCTCCAAACGACAAATTAAAAAAGAATACATTTGGATAAATTAAAAAAAACCTCTCAGACTGCAGGTTTACTTGTAGTTCCTAGAGTTTCTAAAGTAAAATGGGAGGCAGAGCTTTCAGCCATCATGCTCTTCTGTGAGAACAGCTTTCTGTTCGTGATGATGACACATTGTCTACTTTTAAAACCAGGCTTAAGACTTGAAATTTTAATAAATCCTATAGCTTGGGTTGGCTTGAGTTTCCAGTGCTATCTCGTAAATATGCTGCTATAGACTGCTGGAGGACAAATTTGACCACATTTCTTCACTCTGCTCTTCATTCACTTTTACTCTCCATGTTTGTAGGCTATTTGTAAATATATGAATCAGATAAATTGCACTTTTTCCAACTCTTTCTTACGCAACCCTTTTTATTTAACTGTGCTTTTGCCTATACAACCTTATGTCAAATAATTTAAATAATTGCAAGATATCAGACAAAAGTGCAGTACTACATACGGCACATGATAAGCCTGTCAATGAACTATTATACAGCGATCTATAGCAATGACCCGGACAAGCAATGATCTGGTTTTAACTTTGACCTTGATTTGTGACTGCGACCTACAGCTGGGGTGATGAAAAGTGTCTGTGACGATCCGTGTAATGATGATGCATAATGTGTAGGAAGTTTTGTTAAACTATGTTGAGCAGATCAGAAGTTATTGACCGGACAAGAGAAAGTTTAAGAACAGTTTAATTTATCCGCCTTTCCACAGGTGTATAAAAAGAAAAGACTGACGAGACTAAAGAGACAAAAACAAATAAGGAAACATGTTTTATTTTCAAGCTGCATAACATGGTTCTAAAAGATGCTAACAAATGAAAGACAAGTAACAAAATAACATTTTACATGGGAGTGGTGGCGAAGAGGTTACAGAATGTGGATCTGAGATGGGAAGGTCGCAGAAAGTAAATTAAATTTTAGTGGGTGTTTGAATTAAAATTAAAATAAAAAAATGTGGACAATGATCTCAAAAAAGACAAATAAGTTTTTATGTAGACTATAATACATGCCACTGGTTTTACAAAGTCAACTTAAGATCAAATTATCGCTCTCTGGAAAGCAACAGATAACAAATCCCATCAGATTTTACCAAAAAACAACCCCCCCCCCCCAAAAAAAAAAAAAAAAAACAACAAAACAAACAGAAACAAGGGTTTATAGAGATGTATATTTTTAATTCAGCATCATAATGATATATTGTTGAGTAAAACATGTTTGTTTAAAAGCATGACGTGACAGAAAAATAGTAAATAAATAAAGTAAACCAACTGTTTTTCGGTAAGAAATGCATTAATTACTAATCATGACATATTACAGAAAGCAATACAATTTAAAACTTTTGTCCATTTAAAAACTGAATAAAAAATTGCAACATTTTAACAAATATTTTAACCCATTATCTAAATGTTCTCTAGTCCAGAGCTGACAGTAGCCAACAGAGTTCAGATCTAGAGAAACATTGTACGTAGGAATAAAAATGAGTCATTCTTCTTGTGTACTTTTGACCCATGTGTCAATTTTCAATAAGACAGGACGAGCGGTGCAACATCTGTGTGTTTTTTATATCTCTGGCTGTCCCTGATGGAAAGGAATGTCGTGGACCTGCTGTTCTCCTGCTGGAGCTTCGGGGATTTCTTGATCTGTTTCTTTCATTGGCTCCTCCTTGACTCCAACTACTTCCTGTTGAGCTTGATCGTCCACTTCAGGCCGAAGCTCTTCATGTGCCGCCTCCTGCTTGTGCTCCGCTACATTCTCCTCCTCAATAAGGCTGTTTGATAGCACTGGCACCTCCTGCTCCTGTTGAGGCGTTCTGTTGACTGAGTCCTTAAGATAGACAGTGTGCATTAATGTTACTGCACAAACAAAAAAGCTGGAGTTAAACTCTGGGTTTTAGCAGAGCTCAATAGCACTAAATCTGTGTGACTAGTACCTGTGTGTGAATGAATGAAGGAGAGAGCAGTTCAGAGGGGTCCAGAAGGCCATCCTGGTTTAGATCCTGAGTCTGCAGTAGAAAGTCTACCATCAAGACCACCTGAGGCCAAAAAACAGATTGAACAAACAGCCCTAAAAGTCTGCAGGAGATAGGCATCTACACAAATACCATAATGACTCAAACACACCACCTACACACTCCTTCACTCACCAGCTCACTGGCCTCTGCTCCAGGTGTATGATGGGAGTTGTAGTCAGAGAGTAGCTTCATCATTTCCAAGCCATCTAAAAACCCGCTGCGATCATAGTCATACAGACGAAACAGAAAGAACACCTCTGAAACAAAGCACATGTATAGTTAAGACAAGATAGAACCTTATTGACCCCACAGGAAATTGTTGTGCCAAAGTTTCAATACAAAGGAACATACACAAGGAATCACACAATATGTAAAAATAACAGAATATAAAAAATAACAGAGGTATAAAAATATCAACAATTAAGGTCTAAAACAGGTCAGGTGCAGACAGAAACATTAAAGTGTTTATTGTAGTGCAGGATTAATTTTTATTCTCCCCTTTGTAGAAAGGGGGAGGAGTTGAACAGTTTGAAAGCCACCAGGAGGAAGGACTTCATCATTTTATGAACAAGACACTCTGAACCTGCAGTCAGAACTGTTGCAGAAGACAAATCCAAAAGAGGACACTGAAAGGATGGCCACCAGCCAAACGTTCAACAAAAATAATCAAACTGGGAATAAATTATCTAATGAAAAAGCTGGTGAGTGGGGAATAAAAACCCACGAGTGCATCAAATATTACAAATGCTGAAACTGATAGAAACTTTATATAGCAGGTGCATGGTCTACCTTGTTCCCAGGAACTGATCTCAGGTCCTCCTTGGCTGTTCTTTAGACTGGACTGCACGTAACTCTGCAACAACCTGTAACAAACAGGATATAGTACAATTTACTAACACATTATGGGATGATTACGGCAAAAATAAAGCAAACACGGACAAAAAGTGGAGTTACTATTATAAATGTGGCAGCAAATTTAAATTTAAAAGTTGGAGATGATTTACATGTCTTGTCCTATTTCAGCACTAACAACTAAAGCAATGTGATAAGACACTATCTGGGACAATGAATGTAGAGTTTGGTAATTATTATTATGAATCAAAAGCAGTAGGAAAAAGACAAAAAAGGTTTACTCTTTGTTTACAATGTAAAAGTTCATCAAGATTGGTGAAGACCGTATAAAAAACCTGTTGCAATAGAGCTAAGAGGTTGTCTGTATGATGATTATCTTTCAGATGACAACAGAAAATTATTTATGGCTTCAGATGAGTCAGAAGTGCATCAGCAGGACTTTCACCTGCGGTCCTCTTCTCCAGTTCCAAAGGGATTGAGGAGTGTGGGGTGGACATCTGCTGAGTTTTCTCTGAATAAAATAAAAATCATAAAATTAAAAACATCCAATATTCTTGTCTCCTTCATAGTCTTGATATTCCTTCACTTTGACCACATTTTCATAAAGAATGCTTGAAAAATTCTTAAGTGAAGCTTACAATGACAATAACTCCTTTTATTAAAGAAAACAATCTCTTAAAACTAGAGAATGGTTTATGAACTATATCTTGCTGAATTAGATTTCCACTGTAACAACTTTAGATATGCTGTGTGTGCGGTGTGGAAGCTTCCTGACAGTGGAGTTACCTCTGTGCTCCAGGTAGGCCCGGTGCTGCCCGGCCCAGCTGCAGGAGCAGGTACAGAGAGAGAAGACATGAAACCAGCCGGTCCAGGTGAGACTCCATTACACCTGCAAGCACAAACATTATCTCATATTACCATCTGTGTAGTTTACTCTCATCTCACTGGTCAGAGAATACTGAAAATCAGAATCAGATAACTAATCAAAGAGGGAACTTGGGTTGGATTAAGTTTTATAATTTTATTTATGATTATCATCACCAGTTCAGTCCCTGCTGTGCTGGGCGGTAACAATGTTAGCATGCACGGCTCGCTGTTTTCACCAGGAAAGAAAAACGTTCAAACACGCCTATAGTTGAAAGTGTAGCTTCACTATTAAGGCTTCAGTTAAACATTTGAACGAACGAGGAGAACAGGCTACTCACGGCAGATAAACAAGGCTATTCCTGGACGGATAATGGCCCTACCTGTCCGTACAGTCGGCTTGCAAACAGGTAATTAAAAAAAAAAAGAAACAGAAAGCGCTGATTTGTTCAGGTTAAAAGGTTCATGTCTGGAGAACAACTGTGTCCTGCGCGCGCGCCTCCACTCCCTCCCCTCCAGCTCTGCACTGCGCCAACGGCTACTGCACGCGCCACTTCGAGTAAATGACAGGCTCCACGTGGAAAAGAACGAACCTCCGTCCTGCGCGCGCAGCCTCTTGTGTCTGCTCATCGGGATGCCACGTCCCCGCGAATAACCACATCCCAGAAGCAGCGCGGGCGGACCTGCTTATAAAAATAAGCAGGAGGGACGGACAGCAGCGCGGTTTGTGGTTGTCTCTTGTTTCACATGAATCGGTTTCATTTCAGCTAAATAACTTAAAAAATAAGCTGCTATTATTTTTAGGCTACCACAAAAACGCACTAAAGAGATAACAAATTGAAACAAAGTCACATCCATGGACATAATCAGGATTCTCAATATTAATGCTGCGTTCAAGATTGGTGCCCACCTATCTGACAAGGATCACATCTCTCAGATATTTTTCAGTCGACTTTTATTTATACATGTTAGTCACGACGACCCATTTTCAAGAGACCTGTTTTTTTTAACAGGCAGAAAGCAATAAAATCAAATAAAATAAGTTATGAACACAGTCAAATCAGCCATATAAAACAAAGTAAAACACTGAAGAAGGCTTTCAGATGAAAGACGAAACGTTTCTACATTTTTTTTCTGTTTGTTTTGCTTTGTTTTTGTTTTTTTTGAATGTCCAGAGGACCAGACTTAACTTTTTTAGATTTTTCTACCTAGATTATTGAGCATGTATCAGGATAAGGTAAAACACTAAAAACAAGAACAAATTTGCTTTGATATTTCTATTGACATTATCAAATGTTTAAAACCCCTCAAAGAGAGAAGCTTCAGATCTTTTTGTAAGGTGTTACAGGTTCCAGGAGCAGATACAGATATTATCCAAGATAATAAAAGGTGCAATAAATAAATAAGAGATTGCAGGTGGGATTTACCCTTTTAACCTGCTTAATCTCACCGGTAACGGTTATTAACTTTAGTTTCATTCCACATGCACATGGAGCTCGTACTACGTCAGAGGAAGGACGCTCTGCCATCAGTCCAGAGCTCCAGGGTTGCCGGATAAGAAACTACGAAATGTCGTACTGTCTCTTTAAATTTGTCGTATTTTTATTCAGACAATTTGAGTGTGATTTAAAAAAATAATAATAATCTAAATCATGTCATCTGGACAGAATATTTTCAAAAATAATCTGTCCAGGTGTATGGAACACCGAGATGCTCAAAATTAAATAAATAAATTAAACATTATGAAATAAGAAAAATTGGATTATTTCATAATTGTGTTTTCATGGCTTATTTATTTCATAATGCCACTTTTCAGTAGAATGTCTTCTGCTGTCAATCAACGTCAGTGGGTTGGACCGGCACGCCCACTGGCTGATCCTTCACATTCATTAGTTTTACTGAATACCTGCTCACTCACTGAAGATCTTGCTAGCAAATGTCAGACCCTTCAATGGCACACACAGGAGGTTTTGGAAATAATGACACTTTATTATTTCATTTTAAACTCATAAAAAGTGAAGGTTCCAATCTGGGGACAAAACTGAGTACCAAGCATCAAAGTTCATGCTCAATAATCCAGGTAAAAAAAAAAAAACAACAAAAAACAAAGTTAAATTAGGTCATCTGGACGGTTTATTTTTTGTTGAAACGTGTAGGAGCCACAACAAACTCAGTTCCATAAGTAGCACACTCACATGGGCCATCAGTTTGATGGTGATAAGATGGTTTCTGGAGTCCACCTTCTCCCCCGCCGACTCGTTTGAGGCAGCCATGGCCAAAGTGATTCAAAACATCAAAGTTCATGCTCATGTAGATGATCCAATATCTCCATAGCAATCCACACCAGACACTTAAAGGAAAACCATTGCAACCTTTATCACCCACATGCAGGTTAATTCACAAATCTGCCTT
>NC_056499.1:18568202-18587321 GCF_014905685.2 Nematolebias whitei | reverse complement strand
AAAAACATAAAAAACAACAAAAACACAGAATTAAAAAGTTTTTCTATAGAGGCTCAAAAGCCAATGAGTCCATAAAGTAGACAAGTATTGCACAGAGCTTAGTCCAGGGTTGGTCAGTGTAGCCATGATACAGTTTTCAGATTCAGACAACCTACGCATGCATCTATACATGAGGTTATGCAGCACCGCAGGGCAGGTAGGCACACCTGCGTCTACAAACATTTTGCTTGCACTGCTCCATCGAGGTACCCTCAGCAGCATCCGCATGCCATCATTATATGCCACATTTAGTCTATACATACTGCTCCTTTTATAACGTCTCCACAGGTGAGAGGTATACATGGGAGTGCAGTAGGCCTTAAACAGTTGGATCTTAACTGATTTTGAACACAGTCCAAACCTATGTATCAGCATGTTAGCTTGTCCATAGAGCATACGACGTTGTCTGTAAATGTCTCTATCATCTGACAGGTCTGCAGTCACATAGTGCCCCAAGTATTTACATTCATTACTGATTTTCAGCCTGTTGCCTGACAGAAAGAAATCAGGAAACATCAACTCGAAGTCCTCTCTGCTCCGCATAATCATGATGCTGCTTTTCTTAGCATTGTATTTTATATCAAAGTCTCTTCCATAACCAGAGAACACCTGCAGCAGCTCTTGCAGGCCAGCAGTATTAGAACAAAAAATTACTAAATCATCAGCATACATTAAATGGTTGATGATCCTGTTACCAACCAGCCTGTTCCACAGTCATTTAAAAGCTTTGACAGATCGTCCATGTACACATTAAATAAAAAGGGAGACAGGATGCTACCCTGCCTCACACCATTTGAAACTCCGAAGGGATCTGATACAGAGTTTCCCCATTTTACATACGTGCTGATTAGCATACCAAAAAACAAGAATCCTCACCAAACATTTGGGGACACCTCTGTTATACAACTTGTGAAACAACTTTTCATGGTTTACATAATCAAAGGCCTTTGAGGCATCAATAAAACACATAAAAATTGAGGTGTTGTGTCTGTTGTATAGATTTAAAATTTCTTATATACATATATCTTACATCCGTCCAATCTTTTACCTGCTTCTTCCATTTTGGGTCACGAGGGTCGCTATGGTGCCCATGTACAGCAATCACTGTGCGAGGGGCGGGGTGCAAAATTGTAAAAGAAAAACCTTAATAAGATCTAAGATATGAACTAAGAAATACACTAAACTAGTAAGAATATGCTAAGCACTAATAGTACAAAAACAAAATGCTGAACAACAGCAGCAACAGCATATATATACAGTACATATATATATGCACCCAAAATTACTTGGTCTCTATAAACAGCATAGTAAGTGTTTCTTTCTGTCATATGTAAACTGTATTTTGTTTAGGTTTTTCTTCCAGTAGCCACACTTTCTTGGAATTTTTAAAGTGATATAGTCTGGATTTTTGAAGGCCTTTCACAGTTTTCTTTAGATTTTTGCTCATTGTTTTGTCCAGTAATAAAAGTAAATGCAGTAAGACCTCATGAGCGTGCCTCATAATCACGTCCAGTTTTCAGACATATACATATAAATCACCTTGTTGGACATTAATATGAACTTGTCTGTCAAACTGTTTTATTATCTGAAGACCCTGCAGGTTTAATCAGGTTCAGAAGATGAAAGAGTGAAGAGCAAACTGATTTTATGGAGATAAAACATCGCGCATGTGGCCTAATTAATACATTTAAGGAATTATTCAAATCCTGTACAGGGCCCCCAGGTTGGGAGGGCACCTCTCTGCACCCTGAACTCCCTCCTCCTCCTCCTCCTCCTCCTCCTCCTCCGTAATATTCCACTGCTCCATCCGTGCGCTCAAAAGCCGGAGCGCGTCTGAGCGCACGGATGCTGGAGAGCAGAAAGAGGAGAGAGGCTCAGAAAGGCAGGGAGAGAGAGAGACCAAGAGAATCTCTTTGCTGCGGCAGGTGGAGGGAATAAAGCACCTTCCACTCGCAGCAGGACCAAAGTCTGATCAGAGGTGAAGGTCGAGGAGAGGAGCCGAGGGAAGACGGAGCGCCGGTCCGTCCGCGCGCCTCCTCAGCCCCCCAGAGGAGGAAAGATTCCCCTAAACGCAGTGAGAGCCTCGGATGAGGAGATCAGGAGGGCGGAGGGCATTGGATAATCAACAGCCACGAGTAAGTCCTCAGTTTTAGGATGGTAATCCTATTTATTTCACCAAACATCACAAGCTCCTCTTTACTTGATGCACTAGGTGGAAAATTATGCAAACAGGTGGTTTCATGTCATATCTGTTCTGAAGATCTAATTAAACATTTTATTTAAAGCCTCATGTTAGACTTTTTCCACTTCTGAATGTTCATCTTTAACCGCAGCAGCTCCATTGTCAATATTCATTTGTTTGACAATTTAAACAAGATTTTGATTCATCCCTTGAAGAGTTTTCATATATAGAATGTTGTATTCTTTGCAAACCCTTAAAGATGCAAGTTCACGTCTAACATCACGTCAAAAACAGATCATTTCTGCTTTGATCATGAATGTGTAACTTCAGATCACTAAGGTTTGGAAAGAGGAAGAGTTGCTCTTATCTAACTTTGTCCAAATCAGCTGAATATGCAGAATAGTTTGAACAAACTTTACGAAGGCAAAACTTTACACTGTTTTACTTTTGTGTTTTTGCTCTAATTTGTTTTTTTTTTTCTCACAAAGACAGATTTTATTAAGTGAGATGGGAAGGAGACAGAAGAGAAAAAAAAATTCCTAAATGCCATCAGATCTTCTGCTGAGTTAAATTTAAGACAAGCTCTCTCACGTGCATCCTGTTTTGTCTATTCCATGTTTTTGTAAGTTTAAATTAATCAGCAAACAAAGAAAATGTGTGCTTATGTGCTATTCTTATTTGTGATTGCAAAATTAGAAAAACATTTAGTTAATAATGGTTTGTTTTGGGATTCGGATTTACATTTAATTCCTGCTTTTGCTTCATTTTGGTTTCAGATTGATTTCAAAAGACCTTAGTTGGGACAATACAGATTATCTTAGTCTAGCCTAAAAATTAGACAAGTTTACTAATGCTCTAAAATATACAAAAACAATGATTTATTCTCATTTTTCCTTTTTGGTGATAAGAACAAGAACGGATGTAAAGCTACTTTACATTTAGTTGAAATCCTGCCTCAAGAAAAAATACATTTTAAAAAGTTTGCTTTTAAACTGTAACTTTTCTTTTACAGTATTCTTTATGTTCTTTCATAAGCACGAGAATATAAAATTTGATGTATCCTCAAACATGCAAAATCTTATTTTTCCTCTGTTTTGCATCATGATCAGAACATTTGGACACACTAAACACTGAAGCGTTAATGAAGTAAACATCTGCCACTGGAAGTGGAGGCCTAGGACGTGATTTAATAATTAATATTTTTTAAAATAACAGTCGACCATGTTGACCTGAACAGCAGGTGACACACACAGGGAGGGGAAGTGAATGATAAAATAAACCACTAAATGCTTCTATTTTTCAATAATTTCTCTGACACAGTGGCAGCCCCAGACTTATTGGACCCCAAATCCGCCACTCACAACACGAAGCCCCGCCTCTCCTTCTCCACTAAGCCAATCACACTGAGTCCTCGGGAGGAAAGTGAGGTGAGAAATTAAAAGTTCAGTGAAATGTTAATAAACCTGGACCTTTGGAGCAGTCCTGCGTGCATGCAGCTTCTTTTAACAGCTGAAGTGTTGCAGGTGGTGGTGGTCACAGTGATGAAGTGGAAAACGGTGACAGCCATCTTCCTGTTGGTGGTTCTGTACCTGGTGATAGGAGCAGCGGTCTTCAGGTCTCTGGAGCAGCCTCATGAGAGGTAGGATGGATTAACTTATACCCATCATGACGTACCATCCTGTCCATCTGCATTGTGGTTACAATAATGTCACAATCTGGCATGATGTTTTATGATTAAATTGGCAGAACTGAAATATACCCAACATAATTATGTTTTTGATTAGCTAGATCCACATAAATAATTGACTTTTCTTCTGACGGTGTGGGTCCTGAGGAGTTAAAACCTCAGCAACATCTATTTAAAGAACGACTGTTATTTGACCATGGCTAATGAACTTAATCAGCATCATCATAAAACATCTGATGATCAAAATGTAAATAGGACAAGCACAAAACAGGAAAAAATACAATTAAATAAATAATCATTTACAACCATTAAGAAAAACCGATAAAAAAAAAACGTGGGTTTAGCAGCATCATTGGACAAACTGAACATGTTGTACAGTTATTGGTGGAGAAGCATTTTACTTCTTGTAGAAAGTTTTTAAATTTAAAGCGAAAGCAAAAGAAGCCACAAGATATTTCAACACAGTACATCCTAAAAGTATAAATCCAAGTGTAAATAAATAAAACTAGAAATTTATATCTACCAACATCTTACTTGTTGCTAAGTGAATTTTAATTCTATAAACAACAACAAATATTTTTCATGTATAAAAATCAAAACAAACGCTCAATGAAGAACAAATCCTCATTCATGCTTCCAGGACAGATTTTAGGACGAGAAACTCATTGTTGTTTTCCATCTCGGACCAATTCAGTTTAAAAGCTGACTGCTGTGATGTTTTATGATGACCTTGATGAAGGCCACAAACCAAAACATGGTGATCAAAGCAATAATTTATATGTCTACTAGTTCAAATGGTCTTTACTGTTTTGGATACGTACGTTTTCACTCTCAACACACCTGAAGTTGGGTCAGAAACACTTCGACGACCTTCAGCCCTCCCCTCAGTTAATCATGTTGCACCTTCATGTTTCTGCTTTGGCTCAGAAAGAACAAAACAGGAAACTACACCAGAGTGAGCATTTAAAGATTTTACAAATAAACTAAATTAATAACAGTTGTAGTTGTCAATAAATACTGCAAAGTAAACCTTTAATACTTCTTAATGTCAAACCGTCAATACTGATTTTATTGTAGGCTTTAATGCTATTGATCATACAGCATTAACAGCTAAAAATATTAAACCCTATTACTTTGTTGGGTCAAATTATGCTCAAGATTAGGATGCAGCATCCTCCTGAGAATCATGACTTGGACATTTCAACAGGTGGCTTTAATGTTTTGGCATATCACCTGATTTTAAACTCAGTCATTTGTCAGTTTTAACTAACTTTCCTGTTAGCATTTATCTCTGAGCAGTCTGAGATTTCATAGGCTACTCTTGGTTAATGATAAACAGAACCGTGACCTCCTCTTCCTCCTTTCAGTGCCCAGCGTTTGGCCATCCTGACCCAGAAGTTGGAGTTCCTGTCCCAACACGCCTGTGTCAACCAGAGCCAGCTGGAGGAGCTCGTCAAGGTGCGGTTCTCCTCACAATATCTTCAGATGACGAAACTTTTCACAAAATGCAGCAGAGCACATGCGCTTCATGATTCAGGTTGAACAACCTGACACGTGATAGCAGAAGAAGAGTAAACATTAACAACATGGTTAATTAGGAAAGGTTGGACGCGTGATATCTTTACATATATGTGTTTGTGCCAGATGATGGAAAATGTATTCATATATTTGTTTCCTCCACTCTTTTTTCTCCTCCATTTGTTGTTTTTAGTGACATTTCCACAATCATGACTTTCAGAGAATTTCAGCATGTGCTTTTAACACAATTTTATAACATACATCTAATAACACAACAGAAAATATGCCGTTGTATAAAATCTGCCTTTTTTTTTTACCATTGGTTGAGCTGGAGTCCAAGTATTGTCCAGTTTTGTGGGGGTCCATGACAATAAATTGATCAGTGTTTTAGTGTACATAAACATTCACTCCTTGATATAAAAAGCTGAGAGTACCACTGGATGATAAGTGACAGCTGTCATTAGCAGTCATCAAGTGTTGTCCAGCCTTTAGCAGGGTTACGGTGTTACATCAAACATTTAATATGTTCAATGACTTCAGAGATTGCTTTACAACTGGGACATTAAAAACGTACCAGTCTGAGGTGAAAATACTCCAAATATTCTGTAAAATTAACCCAATCCAAGCTTTTTAGCTTTTGAAGCAGTATGAGCCTCAAGTATTTCTTTAGAGAACTTTTTATATTAATTTGTACTTATACTTGATAGACGTAAAAGCAATAAAAAATAATAATAACTCCAATAGGTGAATGTTTGAGGCCTCAATATGTTTTAGTTTCATGCTCCTTGTTTCTCCAACAGATGATTGATGAGAGTTTGTTAATTAGTTTTCGTGAATTTCTGAGCAGAAACTCCTGTTTCATGAATTATCTTGACTGTTTTATCGATGGTGTATCTGAGGAGAAACAAGTTCAGTAAATGAGTCAAGATTAATCAACTCCCATGATTCTGACAAACTGCTCAAGTAAAATAATAACCATTTTCATAAACTAACACAAACTGTGGATCTCCACTGTTCATATGTAACCCGACTGTCTACAGAACCAGAGACCCGAAGAGAGAGGTGTTTAGTCAGACCGACAGTTTTAGGTGTAGTTGATGTGTACTGGTGCCGAGTTTTCAGCACCAAGGACAGCTTCGGCCTCACAGAGACGCAGCCGAGGAGCAGAAAGTGTTTCTGTTGTGACACCAACAACGTGGGTCCTGATCCCAGTTCTTAATGAGAAATGAAAGATTCTGCCTCCGTCATGTCACCTCAAGCGTTTATCTTTAATTCGTCAGACAGACATTGTCACATAGTAACTGAATGTTAAAGTATCCTGTGATATCTGTTCCTTTTATGTTTGGACTCTCCAGCAAGTTGTGTCTGCTATCCGATCAGGGGTGAACCCTGCAGAATCCCTGAACAACCACAGCAGCCTGTGGGACCTGAGTTCTGCCTTCTTCTTCGCTGGGACCGTCATCACAACCATTGGTACAAAACACACACCCAAACATCTGTTTCCAGCTGTGAGCAACGTGCTGGTGACGACAGTCTGCTGCTGTAAAAAGAGACGCTTCTTTTGGTCATTTCTTTGCTTCCTGGATATGATCAGTCTTTCTTCATACATGTTCTTCACGTGTTTATTCTTGTTTCATCATGTTGTCTCTCATTATGCAATGTTTCGGCTTCAGTCGCCTTCTTTGGTTTCTCATTTAGTTATAAAACTTTGGTTAAGACTTGTGGAAGAGTAAAGACCAGACAAGTTTTCACCCCGCACACGTAAATGAGGCAAAACTGCCGGTAGAACTGTATTCTCATTTTATTACATGTACCGGTATAAAATATATTATATATTAAAAAATAAGATTTTCAACCAGTTTGTATGTGCAGCAGCTGTTCTTTTACCATAATGAGTACATTTGTGAAAAGATTAAACACTTTTTGTAGAAATTTTCTTCACTTTCCTGCATAAAATGATCAACTCTGTGCACTCATTCGTGATGTTATACTCATGAGATGTTCTACACTTTGTATAAAACAGTGCTTGTAGGTTTGTTCTTCTGGTCCTCTGAAGTTAAGATATTTGCTCAGGAACGTTCCAGCCTCACGTTTTGGATTTGGTCTCTGCAGGTTTTGGCAACACTTCGCCACATACTGAAGGCGGAAGAATATTCTGTATTGTCTACGCTCTGCTGGGAATACCCCTGTTTGGCTTCCTGTTGGCTGGTGTAGGGGATCAGCTTGGCACCATCTTTGGTAAAGGCATTGCCAAAGTGGAGAAAATGTTTATGGTGAGTTTGTGATCAAATGCACAGGTAACCCAATACGTGTATAAGTATATAAGTGAACTGTACCAACAAGTTAATGCGCAATATACTAAATAAAGCACACAATGTGATGTAACTGTTGAACTGTGCCATAATAAACTGTAAATACAGCTAAATCTAAAATAATAACTCCTTGGAGGAGGCACTCTTTTATTCTGGCTTTGTTATGTTGAGTCTTCACCTCGGCCTCGGCTGACAGTGGTGGGAAAATTATTACTGCCTAGCCATGATTTAATGGTACGTTGCCACAAGCGCAATAAGTCACGGCTACAAGCTGATAAGTTAATAATGGTTTGAAAGGACAGGAAAGCCTGTGGGCTGAGTCACTTTTTATAGATGCTGGCATAATGTATTACCCAGTACAAGAAACAGAGGCGAATGCAGCTTTCAGCTAAATTAAAGCTGACTAAAGAATTCAAACTAAATAAATTAAATAGTCTAAAGTTTATAGTTTACATATATTTAAATTAATAAAGTATCTAAATTGCTGTAATTGAAGAAATCAAAGAACACATCGGATGCATTTGATGTTGTATTTTACTTAGACAAGACAGACATTCAGACACTTTAGTAACAAGCCTGCAGATGTCAGACCAGATGACTTCAGCTTGTCAAAAGCTGAGTCATTTAATCACATTTGTGCTCCTGAACAAAAAGAGCAAGAATATGACTTAACACTTATGTAGCTCAGAACAGCTTGCTCTCTCTGCTGCTCTCATAACCGTAGGACTCATGAGGGATTAATTATTGGTAACCATAATTGAGGGAAGAAATAAATAAATAAATAAATAAATAAATAAATAAATAAATAAATATATATATATATATATATATATATATGAAAGTGTTTATAAAAACAACGTTATTCTATATTGATTGTCTGTTCAAGGAGGATTGGAGCACGATAGCCTCAGTGAATGTGTTTTTTTTGTTGTTTTGTTTTATAGCACCCAAAGGACCCATTACTGGAATAAAGCCGACACTGTTGGGTTTTTATTAACAATTCATTTTAACAACAGGTTCTCTTTGGCAGTTTTTTCCACAACTATTACTGCCGGCTGGTCTTCTTAAGTTTTGAAATACTTTTGAAATGTTTGAGCTTCTATGATCAATAATTTCTGGATAAATCTGCACTGTTTTTACATTCTGCTTTAGTTTCTGATGAACAAACAATGAAATGGTGTCACTTTTATACGTAGATGTTCATTTGAGATGCCTTCCGCTAAAAAGACAAAACTGGTATGAGCTGTAAGAGAGAGTATTTACTTTGTGGCATAAAGAAAAGAGCACAAAAAGAACAGTTCGAAGTAATTAATTATCAAAAAACTGTTGGAGCTAAAAACAAACGAGCGAGGAGCCAGATGGCTGAAAGTCTCTGATCAATATACTGTTAATTGAACAAGAAAAATCCATCACTGCACAAATGTAGCTGATCATTAGTAGTCTGCCTTAATTTTTAATTTTGTGTATCGTCAGTTCCAGTCTGCTGTTTTTAGACCAGTTCAGACAAAAAGCCTCTGTTGTTTCTCCCCTGCAGCATTGGGACATCAGTCAGACAAAGATTCGAGTCATTTCCACGCTGATGTTTGTTCTCTTTGGCTGCTTGCTGTTTGTGGCGCTTCCAGCAGCCATCTTTAAACACATCGAGGGCTGGTCCGCGCTGGAGGCCCTGTACTTTGTCGTCATCACCTTGACTACGATTGGGTTTGGAGACTTTGTGGCAGGTGAGTCAAACACAGACACACCTCTTTGCACCTGCTGTGTTTCTACACATCACGTGGACACGTCTCACCACTGTCCGTCTGTGTCAAGGTGGCTCAGACGTACAGTACCTGGACTATTACAAACCGGTGGTTTGGTTCTGGATTCTGGTGGGACTGGCCTACTTTGCAGCCATCCTCAGCATGATAGGAGACTGGCTCAGAGTTATCTCCAGAAGGACAAAAGAAGAGGTATATTAATTTAAATTAGCTACTTTTTGCAGCTTTTTTTCTCAAATTATTTTTAGTTTTGCAAAACACACATATTCATCTCAATCTGTTCCTCTGTCTTCCCTTGTCTGCAGAAATACACACGTTATTTTTGACCACACATGAGTTTTGACCTTCTGCTTGACTTTGTTTCAATGACACAACTTTCTTTTAATACAATTAACTCCCTGTCACAGACAATAATCACCTCCAGAGGGAAAGAAAGACCTTTTAGGCAACGTGTGATGACGCTTCTGTTTGAGATGTAATATACAACACATCTTGTAGAAATTAATTTAGCTTTTTATAGAGGAACATATGGAAGATTTTAGCTATCAGTATAAAAACACTGCCAAGTTCCTCCCTCAGAAAGATGGAGCTGTTGATATCTGATAATTGGATTTCACCTGTGAACGTGAATAAATATTGCTGGATTTATTTCAGCCGGTTCTTTACACACAAAAGTATTTTTAAGTGTCGGAACCCCGATGTCAGAACTCAGTCAGCATTAGTTGAACAGGATTAAATGTTACCAGCTTCACCTGCAGCTGAGGCGATGTTCGATTTCCGACACGTGTGTTCTCATGCTGAAGTCCTGCGACAATAACCTCGGCAGCTTGTAAATGTGAGCTTATCGTCGGTCTCTGTCATGTATGGAGAAATAAACACATAAGCAGAGCGGTCTGAAGTGATATCAAGATGGCTGCTGAGACCGCACAACACAAACAGATTTGTTGAATTAAAAGCTCTACTTTTTTAAAAGGGGCTTCTATGTTATAAAAAGTCAGGAGTTTCTCTCCAGCGGTGATGCAGAATACAGAACGGATCAACATCCGAACTTTGGTGGAGCTGAAGATGATAAGCAGATCTGGATGAAACTGTGTTTTGCTCCATTTTATTATTGTGTTGCATCCTCCTGGCATTCTGACTAAACATCGGGCACTGCAGCTGAATAAAGTGTGTCCATTTAGGTTTCTAAATTATTTAAAATATTTCAACTTGATTTCCCAATCACTCATTTTGTTTTACACTTCAGCTTTGTAACTCTGAGATGTAGTGTATTCACTTGTTTTTGCTAAGTATAAATAGATACATCGACTGATAGAAATATGACCAAAATTTGGATTTAAAAAAAAAAAATTTAATAACTTGCAGCTGCGTTTCATGGCTGATAGACTCTGGTGGAGTAAAAGATGCAGATTTATTGTTTTAATATTTTAAATTCCTGAACCTTTATATTATTAATATGATTATTAACAAGTAATGTTACAGTCAGTTGGTACAGTGTATTAATAAATCTGAAACCTGGAAGTTAAACAGTTTTCAGATAATGGTTTATTATAGATAGTTATTTAAATCTATATTGCAAAACATTTCGCCACATCTGTTGTAAAACTAAAATGTCCAGTGTCAAACATGGGTGTGGGTGTGTGTGTGTGTGTGTGGGGGGGGGGGGGGGGGGTCAGTACAAATGTATTTTTTCACTTTAAATCATATGAGGTGTTTATTAGGTCACAGTGTAATTATTTAATTTTAAATTGTTGATATTCTTTAAATGAATCCCAGACTTCTTGAACTTTACAGACTTCCTTCTTTATACACCTTGAAGAATTTTTAGCTCGTTTGCATATTTCAAAGACCTGATATCCTGAATCAGACAAGTCCATGACACCAAGGCAGAAGCTGGATGAAAGGATGAGCGCCCCCCCCCCCCCCCCCCCCGGTCGCAGTACCAGCTTGTACCCACACCCAAGTTGTTTTTTTTCTTAACGTAAGGAAAAATACACTTTGTGTTTTTTCAGGTGTTGAATTTTGTTGATTAATGTAGTTCTTGGCAAGACGGCTCAGTTGGAAGATGTGTTGCCTCTCAGCAAGAAGGTTGCCAGATTGAATCCCAGCCAGCAGCCTTTCTGGGTGGAGTTTACAAGTTCTGTCCCTGCATGTGTGAATTTTCTCTGGGTACTCTGGTACAAGAAGACCAAAAACATGCACAATAGTCTGATTGGTAACTCTAAATTGTCCCTAGGTGTGAGTGAGAAAGTTAATGGTTGTTTGTGTCTATGTGTCACTGTGATGGACTGGAGACCTGTCCAGGGTGTCCCCCGCCTCTCGCACAGTGACAGCTGGATATGGATACCAGTGACCCCTGCGATCCGAAAAGGAAGAAGTGGGTAAAGATGATGGATGGATGGTATCATCCCACATTCAGGGCACAGACTTGATGGCTCAGGTTTAGCTTTCTTTCTTGTGGGGCAGCTGTGGCTGAGTGATTAGAGCAGACATCCTCCAGTGGTAGAGTCGGGGGTTCGATTCCACTAGCAGTCACATTCCACTAGAAGTCACTGAAGTGTGCAAGACACTGAACCCCTCTTTGCCTCTGATGTGTCCCATCATTGTATGAACGTGATAAAGCTCTGATTAGTCAGATCTAGTAGAGTGCTGTATGATTGGGCAAATGATTGACAGATCAGTTTACCAGTATTGATGAAGTAAATCTGAATCAGCCCAATCAGCACACCTTTCTGTCTCCGTCTCTGTTGCAGGTAGGAGAGATCCGAGCGCACGCAGCAGAGTGGACAGCTAATGTTTCTGCAGAATTTAAAGAAACTCGCCGCCGTGTCAGCGTTGAGATCTACGATCGATTCCAGCGAGCCGCTTCGATTAAACGCAAACTGTCCTCAGAGCTGGGATTCAGCTCAGCACCTGAACTCACGCTGCCTAAGAGGACCATGTCAGCCAATTTCACTGACGAACGGGAGAAAAAGGAGAGCGGGCTGCAGGACTTGACCACACCACTGGTCAGAAACGGAGGGTTGCTCATGAACGGGCTGGACTCTGAAAGAGGGAACCTCTGATTCTGTGAACATTTCAAGCATGAAGAGATCCTTGGTATGCCTTAAAGCATTAAAGTCTTCATTTATAAAGCAAAAAATGGTGCTTTGTGGCTGAAACAAAGTCGTCTTCACCGCTCATGATGGATACAAGAGAAGTAAAAGCTGGAAGTTCTTGGCCCACCAACAAACATAGAGCCTGAAGAACCTGAAGCTTGTAGAATTAAACATTACATTTTGAGTGGACGGCACAAGTAGAATTAAAGTATCTGAGAAGCCAGAAAAGAAGCTGAATGTGTGCATGTCTGCTCGTAGCACTCCAGTGTTTTATATTTTAACAACTTATTAGTTTGTTAAACTAGCATTAATCCAGCGCTGTTACAACTCTAACCCCGTGTTGCTGTTTTTAATCTCAATCAGCCTCAACTAGAACAGTTTACGACCTGTTGTCTGTATTTTAGGATGTCACCATGTCAGAAATGTGAACGTTTCTCTGATGGAGAAGCTTTTATTAAAGTTTATGCTGTTTTTTTTTTTAAACTTGAAAAATGTTTTGCACATTTAATCATATACTAAAGTAAATGTAAAATATGATATTTACAAGGTTGTGCAGTTTTATATTTTGAACCTTAATATCTTATATGACTTTTATTATTACTGTTGTTTTGTTTGTTTGTTTGTTTTTTAGCATAATTCTTCCTGTTAAATTAAAGCCCAGCGTGTTTTGGTTGTATGAGTTGCTGGTTCATTTAGTTCAACACTTTGTTGCCAACATGAATCAATACTTATGTCAGCGTCACGTTATTTTTAGAAACTCAACAGGTTTTCAGTGAGTGCTGTGAACTGGGTAAAGAAAGTGATCATTGTGATTATTTCCAGTCAAATCCATAGTACAGTCCTGCTGCTTTTAGGCCTGTGATTTTTACAGCATCCTGCACAAATCGACTGCACAGATGAGACGTACTTTTCAAACGTGCCTTGGACTCTGGATGCATTTAGATTTGCATGCATTTTAAAGATTTGTTCAACCTGCTCAGTGCCTCAGACCACATGTGCTGCAGACCAAACACAATACACTGAGAGGTGGAGAACTAATACCAAACTGAACTGTTTGATTGTTGTCAGTTCTTGATTTACATATTATGTTTCTTCTGACATCCATCCACCTCAGGGTCATGGTGTTTTTCTCCAGGTGACACTGAATGAAAGGTGAGGTAGGCCCCGGAGAGGTCCACCTAACCGTCGTTGAAGATGTATTTGATTTGATTGTTTCCTCCATTTTACCAAATAAAAGCATACAGACATACAATTGTTTTCTTTATGTTAACCACAGGAGCTTTACAGAAACTGTGAAATCTGTTCTATGACTGTATTTTGTTATTAAAGCTTAATATTTAGTTATACGTCGTCATTAGCTGTGACAGAATTGCCATGTAGTGTTTACCCGTTGAAGCTGTAACTAGACCAGTATTCTTGTGCCTTCTTCGATAAGCTCTACTTGTGTAAAAGTCTTTTTGTATTACCAGATATTTTCTGCTACTTAGTCTTTGCCTCATCCCTGCAGTTCTGTTTACAATTTTTAAATAAAAAAAATTAGAATAAAATCCACTATCTGGGTTTTCTGCCATTCCACATTAAACAGATGAAGCCTTATGTTATTACAATGTAATATGACTGTCTTTAGCAACATTTGAGTCATTTTCACACAGAATAAGAGACATTTCACCAAGAAGTATGAACATCGTGAGGCTGAACTGTATACTTTATTTTAGTGACACTTGTTCAGACATTTGTTTTTAAGTTCCACTAAGGAAAAGAAGAGTTTACACAAATCTAGTCTAAAAAAATACTCATCTACTTTGTATCTATTGCTGATTTGAGTGGAATTATTTGTGCTGTTGAACTGTAGTCATCACATATAAATGATGCAAACATAAAAATATAAATGTACAGTCAATTCGATTCAGTTTATTTATGTAGTGCCAAGTCACAATAGAAGTCATCTCAGGGCACTGAAAGCAAGTTAATCACTATTTATCTGAGGAGCCAGCCGAGTTGTGGCCAAACGTTTTGAGAATGGTACAAATTGTGGTTGTCATGGTGATCAGATGAATTGCAGGACATTGCTGCTTGTAGCACCCCAATCAACCATTAATCAAATCATCAAGGAGAGTTGGAGTGAAGAAAGCCCAAGAAAGTCAACCAAGTGTCAGAACCGTCTCCTAAAGAGGACGCAGCGACGAGATCGGGTCACCACCAGCAGCGTTGAGCTGGCTCAGAAATGTCAGAGGGCAGGTGTGAGAGCATCTGAGCAGTGAGACGAAGGTTTTTGGAGGATGGCTTGGTGTCAAGAAGGACAGCAGAGGAACCACCTCCCTCCAAGAAAAACATCAAGGTCTGACCAACATCCTGCAGGATGTGTAGGGACTGGACTGCCGAGGACTGGAGTGGTTATCTTCTCTGATGAAGCCCCTTCAGAAAGTTTGGGACATCTGGAAAAATGATCGTCTGGAGACGAAAAGGTGAGAACTTCCATACTGTGTCATCTTGAGACCGTTCATGTGTGGAGCTGCTTCTCATCCAGGGAGTGGGTTCGCTCAAACTTATATCTAAGAACACTGCCATAAATAAGTAATGATATCAAAACATCCTCCAAGAGCAACTTCTCCCAACGAGCCAGCAACAGTTTGGAGACGAACCAAGTTTTTTCCAGCATGACAGAGCAACGTGTCACAAGGCAACAGTGATAACCAAGTGGCTCGGTGAACTAAATATTGACATGTGGGCCAGGAAACTTCCCAGATCTCAACCTCACTGAGAATCTGTGGTCAATCCTCAAAGAGGGGTGGACAATGAAACTCCAGAAGCTCTGATCAACTCCAAGCACTGATTAGGCAACAATGGGTTGCCATCACTCAAGACTGTGCTCAGAAACATATCCAGCATGCCGAGGGAAACTGTGGAGCCTTTAAAAAGTGTCAACATGTAAATACAGTCTTTGCTTAAAACGGTTATATTTGTCAATAAAAAGTTAAAAAATGCACATATTGCTTATAATTGTACTTTTTTATACCATATAAACATCTGACTAAAGGTTCTAAAAGAACCGAGACTGAAAACTTTATGAAAAACAACATTTATGCCATTCTCAAAACTTTTGGCCACGACTAAAAATATTTATCAAAATCACTTTTAGTGTTAATTTTGTTAATTTAACTAACACAAAAGTCATCAAAGAATTATATTTTTAAAGATTTATTTTGAACAGTTGGATTTACTTTAATTTTCTTTGACAATGATTTTTTTTATGTCATTGAAGCCATCTCACCTCTAATTATAAGGATGTAATCAAGTATTTAATGTGAACATAACAGAGCTCTTGTATTGGATGTGATGCAGTTTTCTTATTTAATGAGACCATAATCCTGTCACACCAGAACTACTCAACTATGAGCTCAGATAATTGTGTTCAATATTATACATGCCAGAAATACTCTGATACACGTGAACATGGTCACTTGAGAGTAATCAGATTATTTTATTTGTCGTATCAAAGCAGTTTCTGGATTTTCTACAAAAATAAAAACATCTTATTCCCATCCTGCACTTTTTTATGGCTCCAGCTGGTCAGTTTGAACTTTACTTTACAACACACCATACCAGCTTTGTTTATAGAGCAGTTTAACCATCCACAAGCCCAAAGTGCTGCACACATAAAACAATCAATCAGTCAAAAAAAAAAGAAGTAATAATTAAAACAATTAAGAGTCAACATCTCAGATGGTGTCAAAGGTCAGGGAGAAGAGAAGGGATTTAAAAACAGACGGGGAAGAGGCCTGTCTGATGTTCAAGGGAAGGTTGTTCCACAGTTTATGAGCTGCCACAGGAAACGCACGGTCTCCTCTGAGCTTACGCTTTGTCTTCAGGACACAGGAGCAGCTGATCTGAGAGATCGAGAGGGTGTGTACGGATGTAGCAGCTTGGACAGATAGGGTGGGGCAATGCCATTAAGAGCTTTAAAAGCAAATAATAAAAAATAAATCCTAAATGTATGGGTAGTCAGTGCAGGGAGGCCAAAACAGAGGAAATGTGGTCAGATCTTTGTGTGCCAGTTAAAAGCAGAATTCTGCACCCTTTACACGACTAATACGTCTTTTTTAGTTTCATGAGGTGCAGCATGGCCACCATGCTTTACAAAAGCAAACAGCTTGGGTTGTTTTACACTTTGTATCTTGCAACATCACGCACCGTGCATCAAATTGAGCAGCTCAGTCCAACAAAATCATCCATGCACAACAACACATTATGCAGTAAATCATGTTTTCATGCCTTTTAGGTTTCTCAGATTTTGAAACGATCGTTTCATTTCCACCATTACTCCATTAAACTCTGTACGTTTAATCATCGTGGTCTTTTTTTCCTCTCAGGTCGCAGCAGCTGATCTGCTGAGTTATTATTAGTGTTTAAACTTCCTGGATGGCAGATCGGCTTGATGAGTGCGACTGGCCTGTGGCTGCAGGTCTTATGATGCGTGAGGGAAAGTTATGAAAGCAGGAAGTACAAACTAGAACCAACACATCTACAGTTACAGTACAATGTCTTACCACCAGATTTCAGCCACTGGACAAACCCGTAGCGCCTCCAAGACACAGAAATAAGCTGCAACGTGAACGAGACGTTTAGGCGGTTTTGGTAAAGTAAATCAAATGAAATCACAGAGCTCTAAAGGTTCTGTGTGATGATGAAATGCAGCTACGGCACCAAAATTAATGTCACGCTTATATTAAAATTTTAATTTAAGGAAAAGAGAGAGAGAGAGAGAGAAAGGATATTTTACAAAGAACCTTTGTAGCAGAAACTGTAGCTCACTTTGGGAAAATCAAAAAGGTTCTGTTCATAACCACTTCCTGTCTGTGACTCCTGCTTACACAGGGCTGCTGGGTAAAGAATGGGACAAATCATGCATACAGCAGGGGGGATGGACAGTCGGTCAGTCCGTCAGTTGTACAGACAGACACACACACTCTTGCATAAACAAACACACACTCTCCAGTCTCAGATCCAGTGATAACATAGCTCAGCAAGCCCATCTCATTTCCTATGTCCTGGGCCAGAGTTGGTTTTGGCACTGCAGCTTACGCTAACAGCTCCAGCCAGAGACACCAGAGCAGGACTGTCTCCTCTCTGTTCCCATAACCTCACCATACCCTCCTGACGAGCACGCACACACACACACACCAGGTACATCTATACACTTCCTCTCCACCTTCTGCTCTGTGATCACATTCATCCTCCAACAAGAAACCGATTAAAGCCTCATGTGTCGCATTCTTAAAAGAATGTCTTCAGGAGGTTTCAGCAGAACATGAGGTGAAAAGGTCACATCAATACCTATAATCTTAATGTCCTAAAAAACATCAATGGTATTGATCTGAAGTGGAGTTTCTCTGGTTCACACAGAAATAAAAACCCACTAATCATTTTTGACATTTACATCAGCTTTTGTTCTCCTGGGGTTCAAATCACTGAAAACAGCAAATGGAGAAAACCTGTGTGTGCAAACAACCTGCAGGAGAACCTAAAGATGGCAGGGACAGATGCAAAGATAAAAGACCACCTGAAAACCAGCCAAACTGTTCAGGAAAACAAAGATCCTCCTGCAGTTCTGATTGTTTTACACCTTTTGAACTAAAAGGAAAGAAATGTTCCTTGTTTGGATGTTGGTAGGTTCATATTGCTGAGCCCATTAAAAACAAAAAAGTGGCATTGCAAATGTAAGAAATGATTATTACACAACCAGCCTGATCAAGAAAGCACATCAGACTCTACTTCCTCAGGAAGCTGAGGCAAGCTGGTCTGGGAAGCTTTTAGTCCTCACCTCCTTCTACAGGTGCAGTGGAGAGCATCCTGAGCTCCAGCATCAGCGTGTGGCATGGAGGCTGCACAGAAGACTGTTGGAGTCAGCCCCTCCACCATCAGACATCTACACCTCCAGCCGCAGGAAGAGGGCCACCTGCATCATGAAGGACCCCACTCACCCAGCACACATTTTTCCCCCTGCTCCCCTCAGGCAGAAGGTTGAGGAGCATTAAGTGTAGAACCACTAGACTGAGGAACAACTTCTACCCTGAAGCTGTTAAGTGTCATGAATCCCTAATCAGGATTATCACTGTGAAAAAATAAAATCACTGTAATGCCACTTTGATTGTTGATGTGCTACTGATTATCCATGCTGCTGAATTCATTCATATTCATGTGCTCACAAAGAGTTAGTTCATAGTTTAGATCTTATTACGGTTTGTCTTTTACAATTTATACTATTGTTGGATGTAACTGAGACCCAGTGTACAATTTTGTTCCACCACGTGTACGACATGTGATGTAAATGACAATAAAGAAAACCTTGACCTTATTTAAATATCCCTCTGTTCAAACTGAGGCTCACACATCATACATACTGACTGGATTATTACATTTTGTTCACCTGAAACATAAAGTCCAAATGCACTTCAACAAGTCTGAACAAACTTGATCGGAAACAACCCAAACCCAGAACATGAATTTAAATAAAAAAAATTAAATA
>NC_056499.1:18528236-18568102 GCF_014905685.2 Nematolebias whitei | reverse complement strand
TATACAAACTGGATTCCCAAAAAGTTGGGACACTAAACAAATTGTGAATAAAAACTGAATGCAATGATGTGGAGATACCAACATTTAATATTTTATTCAGAATAGAACACAAATCACAGATGAAAAGTTTAAACTGAGAGAATGTATCATTTTAAGGGAAAAATCTGTTGTTTCCAAATTTCATGGCGTCAACAAATCCCAAAAAAGTTGGGACAAGTCCATTTTTACCACTGTGTGGCATCCCCCTTCTTCTTACAACACTCAACAGACGTCTGGAGACAGAGGAGACCAGTTTCTCAAGTTTAGAAATAGGAATGCTCTCCCATTCATGTCCAATACAGGCCTCTAACTGTTCAATCGTCTTGGGCCTTCTTTGTCGCACCTTCCTCTTTATGATGCACCAAATGTTCTCTATAGGTGAAAGATCTGGACTGCAGGCTGGCCATTTCAGTACCCGGATCCTTCTCCTATGTAGCCATGATGTTGTGGTTGCTGCAGAATGTGGTCTGGCATTATCGTGTTGAAAAATGCAGGGTCTTCCCTGAAAGAGATGACGTCTAGATGGGAGCATATGTTGTTCTAGAACCTGAACATAGTTCTCTGCATTAATGGTGCCTTTCCAGACATGCAAGCTGCCCATGCCACAAGCGCTCATGCAACCCCATACCATCAGTGATGCAGGCTTCTGAACGGAGCGTTGATAACAACTTGGGCTATCCTTGTCCTCTCTGGTCCGGATGACATGGCGTCCCAGTGTTCCATAAAGAACTTCAAATCGTGACTCATCTGACCACAGAACAGTCTTCCATTTTGCCACACTCCATTTTAAATGACCCCTGCCCAGTGCAAACGTCTGAGCTTGTGGAGCTTGCTTAGAAATGGCTTCCTCTTTGCACTGTAGAGTTTCAGCTGGCAACGGTGGATTGTGTTCACTGACAATGCTTTCTGGAAGTATTCCTGAGCCCATTCTGTTATTTCCTTGACAGTGGCATTCCTGTTTGAGGTGCAGTGACGTTTAAGGGCCCAGAGATCATGAACATCCAGTAGTTTTACGGCCTTGACCCTTACGCACAGCGATTGTTCCAGATTCTCTGAATCTTTTGATGATGTTATGCACGGTTGATGATGATAACTTAAAAAAGTCTTTGCTATTTTACACTGGGTAACACCATTCTGGTATTGCTGCACTATCTTTCTGTGCAACAATGGTGGAATTGGTGATCCTCTTACCATATTGACTTCTGAGAGACACTGACACTCTGAGAAGCTCTTTTTATACCCAATCATGTTGTCAATTGACCTAATTAATGTTAATTGGTCTTCCAGCTGTTTGTTATATGCTCAATTTCCTTTTTCCAGCCACTTATTGCTACTTGTCCCAACTTTTTTGGGATTTGTTGACACTGAAATTTTGAATCAACATATTTTTCCTTTAAAATGTTACATTTACTCAGATTAAACTTTTGATCTGTCATCTGTTATATTACGAATAAAATAGTGACATTTGCCATCTCCACATCATTACATTCAGTTTTTATTCACAATTTGTTTAGTGTCCCAACTTTTTTGGAATCCGGTTTGTATATCAGCAGCCTTACATAAATGTTTTGTGGTATTATATTCCATTTTAGCTATGAATTATTTTAAACCTGGTTTCAAGTTGCACATTTTTAAATAACCAGGCTGCCTTTTCAGTTACCCGAGTTAAAATAATTTGTATTCTCAGTAGTTTCCAAGTTTTCCACATTTTATTCCCAGCCTCATGAATCTTATAAAATAGTTTTAGATGTGTAATGTAATTCATAGACAAAACTTTTCCCTTCTTTAGGAGTCACCACAGCAAGCGAACTCAGTTTTACACAAGATGCTCCTCCTGACGCAACTTGGGCTCGAACCGACAAACTCAGGATTTCAAGACCACAGCACTGACCAACTCTTTCCCTCTCCAGATGTATGCTGGGTGTAGCTCAGCCTCTCCGCCCTGTGGTGGCACAGTGTACTCTATATTTTATTATAAAATCAGTTTTGTGACATATATGTTACACATATGTGTATTATGACAAAGAGACCAGACAAGTTAAAGCAGTAGAGGAAACAAAACATTTAGTAAAAAATAAAAAGCTATTAATATTTACAATAATCATCAACAAACTTTATACTGGCCTAAACGCTAAATGGCAACACATTTAAAACGTAAAAGCAAAAAAAAAAAAAAAATCCTAAATGTATGGGTAGTAAAAAGTTTAATTTCAAGAATTTAAAAGAAAACAAAAAGAGTAAAAAGGCAGAAAATCTACAGCTACAATGTGAGCTGCCATTCTAGAGTTACGTTGCAGAACAAATCAGCACTCATCAAAAATTATCTACAGTGAAAGAAGAAAAAAGACAAACTGCAAAATAAGTAAAAAATAAAATAAAGAAATAAGTGAAGGAAGTGGTAATAAAACAAATATAATCTCTAAAAGCTAAGTTGCCAGAAAGATGCAAACTCTGACTGGTTTAATATCGGTGACATAAACATGTTCCAAAGTAAAAAATAAAATAAAAAATCCTCAATGCTTCTACGAGGAGAGAAACAATAACGTGTAGTTTATAAATCCAAGACAACGTGCTTCAACAACAAATGAGTAAAAACAAAAGTGTACATTTAAAGTGTTATTGATAAAACCTGTGTTAAAAAAAAAAAAAAAACCATCCTCGTGTCGTGTGATTCTAATCTTTTATAACTCTGTGCGTTTCTACAACAACAATGTGATCTACTGAACACGACAATTGTCTTCTTGTGCTGTTTGTCCTCTTAAAGCTTGTTCCCTCTGCTTCGATTCCTTCTGTAAATTCAGTGAAGGAGGCAAAAGTTTCTCCTCCTCCTCCTGTGGTGAAAGATTCCTCACGATGGAGCCGCCTGCCGATGAAACTAAAGACGGACTCTGGAGAGCGATGGGCCCCAGAACCTGATGGCAAAGGTCGACATAAAAGACGGGATGTTAACAGGAAGTAAGAAATTTGACAATCGTTCAACAGAGTAATGAGGCTGATGCACAGCTGTGCAGCGGAGGTTCAAAAACATTTTTTTCCTCTTTCCTTCGTTGATCTGAAACTTCTTTAGTTAAACCCTTCACCGCTTCACTGACCTGGAGTGACCCAACAGTAGGAGGTGGGACCGGACCTCCAGCTGACGTTAGGAAATCTAAAGTATTACACTCGTACTGACTGAGGCAGCTGTCAGAAATAAAGAACTTTACTAGGATTAGTTCATCCAGCTGTGAAAGCTGCTCACGTTTGTAAAAAAAAAAAAAAAAGATGCTGCATTTAAACCAGTTTTACAAGGAATAATGCAACTGAACATAAACAGCTTAAAGGTATGAGAAGTGACAAATTATATAAACAATTACCAGCATCACTCAGCGCTCTGTAAATAGCAAGTGGTCATCAGGGCACTAATGATCTGTTACCATACTGATGGTGCTTCTTTTGTCATGTGAACGGCTAGCTTTGGCTGTCAACAGCAAACTGGTTGATCCACTATGAGAAGGTTCTGTTTATAATAAGACTCCAAAGTTCATGCTCAACAATCCAGGTAAAAATCCAACAATGTTCAGTCAGGTCATCTGGACGGTTTCTTTTTATTGCTGAGACGTTTCGTCCTTCATCCAAAGGACTTCTTCAATCTGAGGAGCCACCAACAAACTGAGTCCCACAATCCGCACACTCTCACAGTGGGGGGAAAAAAACTGTTTGCTTGTGATCAGATGGTGCCAAAATGGTTCAAAACTCCAAAGTTCATGCTCAATAATCCAAATAAAAATCCTGGTGTTATTTATGGATAAAAGAAGAAACGGTTCAAGAAAGAAGAACCCATCCAGAGGACCTGACTCAGCCTTGTTAGATGTATTAAACAAGGCATCAGAAACAGTAAAACCACCAATTTATAAACCACACCAAGATGATGCAAGTGTACTTTTCTACAGGTAGATCCCCTTCCTGTGGAGTGGCACTTCTGAACTAATCTTATTTAACCGACCAGAAACAGTTATTATATTCTGCTTGACGAGCGATTCACATGATTCTAATCAGACCAACATTTAACATGTGTTTAAAACGACTGATTTGATTATCTGCTGACAATAAACAGTGCCTGCATTGAGAGGCTGTCTCTAAGGAACAGAGAAACGAGCAGCGCTGTATGGATGACAGGCAGATGTGGACAGCTGCTCACCTTGCCGTCAGGTAGAGCCTGCCGGGCAGCCAGCCGAGGACTGCAGCGCCTCGCTGTGGTTCTCCTCACGATGAACGGACTCGCCTCCCCCACGGGAATATCAGCGAACCCTGAGGGACAGAACTGTTAAAAACCTGTAGCTTTGCAGCATCGCCCATGATTTTTGTACGACAGTAGAGAATTCCTATAAATCACGAATGTGTTTTAATATATTAAACAGAAATAATAGTTTATTTCCTGAGGCGACTAACACGATGATGAATGTTTCTACCTTTCTGCACCAGCTCAGGAAGTCCCTCTGGTCTGAAATCTTCCTCCTCCTCTTCACCTCTTGGTTTGGGTGTTGTCATGGTGCTGGCTTTCAGCTTCTTTGTCAGATTGTGCAGGGCCTCATGAACGCCGTCTTTGTCGCCGACCTCACAGCGGCCTCGTTTTCCAGGCGACGCCCCCTGAGACCTCTGGGCTGTCAGGGGGACCAGGTTCTCCGTGTCGTCGTCCCTCTCCACCTCCTGCTGTTTGGAGGAAGACTTCCTGGATGAACGCCGGCGGTTGTCCGTGAGGTTGGAGTGGAAGGTGGTGGCTTGGTCAGCGCGCTGAGTTGCAGTCAACTGTTCCAGTCGTACTTTCAGCCCTTCGTTGCTCTCTTCCAGCTTGTGCACTTTAATTATCAGGCTGCAGTATTTATCTACGCTCTCATCAGCCTCTCTGCTTTTCTCCTCGAGAACTTGGTTCACTTCATCCAGCTCCCTCTTCACCTCCTCCAGCTCTCCCTCCTTCTCCTCCATCTCCTTTTTCGTTTGGTTGAGGGCGTCTTGAAGCTCCTTCACCTCTTTGTCTTTTCGGTGCGTTTCCAGTAGTCTTTCTTCAGCCTCGGTCTTTTTCTTCTCCAGGGCAGCCATCAGGTCTTCTGCTTGTTTCTTCTTCTGCTCTGCCTCAATCTTCAGCTGCGTCACTTCACTTTGAACATCTTTGCTGCATTTTTCCTCTGAAACAAACAAAAAGGTCAAAGTTAAAGCACAATTTAAAAGACAATCATCTTCTGTAGATTTCCTAAAAATGATGAAAACATTTGATCAAAGGTCTTGAAATCATTGTGTTTGTGGACAAAAACATCTAGAAGCTGGATGTTAAGCATGCATGTCCACCTGAGCACGACATCATCTGCTTCTCTTGCTCCAGCTGTTTGCACGTCTTCATCCACAGACTCATTTTGCTCAGAGCAGAGTCTTTGTCTTTACACAAACGAGCTGCACGAGACGTCAACTCGGACACCTGGAAGGGAAGGAAGGAGAGAAGTTATTTAAAAATAATGTTCATCCTGAGAGGATGTCAGTCTATATGGACAAATTCCTCATGGAGTTGCCAGTTTTTTTATTTTGACCCGACCAGATCCATTTTGGATCTGTGATCTCATGTACCTGTTCTCTGAGTTGCGACACAGACTCTTTGTGAGTTTCCAATTCCTTCTCCATAGATGAGGCGTTCTTCTGAAGAATGTCTTGTTCTTCTGCGAGCTTCTCTTTCTCCTCTTTCATCTGCTGCTTCTCTTGTTCCAACAAAGAAACAGCTGAAGACAAGTTGTTCTTCTCTTCTTCAACCTTTAAAAAGGAAGAGAGCAATTCTTCCTTTCCAGCCTCTAACCTCAGCTTCTCCTGCTCCGTTCTTTCCTTTACTTGCTTTAATGAAGAGAGAGCTTCTTGCAAGTCCTGTTTCTCTTTCTCTACCAAGCACAGGTCAGACTGAAGTTGAACGTTCTCTTCTTCTAACGCACCTCTCTCCTGATCTAATCGGCCTCTCTCTTGTTTCACAGCTTCCAGGGTGCAGCTCATGTTCTCCCTCTCTTCCTCCAACACGAGCAGGCTCAGCTGCAGCTTCTCTTTCTCCTCGATCAGTTTTCCATTTGTTTCTTCTAACTGTTCTTTCTCCGTTAAAAGACACGAGATGGATTTAACTGAAGCTTGCCTCTGATCTGCCTCCTTCTCCCTCTCCTTTTCTAAAGCGAGAATCTCTTCCTCTTTAACTTGGACAAGTGTTTTAAAATCCTTTATTTCTTCTCCCAAAGACTCGATGCGCGCCTTTAGGCCGTTTCTCTCCTTTTCTAGCTCTTCTCCTCGAGAGCGGAGGCTCTCTCCGTTCATCTGCCACTCCTGTAGTGAACTCAGCAGGTGTTGTTTCTCCTTCTCTGACTCGAACAAAACGGACTGCATCTTCTCATTTTCCCCTTCTGTTTCTTCACGTTTCTCTTCAAGTAAACGTTCCCTCTGCTGGCTCGCTTCCAGCCGGGTGTGGAGCTCATCTAGCTGCCTGCTTTGTCTCTCGGCTTCCTCTCTCAGTTCTCTCTGCAGCTCTTCCACCCTGGATCTCTGCCTCTCTTCCTCTTCTCTTTTAGCCGTCTCTGCTCTCACCAATCCCCTTTCCAGCTCATCTTTAGCTGCCTTCAGCTCGTCTATCTCCCTCTTTTTGGCTTCTAGCTCTCTTTCTAGATGTGCTTTCTCAGATCTCAGGTTGTCCAGTGTGGCTGAGAGCTCCGTCAGTTTCTCTTTAAGCTCTTTCTTCTCTTCTTCCACCTAAAATATGAGAGAAGGCAGAATTAAAGAACAAGCATAATAGATAAAAAAATAAAAGGCGAGGGATGATACTTGTTAATATAAAGGGACCTTTCTCCTCTCCTCTTCCAGCTCAGCTCTGGCGGTTTCAGCCTAAGGAAAAGCACAACAAAATAAGTTTCCAATTAAAAAAAAAAGTAATTGACAAAGTGTCTAATTGAATACCTGTAGCACAGCTGTCTCCAGACTCAGCTCCACGTCTTCCTTCTCTCTCTGCAGGGCGTCGATACGATCCTGCAGCGAGTCAAACTTTCTCTGGGCAGCTACAGAAACATGAAGCCACATTTACACCAGCGCCTCACAGAACGCAACAGATCACGTCCGTTTCCAGGGGAGTTAAAAGTTACCGTTGAGCAGTTCTCCCATCTTCTTTTTCTTCCTCTCATCGGACTCGATGCGGACCTGAAGCTTCTCAATACCGGTCCTCATCTGCTGGACTTCATCTTGAGTGGAATTCAGACGAGAAGCAATCTCTCCTTTTTCGAGCAGCGAGGCCTCCAGAGACTGGGAAAGACGACACACTTCTCCCTTTAAAGCCTTGAAAATAAATAAAAAAAGTTAACGTTAAACGTTTTACTCTTTGAAGAAAGCTCTCATGGAAAAAGCACAAAAGATAAAACGCAACATATACCAAACATTTGCTCTCCCCAAAACAACCCAGCTGTAAATTGCCAAAACAAGCTTCCTGCTAACCTGTATCTTTCCAACCATGGACTCAGAGTTTTGACTGGCCGAGGACTGATCTTCTTTTATTTGATTAAGATGGCCGAGCAGCTCTTCTTTTTCTCCACTTTGCTGAGAAATTGCCTGCTCCAGCACTTTAACCTGCTCCAGCAGCTTCAAACAAAAGAAAAAAGGAAACCAGTGTTAGTAGAAGCACAAGCTCCTGCTAAAACAATGTATCAGAGAAAAGCACATATAAATGACACGTGGATGTTCTGAAGAAACTAGTACAACTATCAGATACAAGGGAGTGGTAGGAAGTTAGGGTTGTTGTTTCTTCATTTATAATTTCATCATATTTCCAAAAGAAGCATGAACTTCTGCCTAAATATTAATTTCATGTTCTTGCTATGGCATAGTTCAGTTGTGTTCGAAACTAAAAAATAAAATATAACTAAATAACCATCCATCCATCAGCTTTACCCGCTTCCTCCTTTTAGGGTTGCGAGGGTCACTGTACGAGGGGAGGGGGACACCCTGGACAGGTCTCCAGTCCATCACTGGCAACTAAACAACATATGAACACATAACCCCTGTCCTAGCTTCTCTCCACTTCCAGATTGATTTTAAGATTTTATTGCTTGTTTTAAAGTCTTAAAAGGTCTGGCCCCGTCATATTTATGTGTTCTCATTAACATCTACACTCCAGTAAGAGCACTCCAGTCTACCAACCAGTTCCTCTTAGATGTTCCCAGATCCAAAATGAAATCCAGAGGTGATCGGGCTTTTGCGGTTGCTGCTCCAAAATTGTGGCAAAGTTTCCCAGAGAATTTAAAGACCGCTCAGACTGTTGAGACTTTTCGATCTTTGCTGAAGACTCATCTGTATTCCTCGGCATTTGATCCACACAGAGTCTGAGAACAAATCTTGAGCTGATTTTATTGTTGTTGTGTATTTACTATTAACTTTCTTATAATTTTGAGTGGCACTAGATGCATTAGTAGAAATTTAAATAGTGAATTTTGACTTGTCAAAAGCTTTGGAAGTTGCCAAATCACAGATATTTTTCTTGACATTTAAGCTACACCCGTTTCAGCTGAAAGAACAAAAGAGGAAAATGTTTTTCGTTGCTCTCGGAGCAGCTTGCACAAAAGCTCTTGATCCAGAAGGGTATGCTTTATTTCAAAAGAAATAAACAGCAACTTAAAGTTGCAATTTATCATAGATTTAATCATCTTAGAACAAATAATAATAATAATAAATAAATTATGCGAACTCATTTCCTGTTTTAGTACCCGATTCCTTTCTGCGATCAGTTTCTCCATGCTGCTCTGCAGCGCTTCGTACTCCTTCCTTCCGGCTCTGATGTCGTCCTCCAGTATGGACACTAAGCTTCTGGTGTCACTCTCAGTCTTCTCCAGACTGTGAACCTTCTCTCTCCAGTGGCACAATGACCGGCTCAGCTCGTCTCTGTCTTCAGTGCAGGACACAAGTTCAGCTCTCAGCTGGGTTGTCTGACAAAAAAAAAAAAAGTTGGTGACCCTGCTCATAAAGCTAACAAAGCTTATAAAAACTGATGCTAGGCCAGAGCTCATGTATAAAAATAGTTCATAATTTCCCTTCAATGTGTATTTATTTAGCCTTTAAACATGCTGATGGTTGTGCACACAGCGCTCTGGTTACCTCTGTCTGCAGAGTTTCTATCTGTTGCTCCGAGCCTGAACAAATCCGTTTCTGTGCGTCCAGTTCATCGTGAAGTTTGGCACTCTCCGCTTGCATGGTCTCCAGCTCTGACTCCATCCCCAGGATGTGCTGCTCCAGGTTCACCTTTTCTGAGCGAACCCTCTTTAACTCGCTCTCCTGCTGAAGGAACTTTTCATCCCATCCCCCTACAGAACCACGTTAAATACAGTAGATGATCAGTGCCACAGGATGACAGAAATTTATAAAATAAAGTGCAGTTTTTAACCCAAAAATTGAAACCTTTGGCCATTTCAAGTCCCTCCAGCATCTCCATGACATCAGTCAGCTGACAGTTCGATGTTTGCAGCTGCAGAGTTAAAGTCTCCTTCTCCTCCAACAAGTGAGTCACCTAAACAAGAGCACAGCGTTCAAACATTAGGACCTTTGAAAATATTATTTAATTAATGCAGTGACACTGAAACCATCTCTTTCTTCTACCTTGTCAGAAAGACTTTTAGTTTCCTCCACTGTGGTGCTCAGCTGATGTGCTGCACCAAGCGCCGCCTCCTCTGAAGCCTGAACTTTCTTCTCCAGGTTTTGAATTTGGACTTCCAGGTCAGAGGTCAACTCTTTTCTCAGCCGAAGCTCAGAGTTCAGCAGGTCGCACTCCGAGCGCACGGTCTCCAGCTCTTTTTCTTGTTTCAAGATGATTTCCTTGTGAGAGCTGAAGTCTTCTTGTGCCTGCGAAGACTCTTTTTCTGACAGACAGATGCGCATTTAAACAAGTGAGTCTGAAGTCTGAAGCTGTAAAGAACAGCAAGTTATAAACTGAATTATTCACCGGTGGATTTCAAGTCTTTCATCTCGCTCTGGGAGGACCAGTCGCAGAATTCAGGCTCATTTTTGTCTTCAGAAACCTTCAACAGATATATTTTTTTAAAGATAAACACATACGTGGTGATATCCATCCGATACATACAAACATACAAATTGTAGAGCAACTTGAGATGCAGCATTAACTTCAAATTCAGTAAAGCACCAGGTGTGAAATTAAACTTGTAGGACAGATTAAGGAACCGTTGGAGTGTTTTCTACCTGTTGGTTCTCCATGTCGCTTTTCATTTCCTCCACATCATGTTCACACGCCTCATTCTTCTCTTCCACCGTCTCACTGTGGATCATTTCTGTCTCTGCTTTTAGCTCTGCTTCACTGTTAGGGCAGAGGTTTTTTTTTTATTCTTAAATAAGAAAAATAAATAAATATTCGGCTGTGATTTTTTTGTTTGGTAAGAAGCTGTACCCCTCGGTCTCGTCGGATTTCATTTCAGACGTCACTCGCTGTTCGTTTACAGGAGACGAGTCTGCGCTGGCACCAGGTTCTGCCTCAACATCCATGTGAGCCGCGGCCTCAGCTGGAGGGATCAGTGCAGATTATTAAAATATATTCATCAGAGTGATGTAAAAGTACAAGCAGCCAGTACTCACCACAGACAGCTTCAGGTACTTCGTGGTCAACTTCTGTTGCAGAGTTGGGACTTTCCTGCGGCTCTGAGAGCTCCTGTATGAGGCTGTGCTCCTGGGCCACTTGTTGGAGCAGTACATCGTACTGCTCTTTGAGTTCAGCCAGCTCCGTCTGCAGGAGCACAAGCTTCTGGTGAAGTTCAGCCTGCTCTGCCTCAAACTGACGGTTCCTGCAAAAACAAACTCACAGCAGTTAGATTTGCAGCTCTAAAGAGAAGATTGAATATTTTAAATAAACTAAACTGAAGAAAATCATGAAACTCAAGACGTACCTCTCTTTGTTCTCGTCGTCGTTCCTCTTCTCCGTCGTCTCAAATCGTTCTTCCAGGTTCCGGCGTTGCTGCTCTGAAGACAGCAGAGAGCGCTGGATGCACTCGTTCTTCTCTCTGAGGGAAGTAATCTCGTCTTTATATCCCTCCATGCTCGTCTGCAGATGCTGCTTCTCTTCTGACACTTGGCTCAGACTAAACTGGAGTTTGACATTTTCTTCCAAGGTCTGAGCGTTGCTACGTTCCAGCTGAAGTTTTTCCTCAGCTTCCTGTTTTAAGTTGGCCGTTAAGTCCATTTTCTCAGCGGTTAAGGTGGAGACTTTATCCTGAAGTTGTTGTTGTTCTTCATTTATTACGCTCAAGTTCATCTCTAGGTGGGATTTTTCTTCCATGACCTGATTAAGTGCAGATTCAGCCTCACGGTGTTGTTCTGACATTTGAACAATCTTTGCTTCCGTTTCCTGTTTTTCCTCAGCTAACTGCTCGACATGAGCCCGCAGCTGCTTCATCTCTTCAGACAGTTTGTCTACTCTGACCTCCAGCTCTTTCTTCTCCACCTTCACTTGTGCAGTTTCAGCGGCAGCTCGTTGCTCGTCGTCCATCAGTCGTTTCACAGAAACCTCCAGGGTGTTTTTCTCCTGAAGCAACACATCGAGGCGGCCGTCTTTTTCCTGAATCACCTGCCCGAGCGTCTTCTCTAACTTGGAGTTTTCGTCTTCTAGCCGAGCGATTTTCGACTCCAACAAGGCGACGCTTTCCTCCATCTGCTGTCGTCGGACGGAGTCCTCCTCCAGACGGGTTACTTCACAGCTCCTCTCCAGCAGCTCCTCCTTAGCTGTGACATATTTTGACTCCAGCAGAGAGTTCTGGGATTGGACTTCATCCAAACGGATTTCCAAGACAGAGACCTGAAAATGGTAATTAATTCAAATACGATATTTAATATTATTTTGTCCTCTGCAGGAGTCGATAAGAAGTGAGTCCAAACAAAACTTTGTTTTTAACAGTAACCCAACCTGAGCTTTGCTCTCCTCCAGCCTGGCCTCCATCTCAGTCATCTGGCTCTGGTTCTGAGTGAGCTCGGCCTCTAACGATTCTATACTTTTCTTAAGCTCGTCCACCTGACTGTCCGCGGAGCTCATAGCGGTCTCGTTGTCCTCCAAGTCCATCTGCAGCATCTCCAGCTGCACCTTAAATCATTGAAGAAGTACTTTAAAAATGACTCCAGACTAATAATTACTATGTTCTGCTGTAATACAAGACCACACCTTCTGTCAGATTGTATAAAACAGAACCCAAACTATAAGACTTTGAAAACCAACCTTGATTTTGTTCATGGCAGTAACCTTCTCCTTCAGCAGATCTGAAGCAGTGGCCTGCTCAGCTACGGCTTTATTTAGCTTCTCTTTCAGACTCTTTATTGTAACATCTCGTTCTTCTAAGCCACGTGAAGCAGCAGACAGAGTGGCCTTCATGGTTTTGATCTCCTCCCGACGAGAACTCAACTCTGTTTTGGCAGCAGCCAGTGATTTCTGAGAGGTTTCGATCTGCTCTTTAAGGCTCCTCTCTTTGTCGACTAAACGTTCAGTCTCCACGCTGTGACTCTCTGACTCTTTCCTCATCTTCTCAGCGAGATCGCCCATTTCTTTCTCCAAAGTAGAGATCAGCTTAATCTTCTCAGCCAGAGTGCTCTCCAGGTTGGCCTTAGTTTCATTTGCAGAAGAGAGATTCTTCTCGACAGCTTCTAGAGAACTGGTCAGGTGATCAAGTGATCGGTTGGCCACATCCAGATTGTTTTTCAGGACTGGAAGCTCCTCTGCTGCTTCTTTGTTTGCAGCCTCTTGTTCCTTTAAGGTAGAAATCTGCTCCAGCAGGATCTGACCAAAAATACATTTATCATCATCACACTTGTCATCTGGCAGACATGAATGAGAGCTTACAGAACCAAAACAACATCTTGGACTACTTTACCTCTGCTTCTTTCTTCATCCCTTGAACTTTATTTTCCAGCTCAGATTTTTGTGTCTCCACCGCAACGATTTGAGCTTCAGTCTCTCGGAGCCGATTCTCCTTCTCCTCAGTCTGGTTCCTCTGATCCTTCAGCTCCTTTTCCAACACTTTGAGCTCTTCTGATGTTTTCTCGTACATCTCTCGGAGCTCCTCTTCTTTCTCGGACATCACCTTGTTTTGTTTCTGAAGCTCGGCTCCCAGCTGCTCCTGAACCTTCAGGAACTGCTCCGTGGAGCTGATCTGAAACACGAGCAGAAAATCAACCGGATAAAATGTTTAGCTCTTGTTTTTGATTTAGAAGCTGTTCTTTTTTTGTCCTTAAATATATGTGCAAAGAACAACAAGGATATATTAAATGTAATGATTAACACATTATATATATATTTTTTAAAAATAGGTGAAATTGAACAATCAACCAGCAGCTGTAAAAAGGATCCCATGTAGTTCAAAGTAAACAGAACAGACCTGGTTTTTGGAGAGCAGCAGGTCCTGCTGGACCTCCTCCATCTGCAGCCTCATGTGCTCCATCTCTGCTGTCTTTGCAGAAACGCTCTCCTCACACTGCTTCAGCAGACCTGCCCTCTCCTCCATGAACCTGGAGGAAAACAATAGGTACAATAAATCAGGTTGAACTTGTTTACCAGAAGAATCAGCGAGGGCATGCACAGATAAAACAAAGTCTGCAGTATCTGCCTAACTGAGTTCTCGTTGGAATATTTAATTTACAAGATAATCTGCTCCGTAAGCTTCAACTGTGGCTGAAGTTGTCACTACAAATTCAGTCAGTTCACTTTTTCAGAACAGCTTGAAAACAAAAACATTATGGCTTCTGGACAAAAGGACACATAAATTAAATGATAATAGTCCAACCTGATTTTCTGCTGTTCCTGCTGTGCAGTGGACTGTGCAAGGCTCTCCTTCAGCTGACTGATCTCAGCCAGGCCCAGCTCCAGCAGCTGATCTTTGGAGCGCACCAGGTCGCAGGCAGCTTGGTGCTCTTCTCGCAGCTCACCGTTTGTCCTCTCAGCAAGCTCTGCTCGAGCAGTTCCCTTCTGCAGCTCTGACTCTAAGTCTTTCACCTGTTTAAGACAAAATAATTCCAGATCTGGCCACTACAGATTTGTTCGATGTGTTATCACATCAAAAACCAGACTAAAATGTGCAGCAATGAAGACAAAATCCTTAAGACTTACTGCTCACATGCAACAGTTAAAGTAATGTGTAGACTTCAGATCTACTCACAAGTGCTAATGAAATTAAAATTAATATATTGCAATCTATTAAATGTGTTATCAAGAACATCTACCTGTGCTTCGAGCTGAGCCAGTTGAATCCCAGCATTCTCCAGGTCTTTGTTGTGTTTCTGTCCAGCTTCAGAAAACTGAAGCTGGAGCTTCTCGTACTGATGCTGCTTCTCCTCCAGCTCCGTGCTCTTACAGAGTAATTCTCCTTTCAAGGACTCGACGTGCGCAGACAGACTGGCTTTATCTCCCTCCACACACAGGACCTTACTCTGGGGTGGGTGGATGCATTCAGTGTGAGGGTTCAACGGTTTAATTGCATTTTTCATACCTTTAGTACAACTTGTGAATATCCTGACATGACTGAGCATCACATAACTTTGTCAAAATGTGCTTCTCAAGTAAATGATGATTTCACACTCACCTGGAGTTCATTATTAGACTCTTTCAGCACGCCAAGATTGTTCTCCAAGCTGTTAATTTTGTCAGCGAGCTCCTTTTGCACAGCTTCTGTTTGGTTTATTAACGTTTCCTTTTCTTTCTTCCACTCCAGCAGAGCTTCATGCTCTTGCTTCAAAGCCTTACAGCCATCCTGGCTCACTGCGAGACTGGATTTCAGCTCCTGGCTCTCCTTTTCAAGAACCGCCAACTTATGGTTCAGCTTTTCAGCCTCTTGATTTTGTTTCTGGAGCTCATTCTTAGATCTGAAGTGCAAAATTAGAATTAAAATGGCAGAATCTGTACTCAATCATAAAATGTGCACAACATTCTGCTTTGTGTTTTCCTCATGCTCACTTGTCATTTCTGGCCTCGGCGTCAGAGAGAGTTTTCTTTAAGTTTTCCTGCTCCTGTGCTGAAACACGAGTCTGTTGCTCGAGTTTGGACTGAAGTTTCCTCAGCTCCTCAGCCTGTGCTTCTGATTTCACTGAAGAAACAAAAGTCAAATCCATTCATCAGTAGTGTGACAATAACAAAAACCCTTTTGCTACGTCTAACACCAGTGTACCTTTGAAATCGTCTAGCAGTCCCTGGGTGCGTTTGAGGACCTGTTCTGAGCTCCTCTTCTCTCCTTCCAGCTGAGACAAACTCCGGCTGCTCCGGTCCAACTCGGCCGTCACACTGTTCTTCTCTTTCTGCAGCTCCTGAGGGAAAGAAGCATTTTAGAAACAAGTCAGCTGTCTAACTGACTGAACACATTTATAATCAGCAGCACAGAAATGATCAGAAAACATTGTTTGAAATAAAGATTTCAACTCACTTCCAGTTTCTTGCGAAGGTCTTGCTCTTTGTTCTGGCTGACCTGCAGGCTCTGTTCTGACCGCAGCAATTTCTGTTTCTGCTCCTCAGTCTCTTTCTCCATCTGTGTTTTCTGGAAGCGCATCTAAAAATACACAAAGGCGACACAAAATTCAACAACAAATATGTTACAATATTTCAATTTAATTCAGTGTATAATAATACTAAAACAGATGTCCGTTTGCTCCGGACTCAAACACGTTCCTGTGGTAAAATAGGAAATATGGTTGACTACGTTATTGACTAAAGTGGGGATTATAAATCTACCTTCTCCATATCAGCTTGAAGTACATTGCAGTCCTTTTTGGACTGTTGGATCTCTTGTGTAAGCTTGGTTCTGGTCTGGTTAAGCTGCTGATCCAAAGCCTGATGGGAACTCTGAAGCTGGGCCAGCTCCTGCACAAAAAAAACAACGAGTCATCCTTCTAATAAAAACAGTTCACTGCCTTTAAATCTTTTAAAATCCATAGACGACCAGTCATGAAACCACTGAGACCACACGGTTTCACCTTCTGACTGTTTCTCTCCTGGTCCTTGAGTTTCTGCTCCAGGGCTTGTTTGCAGCTCTCTGCGTTGTGCCTCTGACAGTTCATCTCCTCTGTGACCCGTTTCAGCTTCTGCTCAACCGATGAACTCTAACAACGAATCCAGATCAACATTCCAGTCAACTTTCTCCATCGTTCACACGCCTGCATCACTTTCTGACGAGTCACTTGGTTAAGTCATGTAATCAAGCAAACCTGATGAAATATTAAAATAAGCGCCGACTATCTGCCCCACCTTGGCCTCGAGCTGCTGGTGTTTGTCTGCAGCTTGACTCAGTTCATGACCCGCTTTGGCCAGGTCTCTGTCTCGCTCAGCAAGGTCTTTACGGGCCTGGTTCAGATGAGTTTGGAGTTCCTGCAGTTTGGAAGCTTGATTATGAATTTCCTTCTCTTGGTTGGACAGATTTCTCTCCAGCTCTGACACACGGGTGCGAAGTTCTGAGGAAAAAACAGACAACCCATGTTGCTGTACACGTCTAACACGATCCTGACTCACCTTAAAACATTTTCACTTATTCCTATGAACATTAGGAAGAAAACTGGGCCAATGCTACTGATAAAACTTAATTTAGCATTCACAAAATGATCCACCTTGATTAAGGGTTTTTAGCTGCTCCATCTGGTTGGAGGATCCACTGGGACTCTGAACGGTTCTGGACGAGCTCATCCGTTGGCCGGGTTTAATTGGGGTCTCCTCGTAAGCCTCCCACAGAGACGTCCCTTGTCTCTTCAGGGGCGTTTCCATCCCATTCGGAGCACGGATGCTGTGATCCTGCTGTTGCCATGGGAAGATGGACGAGCCAGCTTGTCGAGCTGCAATGTCTTTGTGGCTCACGCTGACGGACGACTGACTCACCATCTAAAGACAAAAAAAAAAAAAAATGGTTGCAAGTACAATGAAGAAAAACAACTTAAAAAAATAAAAGGTTGTTCAGTTTACTCACTTTGACCTGCAAGACTTTGAGCTCAGTCTCCAGCCTTTTTCTTTCTTCCACTTCCTGGTTGTATTTCTCTTGTAGCTCCTCCAGTCTGTTATCTGAGCAACACAAACAACATTTACACGTCACAATAAGACAAACGGTGATTTTTCACAAGTGCAACATTTTCTTATATATGAACACAAAGCACAGACATAAAGACACTGCAAATCAAAACATAAATAGAAATACCGTGCTGTCTGGAGACTGGGACAGGAGCTGGTGTAGCAAAACTCTTTTGCGGAGTGAACGGCTGCAGCTCAGAGGAGGATGACGAAGAGGAAGAGCCGGCAGGTTGAGAACGATCCATCTCATTTTTGTACCTGAGGAAAATTGTTTTAAAGCATCAAAGGCTATTCAGGATTTACAGGAATTAAAAAAAGACATTTTAACAAGTCCACTTACTTAGAAAACACACACTTATGTAAAAGTTTTTTGTTTTTTCCCCCAAAATGGACTCACTTTTTAAGCTCCTGCTCCAGTCGCTCAATAGTCTTCCTGCAGGAATTAAGCTGACCCTCAAGATAGTTCACCTGTTATGAAGGAAATAATTTAGTCAGGATCACAGGAAGTAAAAAAAAAAAAAAAGTAACCCAAATAAATGGTACTTATGGATCTGTTTTTATGTTTTAAAGGAGATGTTTTAGGTACAGCATAGTAAAAATCACGTTGGCCGAACACAGAACTTGCTTTTGCTGGTTTATCATCAGAATAAGAGGCGTTGTGAAACCCAAACTATAAAAACACAATGTGAACTTGATGGTTGCCCACTTCACTTTGTTTCTGGTTGTCACTTCTGCAACTTCAAACTGACAGACACCAAATCATCTAGTTTGGCTTCTATAGAACTGCATGATGGTGAGTCAATGCTGACTTTAAAACTGTCTCAAGTACATATAGATGATTATAAAAAACACTGGCTGTTAATTACAAACATTTTTTTGTCCCACTACGCTTGACACATTTCAAACTGCAGCATGAAGCGTATTCCCACTTCGTGTCAGAAACCGACCTGCTGTTCTTTGACACCAAGATCATGAGCAACTTTTTGACGAGTCTTCTCCAGAGCATCACACGACTCTACTAAAGACTGATTCTCTCTTTTCAAAGCTGAGGTTTCCGTACGTTCACTGTCCACCTAAACAAACACAAACAGAAGGATTTCTTTTATGTTGTCCAAACAGGTTGCAGTAAAAAAAATTTTGAGATTTATATTTTTTGTTTTGGACAAATCTCTCAAACCCTATTTAAGAAACTTCAGAGAAAATGCTGACCTTTTGTTTCTGTTTTTGCAGGGCAGTTTCCAAGGACTCCAGCTGAAACTGTTTCTGTGATCGCTCCTTCTTGAGTTTGTCCAACTGGACCTCCATCTCCTGGATCTTCTGCAGGGCTTTCCCTGGAAGTCCATCCTTCCACTCCTCCACCGCCCAGCTCATGGCCTAAAATCTGGTTCAAGAAACAACCACATTCTGGATTAACTGCTATTATAAACAAGTGCTACTGTCTCAATGCTCACACAAGAAACAAGTGCAGTTTAAATGAATGGGATATAATGGTGAAGATTATCAGTCATCCAGGACATGTTAAATTTAAAAAAGGTTAAAGGCAAAAACAACTGGACTTCTATTCTGTAGCTGAATCCGTTTTGTTTCTCATCCGAGGAGCTTTTTCAATTCAAAGAACAGCGAGTGTGTGTGGGGTCCGCGTTATGAAGCTGAGGTGTCTAACGTGTGAAATGTTTTAACATGAAAACATTGAAGTGTTTATTGTGGTGCAGGTTTAATTTTATTGTCCTATGTGCAGAAAGGTGGAGGAGTTGAAAAGTTTGATAGTCACAGGGAGGAAGAACTTCCTGTGTTGTTCTGTGGAGCACCTCGATGGTCTCAGTCTACGACTGAAGGTGCTGTGGTAAGAGTCCAGTTTGTCATGCAGGGGGTGTGATGTGTTGCTCAGGATCTGGAGCAGTTTCCTCAGCATCTTCTGCTCAGACACGTCTGTCAGAGACTGCAGGTCCACTCCCAGAACTGAGCCAGCTCTCTTGATGAGTTTATCGAGACTGTTGGCATCAGCTTTCTTCACCCTGCTGCCCCAGAACACCACAGAGTAGAAGACGCTGGAGACCAGCGAGTAGTAAAACATCTGCAGCATGCTCCTGCAGACGTTCAAGGACCTGAGTCTCCTCAGAAGAAAAAAAGTGACTCTGTCCTTTCTTGATGTTAGCTGTCCAGTCCAGTTCATTGTCTAGGTGGACCCCCAGGTACTTGTAGCAGTCCACAGTGTCCACCTTAGTACCCTTTATGTTGATAGGGCTTGAGGGGGGGGGGGGGGGGGGGGCTGATCTTCTTCCTGTAGTCCACCTGCAGCTCTTTAGTTTTTCCAATGTTGAGTTGCAGGTGGTTCTGTCCACCACACCTCTGTATTCAGCTTACTGGTCACCAGTGATGCAGCCTTCAATGGCAGTCATCCAGAACTTCTGCAGATGCAGGATTGTGAGTTGTACTTGAAGTCTGAGGTGTACAGGGTGAACAGAAAAGGTGAGAGGACCGTCCCCTGAGGAGCCCCTGTGCTGCTCAGTATGGTGTCCGAGGTGGTGTTCTGCAGCCTCAAATACTGTAGTATACCTGCATGTCCAGGAGCTTACTGCAGAGTAGAGCAGGTCTGATGGTGTTAAAAGCACTGGAGAAGTCAAAGAACATGACTCTTACAGTTCTGCCTGCCCTGTCCAGGTGCATGTAGGCTCTGTGCAGTAGGTAGATGATGGCGTCATCAACTCTGATGCGTGGCTGGTAGGGGGTCCAGGTATGGTTCCACCACTGATCTGACATCCTTCAGGACCAGCCTCTCCAGCAACTTCATGGCATGTGATGTCAAAGCCACAAGTCTGTAGTCACTGTGTTTGTCGGCACCAGGACCAGGCATGTTGTTTTCCACAGAGCAGGGACCACCCTCAGGCTCAGGTGAAAAATGTGTCGGAAAACATCACACAGCTGAGCCGCACATCCTCTCAGGAGTTTGGGGCTTCATCCATCTGGACCTGCAGACTTGCTTGGACATAGCCGACTGAGCTCCATCCTCACAGCCTCCCTGCTGATGGTGATTGGAGGCTCTGATGGGGGGGGGGGGGGGGGGTGGGGCAAGGGGGTTGCAGCTGGAGTCCATTTGCTTATGAGGAGGGGAGGGGTTGTCTAGGGGGTGTGGTGACCCCCTGAAAGGTGTTGGAGGAGGTGTGGGTAGGGGAAGAGAAGTGGGTGAAAAGTGAGCAGTTGTGGGTGAGCAGTGTTTACAACATCAAACCAGTTGAAGAACTGGTTTAACTTGGCCTCCTCCCATCACTGCTGCGGTCTTTTTCTGACCAGTGATGCTTCTCATCCCGTTCCAGACCTCCTTGTTATTGTTTTGAGCCAGTTTGCCCTCCAGCTCCTTCCTGTATTGCTCCTTACCCTCCCTGATCTTGTCCCTCACCTCAGTCTGCACTCTCCTCATCTCCTCCCTGTCCCCCCCCCTCTGAACAGCCTTCTTCCTGTTCAGGGCTGCCTTGATGTTTTTGGTCACCTATGGTTTATTATTAGGAAACGGCACACTGTTTTTGTGGGGATTATATTATCCGTGCAGAAGTTAATATAATCCGTAACACAGTCAGTGAGTGTGTTAATGTCCTGCCCATGTGCATCACAGAAAACATCCCAGCCAGTTGCCTCAAAGCAAAGAAAATGACTGGGATATCAGGCCTAATGCTCCATTACTACTGGTATATGTTTCTGAAAGCTGAAATCTGAGACCTCCTCCTCTGTCTAAAGTTGTTTTCTCTCTTTTTACATAGATGGCATCCTTCACTCCCCTCTCAAAGTCTCCTCGGTCCAAAATGTGAACATTTTGGTCCTCTAGTGTCCCTTATTCTGGAGGTGTAGGTGAACCACTGAGTCTTGTCCTGAAGAGCTGGCTCTCCTGTGATGAGCCATGTGTATGTGAAGAGGCTGCTTGGTTTCTCCAATTAGATCTGGACACATTGCTCACTGCATTGAACTGCATACACTACACCACTCTGTTTGTGTGTTTTGTCCTTAGGGTGGACCAGCCTCTGAGTCCTGTTGTGTTTGAAATGTACCGGGATGTTGTGTTTGAAGAAAATCTTTCTGAGTTTTGCAAATACTCCAGCAACATAAGGGATGTTTATCCGTCTGTTCTTCTCCTTGTTCTGTTTAGTAGTTTTCCTCGCTGACTTGACAAAACAAAGCCCAGTTGGATATCCACATGTTTGGAAAGCTTTTTTGATGTTTTTGTTCTTTTTCCTTCCTTTCTGTCTTTGTGGGGACGTGTTCAGCCTTATGCTGTAGAGTTCTGATGACTGAATGGGATGCAACGAGTACTGGTAGTTGCCAGGTTTTAATATAATAATGACACTTTACTAATTTGTCCTGAGCCTAGTTCTGCTAAAGGTTTCTTCCTCATGAGTTTTTCCTTTCCACTGTCACCTTCATGCTTGCTCAAGATGAGAGTTCTGTGATGGAGTTAAACTCAAAGCAGTCTGCTCTTCAGATAAATACTGTTAACTTATTTTATATATGAATGCCTCTGTTCAGTGCCCTGAGATGACTTATGTTGTGACTTGGCGCTATATAAATAAACTGAAGTGAATTAATATGAGCAGAGGACCGTGAGCGACGATCAGTTAGTAACATTAGCATCACGGCTAATCATACTTTAACAAAACTGCCAAACTCACATCAAATGTATTAAGATGTATTAACTATGAAAAAGTCGATTAAAGACGCGCTAGCAAAGGGCATTCATGCAGCTAACGTGCTTTTTTGTTGTTATCGTGTGATCGATCATCGATCTAAGGTTTTTTTTTAACTAAACTCATTCAGAAGCTAAAGATTACAAACGGCACTAGGAAACGACAGAAATCCCAAGAATAAGTACAGAAGTGATTTAATGAGAATTAAAATGCACATTTAACTTACTCGTGGGCGCGAAGATTTTCCTACACTCGACTGTTTGGGTTAACCTCTTCTGAAAATTCAAACTCCAACGGTGAACGGTGATTCGCTCAGCTGAAAGGAGGATTTAAATGACGTAACCAATACAACGCTCCTGATTGGTCATCATTCTTCTTCTGCCTTGCCAACCAGAGCAGAGAACACTGGCGCCACCGTTCGGCGGAATTTGATAATGCATCAATAAGAAGGACACGTTCAACAAACTCCACAATCACTTTACTTTTTATACAGATTATTTTTGTTATCAAAATAATAATATAAAAACTAACGTTTGAAAGTATTTATGGTTTTGTGTGCTTAATTTGTACATTTTTTTTCCACTCCATCCCTTTTGCCGCTGCCAATGCAAATTGTCACAAATAAAGGGTTGTTGTGTTTTATTAGAAATTATCTAAAACAAACGATTTCATGAACATGAACAAGTCGTCTTGCTATGGTGCTGAAACAAAGAAATATATAAATGAAACACCTGAACATATGGATGCAGCAAAACATTTGTGTTTGATGATCAAGAATTAGAGCACACAGTAAATTAAATTTCATTATGGATATTTTTATTAGGTTCCACAGAAATGTCCCAGAAAAAATGGTTCAGATTTTTTTCCCAAATCATTCCAGTTACATAACATTCATGCTTGGTAATTTATCATAGCAGTAACAGAAAACCAAGTAATTGAACTTTCTGTTTGCCTGGTTTACCATGCAGGGCAGATAAAAAAAATAATAAAAAAAAGTTTATGCTTTACATGGCATAACTGGTTTTCTTTTTTGGTTTTAAAAGTATTGTGTTTAATTTCTTATTTGACCAGTAAAATTAAAGCTTTGACAAAATCTGGTCAGACTTATGCAAACTCTTTTGGATGCATCTTTTTAAAAAGTAAACTAGAAAAATCACAAACAACAGAATTGATAAAACAGTAACCACGATAACGCTGTAAGGCAGGCACCATCGAGATGCATTCAGTCATTCACATCTGTGGTAGTTGCTACAAATACAACTCAAGAATGTTCATCGTAATTGTCATCAAACTGTGGGCCATCTTTATGTAGTGCATTGAACTTGTATGATTGAAAACAAGACAGAGAAGCTACAGGTGTTGAAAAAGTTTCCCTGGCAGTGAAAAGTGAAGCAAACTAACAATTTACAGACTGTTTAAACCAAAATGTGTAACAGTTTATCATTTGACATCATTTTTTCCACACCAAATAGACAAAAAACAAGTGCAACAAGAACCCTTAAATAAGGCTTAGGTGATGATGCATTATTTTAAAGCTTCCATTGCACACCATGAATTACAACCAGTTGCTCAGTGTTGCATGGTGGTTTAATTACATCAAAACACAAACCAGTTTAATAACCTGTGACTGTTCCCAGGAATGAAGTGAGCTGTAGCTACTTTAAATATGTAACTTTGTATGATGAGCCACTTAGCTCTTAAGAGGACGTGTTCACATCAACACTGGTCATATTTTACATTATTTCTATTGAACAAGTTTCCTTAGAAACTGAAACGTTTGGAAAAAATTTGACGAATGCAATAAGATTTATATACATTTTTACTGTTAAAAACCTGAAACCGTTCAACAGCAGAAATTAAATCAAGATTCAAGTCCATTATTTTTGATTTCATTCCCGTATTAACAAAAAGGCTGTACATATGTTGTCAACAGTTGTGTTGACTTCATGCCGTTATAAACGTCAGCATTCGCACTCGCAGGAAACACCAGAAACATACGGCGGTGCATCTCTTGACGAAGGCAACAACAGCTACATGGATGCTATTTTTATTAGAAACCAAACAAGCTCTCAAGTCATAGCACCAGTGTCTTCGGTTAAACTTCAAACTGCTCTCAGATCAGCAGCTGTGAACAGATAAAGAAGTTTGCTCCAGGTCAAATCAGCCGTCAGCTCGATCGATCAACTGTCATTCGCTCATTTCCTGTTTAATTTGACCTTTTATAAAAGTTCGTGGCAGCGTCAACACAGACATGCACGGCTAAAACAAACTTACTCCTTCAGCCAATTAAGAATCTGTAATTAACCTAGCATGCATGTTTTTGGAGGAAACCGGAGTACTGTCACTGGATAAAACCCAAGTGTGCACATACAGAACATGCAAACGTCACACAGAAAGACCTGCACAGCCAAGATTTATTCCACAGACTTGAGTTACCTTAAGAAAAAGAGAGGCAGAAAACAAAAAAGATGCAAAAAAAGCAATGAACGTGCAACACGTCTGGAAGTAAAAACAGAAAAACTTAAGTTATTCACTCACAAATAGATTTCTGCATTCTCTTCTCTGCTGCTACAGAGTGTCAAAAACATTGTAAGTCGTGTTATTTATTTATTCTTTCACAGTTTTATTGGGAACAAATAAGACTATTAATGCTGCTTTGTTGCTAAATATTTGACAGGATTCAAACGGGAGCTGGGACAGAGTGGGAGTGCCCTCAGAAACCAGTATTCTAAAGTTTGTATAGATTGTTTTAATCATAAGAAACTGTTCTTGAGCAACAATGCACAGCTCAAATTGTAGCCAGTAGGGTGGGACAGAAGAGCCAAAATTTTGACTTTAGAGAATCCAGCTATCAGAGGACAGCTTCGTTTCTTCCAAAGGCTGCTTCAGAGGCAGCGTCAGAACATTTTTAGATGTTTTTGTCCACTTGCACTGTTGCTATGAGCTCCAGAACAAGAAAGTCAGGATTCTCAAATGAAGTTCAAAAGCACGGGAAAATTATTCAGATGCATTTTAACTCAAATGATGTCAGCCATGACTTTAAAGTCCAGTTTTGTCTAGAGGAAGTCAGTCACAGATATAAAAAGTGCTCATTTTCATCCAACATGCATCTGAAGAAACTTTGCAGTCCAGGAAAAAAAAAAAATTGGAGAAACTCAAAAATGTTTTTTTTTTTTTTCCTTTTTTCAAAACAAGTTGAGGTATATGATGCATTTATGCATCATAATTCCATTTCCACGCATTTATGATGTATAATTTAATGCTTCTGAAAATAGATTTTTCCTTCCAGAACCTTGGTTAAAATCTTTTTACTCCTTGGAACAGTTAATCCTTCACTTCTGCTCCATAATTTCTCGTTTGACCTCTGCTACGTAATGATGGTCTTTTCCATGAGCCACCTCCATGATCCTTAAAGCCTGAACACAGAAGAGGAGACAAGGTTGTTAAGAAGCAAATGGTCCAAACAAACAAAGTACCGAAGATTAAGACTCTAAACTTAAATAATGTCAGGAGTAAAAATGTGAGCACAAAGATGCAAGAATTCAGATAAAATGATGAGTTGCTGTTTACAGCTAACCTTAATGCCGGTAAACCTTCTCTACATTCTTGCTTTCTTTTAAGTCTTTATTGTGTTTCATCTCCACTGAACAAAAAGTCTAGAAATACTGCACCTTCTTTAAAGCTTTGACGCCTTGAGTCTTTTTCTCGAGGCCCAAATACAGACGACCCAGTTTCAGATACATGGAGGCCACGTTCAGAGAGTAGGCAGGATAATGAACACTGTAGGGAGAGAACAGTTATTCACTCTTTCAGTCCAAGCCCTGAACCGGACCATGACAGCATAATGTGCCTAAAAATATGAGGAAAATGGACAAGTGGAAGAAAAAAGAAGTCGTCTCGGGCCTAAAAAAACACATCTGCAGCAGAAGAACAGTGTCTGAAAGCTAAACGTCGTGTCTTTAGGAAACAGGGACCTGAGAGATGCACTAACCTTCAGCTGATAGTCTCTAGATCTTCAATATTCACCTGCTTGGTGCTTAAATATTATTTATGTGGCGAATTCCATGCGTCTTTGTGATAGGGTGGTATCAAAGTGTCTACAGATTCAAAGTACTGTAATTTCCGCACCCAAATATAAGCCGTGCCCACTAAATTAAAAATAATAATTTGTACATATATAGGTCGCATGTTGTAATATGAGATATTTACACTGAAAGACTTTTTTTTAACTTTTAATTTATTAAGTACCAGTAACATACACAAATACGTACAGTAAATGTTTTTTCTGAACAAAGCCTATAAAAATAGAGTAGCCTATCAGGAAGTCAGTGATCGCTATCTTCACAAAGAAACAAAGTTTCCCCCTTTCCCCACTGTGACCTGTTCGGTAATTTCAGGGGTCAGATTTTATTTTTTACATTTATTTATACAGGTAGTCTCATTGAGTCACGAGGACCCACCCCCCAGGAGAGATGTGTATTGGGCAGCTATGCGAGTGTCCGGGTGTGACGAGACTAAATGTGGCATGAAGCTTGTTAGCCCTTCAAAAAAAAAATCCATAAATTACCCGCAGCATCGTATAAGCCGTGGTGTTCAAACCGTGTGACTAAAGTAGCGGTTTATAATCCAGAAATTACGGTATTTTTAAATTTTTGTTAAGTTGTCTGTTAAAAGTCAACCCAACACTGGTTTGTCCCTGGAGTTAAAGAGCATCTTTATATCTGAGTAAACTTAAAGTGAAGTGGCTTAAACAGCAAGAACACTCATCTGAAAACAGTCCAGCATTGGAGTGAAAAATCTGTCAAAACACCAGAGAAAAACCAACAGATTTTCAGAAACCCTTTAGAAAAACTGATCAAGTGTACTTTAAAGGGTTAGGTTTGGTTCCTTTGGAGCAAAATTTGAAGAACCGAACGGTGATTTATGACTTTGGTGCAGCTGTTTGTACCTTTAAACTTGAGCAAAAACACCTGAATCTGGAGTGATTTTAAGTGAGAGAGTGAGATGGATTATACTCAGGCTTACAAATCAGCTTCAGTTTAATAAATAAATATTAAATAAAGTTGTGAGCATGACACTTTTTACCTGTAGGGTTGGACAATCTTCTCCCCGTAGCTCATAGCGCCGTCCCAGTCCTGCATGTAGAGACAGACGCCCATGGCCTGATACATCATGTGCAGCATATAGACGTTGGTGTCTACAAAAATAGCTCCCATCTTCTCCAGGCTGAGCTCACACATTTCCAGCAGCTCACTGGGAGGTGCAGAGAGTCAAGGAACGACACAGAAAACACAGCAAAAGACGAACAGGCAGGAAAGTCTCTGTTTGCCAACAATAAAAACAGAAACAAAGATATGTGACAACCAAGAGGATATTCTTGTAGTGTTTGGCTCTTCTGAACTCTTCAATGACATTCTTGGCATAACAAACCATGGAGATGACTTCTTCTGGTTCTGGAGGGGTGCTCAGTTTCCTAGTCTCCATTTTTGCCTTGTCCTACAAAGATGGAACAAAAATAAAAAGAAATGCATGCTTACATTAAAAGGTGGATTAATCTTAACTGGATGTTTTATTGAAGAATTTTTAGCCAGGGGACTTTGGTAGCAAATATTTCAACAGCTTTACTGTGCAAGTCCTTTGTGTGCTCTAGGTGCATCCTGAAAAATCACCTAAATTAGATGATTTTTTTTTATTATTTTTTTTTTTACAAATAAAATGGCAAAAAAAATAACAAAAAACAGCTAGATTATAAGGCAAATGTAGAAAACTAAAAACAGGAACATGTCTGCATTGGTCCTTGCCAGGAGTCCAACAGAAAATAAACCATTAAAGCCACAGTTATGATTAACACCATTAACGCCCTATTTTCCCAACACAGTGACTGATGCATCTGTGTTGTCAGAGCAGCCGAATGTAGAGAAAAAACAACAAAACTCCTCCTTTACAAATCTCAGATCAAGGAGGTTTACATTTCAACCGGAAGTACACAAATTAAACGGCACTACCGTATTTCCAGCGTATGAGTCGCAATTTTTTTGCATAAATTAGCATGCCTGCGACTTATACAGCAAAGCAACATATTCATGTTTTTTCCCATATTTATAAGCCAATGTTTGGCTGAAATCTGACAATTTCATTCATTCTGACATGGAAAACATTGAACACTACCATTTTCAGCCACTAGAGGGCCCTTGACTAATATAGCAAGCCTAATGTCTCATAAATAGGTAAAAGTGGCTATTAATGAGACATTTGGCTTGCCATACAGAGCCACCTTCATCTCGCTCTGAAACTCCTGAAGCAAACGTCAAATCAGCTGCATTTTGCTGAGCTGCCCAGGTGAAATGCAGCTGATTTGACCATTAAAGTGCATTTATTAAGGAAAGTTCAACTGAGACACACCTTTACTATAATTTCGAGCAAACAAATAATTCTTTTTAAGTGTTAGCCTTGTTAAATTCTTGTTAAAGTCCTCCCATGCATGCCATTTGGCAGCCAATCGATTTCTGGCAGAACACCGACCCACGTTTCTGGGTGGTCAGCAGTGACACATAAACGCGGTGACGCATAATAGATGTGACGTATTCAGTGAAGCAACGCATTTATGTTTTTTCCACTTTATTAGACATATTTAGACTGATGCAACTTATACGGCGGTGCAACGTGTACAGAGAAAAATACAGTAGTCTTAGAAATAAACAAAAACTCAGTGAAAGTCCAGGTGACTCTGCAAAATCAGGACCTAAACCCATTACAGGGTCTCTGAAACTTTAAACAGTCTGTAAACTGATTCTCCACACCCCACCTGCTCAAGCATGAATCTCTTTAAAAGAAAACAGAAAGACTCTGGAGGTAAGTCGACTCGTACCTTAGACCTGGAGGTGCACTCAGTGCACTGGCAGGAGAAGAAGTAGGAATCCAGTAACCTCTCTCTCCTGTCCTCTGTAGGATACAGCAGGTCTATGTAGCTGTTAAAGATCTACAAACACAGGCAGAACACATAAGACGACTGGAGATTTACATTTCTTTAGCAGCACTTGATTTAAAATATCACCTCCTCCCCTGGGTTTATTTCTTGAACAGCTCTGACTTCAGCCACCGTGCCTTTGTAGGTTACAATAACATTTGGACTACAGCTGTGGTTCATCAGGGCTACACTGGAAAGAGGAGACAAGAAAAGGCAAATAAATTTCTATGTCTGTCTGTCTATCGATTAGAGGAGGGTGTTTTGGGCACAACAAGAAAACTGAACCCACAATCCAAACACCTATCTACCTTTAACTTCTGATTGGTTTATGCTTCACTGAATATAAAACATGATTATAAGATTAGAATCATTTGATGGAGCCAACAGAATCAAAATAATTTTGAGAAAGAGCTACTGCTGGATACTGCTGGCCAAAAGGATGGCCCAGCAAGAAGATCAACATCATCAGGCCAGGACTCTGCGGTCTACACTCATCTCCAGGCCAGCGGTCACTCTTTCAAGGATGAAGATGTTCACATCCTGGACAGAGAGGAACGATGGTTTGAGAGAGGAGTAAAGGAGGCCATCTTTGTGAAAAGAAATCGTCCATCATTAAACAGGGGTGGAGGCCTCCGGGTTCAACTGTCCCCCTCTTACAATGCTGTGATTGCTAGTATCACTCAGCCCTCTGTGAATAGTAAACAGCCATCAGTGTGCTAATGACCCATTGTTAGGCTGATGGTCCTTCTTGAGCATGTGATCAGCTGGTTTTGGTTGTCAGCAGCAAACTGGTTGATCCACTCTGAGAAGGTGCTATTTAAGAGACTGAGCTGAAAACAGCACCTCAGACTGAGGAAGTCTCTTGGATGAGAGACGAAACGTTTCTACATTTTTTTTTGCTTTGTTTTGTTTTTTTGAATGTCCAGAGGACCAGACCGAACTTTTTTGGGTTTTTCTACCTGGATTATTGAGCATGCATCAGGCTACTGCTGGATTATTTTTCTTTAGTGCTTACTGTCCTCTTCTGTGAACTATGTAAATGTAATGTAATGTAAATGTAAAATGTCTAAAATTTATAATCATTTCACTGTGATGATGTGGCAGAAACTCACTCAGGAAAAACAGCTGATCCCAGATGGGAGAGCTCCTCGTCCTCGATGGTAAAACCGTTACAGTTGACCTGCAGACAAACAGGAGGTGAGGATGAGCAGAAACATGTGAACAGACATAAGTGAAGGTATTATAACACTTCTGGGAATAAGGAAAGGTAAAACTGCTATCTGTTCTTGTTTTGAGTTTAGAGTCTTCAACACGATGAGGTTGATTTAATGAAACAATGTTTTGATTCAGAGTAAAACACAAAAAGCAGCTCTGACACTAAAGAGTAAAAATGATCAACCAGCCTGAGATCATAAAAACAACAACAAAAATAACAAATCCAAATAGTTTCCTAAGTGTCAATTTGTTTTGTACCTGTGCAAAAAGCTCAGTTAGAGCCTGGTCATCAGGGAGGTTACTGATGTGCTTGGAGTAGAAATAACGCAGAGATGTTATGTCTGCTTGGTTCATCTCCTGCTTCTCATTGTCCATCTTATCCAAGTCTGTCAGATAACAACAAGAAAAGACACAAAAAGAGGACAACAAAGACAAAAACAGGAAACAGGTTGAGAGTTAAGAGACTAAAATGATGTCTGTGTCTGACATTTATACAGTGGCGGCTGCTGAGCAAAAATATTAGTGGGGCGGACATTAATTTACTGAATAATAGGATTTATGTTGCTTCATATTTAACTGACAGTCACACTCTAAATTGTTTGGATGTGTAAACGTTCATTTCACTTTTACTAAAAAAAATATATATAAAAAACGTGAAAAAAAAATATGGTGGAATAAATCATCAATTAAAATAAATGTTCCAAGCAGGGATTGAACCCAGCCTTCTGATTACAGGACAGTGATTTGACTATTGACCCATCATAGCCACACACACTCAACACACAACTGGTTAAATAAGATCCTTGCATGTTGGCGACCTGGTTTTTGTCTTTCCTCTGCCCTCCTCAGTTTTCTGTTCAGGCCTCCGCTGTCTGGGCTCACGTCAAAGTGTCAGTGGTTGTATTAATGCACTAAAACCAGCCAAATGTGCCCACAGGGCAGAAAATCTTGATGACCCATATGAACTTTCATTGGAGCTGGCTGTTCAAATCACTGGACATGTTCTGATTCGCTTGATGAACACAGGTCGCTGAACGGTATCGTCCCATAACAGTAAATAAGTAAAAAACTGATACCGGTAATACATTTTAAAAATAATTTTAAATTCCATTTTAAATAGTAAAAGTTGTTGAAAAATACACACACACAAAAAAAAACAATACACAGCAAGCTTAGGAAATAAGTAATTTACATTATTTATGAGGAGGAACTACTTTGTGGGGCGAATTAATTTCTTAGGTGGCACTCCGCCCCACCTGCTGCCTCCACTGCATCTACATGCGCCTTGCTCGTCAAAATAGTGCCTAATAAGTATAATAAAAGTTTAATTATGAAATTAATCAATTTTTATAAACATTTTCTTGTCAATACTACGTTTCTAAAAAAATAAATATTTCACTATTATTATTTTTTGTCACATTGCTAGATAAAGTAACTCAGATGAAACGAGTAAAGAAAACAAAAAAATCAATCAAATAAAAAAGAGCTCCACAGAGTTCAGCATCTATTTTTTGTAAATCTGAGCTACAATAGTATAAACGCTCCGAACTGTGTCTGAATAAATCCGAGTCTGAGGTGCTGAGCACCTTGCTCAAGGGTGTCAGTTGTTAAAAGAGGTGGGAGAGCATAAAATTACAGCACCCAGAAGCTTGGGATTAAGTCCCAGAGCTCTGCACTCTTGGATTGAATGAAAGAGACGGAATCAGGACTGCAGGCTACAGCAGAGAATATTAATAGACGCGCTGCTAAAACTGCAGAGACACGGCAAGATCCCACACAGAAGTGCACACTCTGTAACTAAAAGTTCATGAATATGTAACTAAATGATCGTGTATTAATATCACAAATCGACTTACGGGATTCAAACTCTTTGAGCAGCAGCAGCCGTTCAGAGGGAGTGCGCTCTGTTGTAACTCTCTGCAACACAGACAAATGGTGCACGAGGGAGCGTTTATTAAAAAATAATAATAAAGGCATGTCATGTAAAAAAGTAGCACTGTTTTGTTGCTCCACTAAAGTTCAAACAGGAGCTTTTGTTAAAAGAAACTTTTGGAGCCAATACAATTATTATCCAAAACTGGATTTTAAAACAGCACAAATTCAGAAACATTAAAATTATAAAATAAAATTACTATTGCTATTGAGGACTTGTGTATAGTCAGTTTAAATGATTTATTGGTCAGGGAAAGTTATTATAAGGATATAGCATTAAATGTGTTATTAACAATTATATTTTTATTTTTTACAGAACTGATTGCCAGTTCTAATTTAATCCGAGCCACAGTAAAGAAACTAGAAAAGATTTTCATGTTAAATAAATTTACATGCAGAAGACATCTGTGTAATAACCAAAAGTAAAATTCTAAACTTCACTTCAAATCTATTTTACTCTACATTTTTAGTGTAAATGTATTAGTTTGATCTTTGGCTGTTCGTGCTCTCCTGCACAGATCTGATGTTTCGATGCAAAGGAAAACATCCACTCTGCTTCTTTTATTTTTATTATTTTTACCTGTTTCATGATGGTTCTGGCCACCAGTCTGACCGTCTCTGATGGACACCAGTTCTCCCCGTGCACACTCATGGCTACACACTCCAACTTGTGCATTGGCCAGTCGCCTCTCTTCACAAAGAAAAAATATATGTTTTGAAAAAGCACCATAGAAATAAAGAAATAAACATTTATTTTCATATGATAATAGAAAACTGGTTTCTGTAGGAAAAAAATCTAGTTAAAAATAAATAAATAAAAACACTAAATAAATAAAGAATGAGCTTTCTATTCATCTGTATCTCATTGCAGTATTTTATTTTTTTGTATTTCAACTCTAAAACTAGACGGAGCCCAAGGGAGGACAGAACTACCGGTAATCGTCATAGCAACAGCAACAAAACTGCTCTGTCTTTAGATAACGTCCGAATGTGGTCCAGTACACCAAGTTAAACCACATAACCACAGAATTATTCTGTAGTGACAACAGAGATAAAAAAAAATCATCTTATAATAAAAAATAAATCAATCCCCAGCTAAGAGATAAAATAATAATAAAAAAGTGTTAACTTGGACATTCCCTGCAGAACTCCCAATAATAGTTTAAAACTGTGTAGGACTTAACGTTCCAACTTAAATTCGTTCATTGACAGTTTCCAGACACACACCTGAACACACCCTTACCTGACAGTCAACATTGCAGTAGTGGGCCTGCTTACATTTACCACATTTGAACAGATCTTCTTTCCTGAAATGAGGTGATAAACAGAAAACATATTCCTTCACTAAACCTCAACCTAGAAGACACTTTCACCTGTCAGTGAAACGTTGAATTAAACTACTGTACAGAATACCAATACAATATATTCCCCACATCACTTAAAATAGTTGGTAAAGCAAATAACAGAGAAGGAGGTGGATGGATCCTTATAATATGACCTATGTGCAAATTATATATATATATATATATATATATATATATATATATATATATACACACACATATACATACACATACATACAGGTGCTGGTCATAAAATTAGAATATCATGAAAAAGTTTATTTATTTCAGTAATTCCATTCAAAAAGTGAAACTTGTATATTATATTCATTCATTACACAAAGACTGATACATTTCAAATGTCTATTTTAATGTTGATGATTAACTGACAACTACTGAAAACCCTAAATTCAGTATCTCAGAAAATTAGAATATTACATAAGACCAATAACAAAAAAGGATTTTTAGAAATGTTGGCCAACTGAAAAGTATGAACATGAAAAGTATGAGCATGTACAGCACTCAGTACTTAGTTGTTGCTCCTTTTGCCTGGATTACTGCAGCAATGCGGTGTGGCATGGAGTCGATCAGTCTGTGGCACTGCTCAGGTGTTATGAGAGCCCAGGTTGCTCTGATAGTGGCCTTCAGCTCTTCTGAATTGTTGGGTCTGGCGTATCACATCTTCCTCTTCATAATACCACCATAGATTTTCTATGGGGTTAAGGTCAGGTGAGTTTGCTGACCAATTAAAAGCAGGTCCCTCAACCAGGTACTGGTAACTTTGGCACTGTGTGCAGGTGCCAAGTCCTGTTGAAAAAATGAAATCTGCATCTCAGATCTCAGTTGGTCAGCAGCAGGAAGCATGAAGTCCTCTAAAACTTCCTGGTAGATGGTTGCGTTGACCTTGGACCTCAGAAAACACAGTGGACCAACACCAGCAGATGACATGGCATCCCAAACCATCACCGATTGTGGAAACTTGACATTGGACCTCAAGCAACGTGGATTCTGTGCCTCTCCTCTCTTCCTCCAGAGTCTGGGACCTTGGATTTCCAAAGGAAATGCACAATTTACTTTCATCATAGAACATAACTTTGGACCACTCTGCACCAGTCCAAGGAGAGATGCTTCTGACGCCGTCTCTTGTTCAAGAGTGGCTTGACACAAGGAATGCGACAGCTGAAACCCATGTCTTGCATATGTCTGTGCGTGGTGGTTCTTGAAGCACTGTTTCCAGCTGCAGCCCACTTTTTGTGAATTTCCCCCACATTTTGGAATGGATTTTGTTTCACCATCCACTCCAGGGTGCAATTATCTCTATTGCTTGTACACTTTTTTCTACCAGATCGTTTCCTTCCCTTCACCTCTCTATTAATGTGCTTGGACACAGAGCTCTGTGAACAACCAGCTTCTTTAGCAATGACCTTTTGTGTCTTGCCCTCCTTGTGCAAAGTGTCAGTGGTTGTTTTTTGGACAACTGTCAAGTCAGCAGTCTGCCCCATGATTGTGTAGCCTACAGAACTAGACTGAGAGACCATTTGAAGGCCTTTGCAAGTGTTTTGAGTTAATTAGCCGATTAGTGTGGCCCCTCTTGAATATTTAACCTTTTCACAATATTATAATCTTCTGAGATAATGAATTTGGGGGTTTCATTAGTTGTCAGTTATAATCATCAACATTAAAAGAAATAAGCATTTGAAATATATCAGTCTGTGTGTAATGAATGAATGAATAACATACAAGTTTCACTTTTTGAATGGAATTACTGAAATAAATCAACTTTTCATGATATTCTAATTTTATGACCAGCACCTGTATCTATTCTGGTGTGTAAAATATAACAAAATAAACAGCTCTTCCCAAACACAAGCATGCACCCCTGCTTTCTCCTCTCTTGGGATAGATACATGGACATCTAAATTTAGCACCACTAACCTTTTGGTGTCCTGACGGCAGCCTGGGTGGGACATGCGAGTGTATGAAAGTGTGCTCGTTAGAATATGTTGAATTGAATCAACCATAAAGTCTGCCGTGATGTATTACATTACATTCAGAGGATTCAGCTTTAGACTCATTTAATCAATGAATGCACCCTTTTCTTTAAGACTCTTGTTTCTGCACAGCCCATAGGCTAAACTCCACATTCAACATGTTGACTGATGCTCGTCTGTGTCTGCTCAAGAGGAACTTGCGGCATTTTAAAAATGTCATATTAACTTAAGTTAAGGTACTTACAAGTATTTTAATTTGAAGATACCTCTAGATTCAGGATACTACCTGAAGCAGCATTATTAGCCTAATTCAGAGATCACTCATGTTAGACAGGAAAGAGCTGAGTTACCTCTCTGACCCATTTGGTTCAACAGGACAAGTTAGCAACACAAAATACTAATATACCAGCTGTTACATGGTCGTCTTCCTGCTGTTCCTGAGAGGTGCAGGTTACCTGGTGAAGCAGTGCTCACAGTGAGCTCCTCTCTCGTTCACCGTCAGCACGTAGGAGTAAGCAGGACAGGCGAACACCAGCTCCCCGACCGCGAAATGACCCACGGCCAGCAGGCCCCTGCCTTTATCTGGGCTCTCGAACCGCTCCATTCCCTCTATACCTTCGTTCTTCATGATTTGTTCCTTTCCAAGCAGACACACCGCCTGCCGAGTGCGCTAATAATCGGCTTCTGTCTGAAGTCCTTCCTTCCTCGTCGGTCCGGTTAGTGTGCGCAGTTTCTGCTGCCGCCCCCTGCCGGAGAGACGCGGTACTACACTGAAAACTGCTGCAGCACAGGAAGAGCCCAAATACATGTGCAGTATACTTGTCACTTTGACATACTAGACTTTAATTTAGTTGAAATTTATGTTTATGTTAACCCCCCCAAACAAACAAACAAACAAACAAAAAAACCTCGAGGCTAATCTGATATCCAAAGCCCAAAAAGGCTCACAAATGTTTTTGAAAATTATCTGAAATACAATCAGAAACATTAACCCCAAGCTGAATGCTTTTTAAGTGATGCAACAACACAAAAAATATAAAAAAATGTTTATATATATATATATATATATATATATATATATATATATATATATATATATATATAGATATTACATTTTTTGAAAGGTGTACAAAATTAACTTAACTTTAAATACTATTTTGTTTATTCAATGTGCAAATGTATGTTAAAACTGTATTCAAATTTACTGTAGAACAAGCATTATTATAATATCCTGATGCATGCTCAATAATCCAGGTAGAAAAATCTTAAAAAGTTAAATCTGGTCCTCTGGACATTCAAAAAAACAATTATAATGTAAAAATATAAAAATAATAATAAATTATATATATTATATATATTATCATATATATATCATTATATATATATTCTTATATAATAATAATAAAAATAATAATTATTATAATGTTGTTTTTATTGTTATATAAATGGCAGGACTAAACACAAAAAAGTTCAACCTTTGTGGGAGGATGGTAAGAAAATAAAATCAAAATGATGCCCTTTTTATATCAAAAGAACATTTTGGGAAGCCTTGTTAGTTTTTTTTTTTTGTTTGTTTTTCACTTTATTTGTTAACCTATGTCCACATTTTAAAAGATGCCCAAGTCTAAATCAGTTTAAAAAAAAAAACTGAATACCTATTGAGCATAAGTTATTACCCTCCAACAATCTTTTTTTAAGCACTCAAAATGCTAGTCTCAAGTCACAAGGTATTTGGTGGATCAATACTCAGGTTGCATATGTCAGCTTTCTAATTTGTGGACAAACAAAATAAAATTCAAAAGCAGACTTGATGAGCTTCCGATTCCTGGTTGGTAGAGCCAAAAGCTTGCACACAATTTAATATATTATGAAGCCCATATAAAGTGCATACATTTCCTCAGCTAATATCTTTATTTCACGAGTGTGGCAGATCGTTTATTAGTTTTGACATAGAAATCAAATACTGTAATCCAGTAATTACACATCTGGATGTGCAAAAAATAATAATAATAATTGCAGTAAAATGAGGCAATAAATTGTTTTAAGGGCCACAGTAAGTAATAATAATTAAAAGGATAAAAGTATATGATAATTTAAAATCCAAGGATGAGGACATCTGGGAGCTGACGGATGTCAGGCTGCAAGTTTATGAATTTTAAGATCTAAATTTGACTGACAGCTGGACAACGTTTCCTATTAAATCATTTAATCATAATATATGCAAAATTCATGCTTATCTCCTATACTGTACATTTAATAGGAACCACTTTAATTCACTTCAATTCAAACCAGTAACATGTCGTTTTATAAACACTGAAACATCAATATATTGTATATATGAGGGCACCCACTGTGTTAAACTAAAACACACCACACCATTTTACTTTTATATAAATGCTTTTTATTTAAGTTAATTTCTCCTCATTCAAAGATGAATGTCTGCAGAATCTATAAAACAGGGAACAGTTAGAAGCGCTGTACAGTCCGACAACAAAACTAGGAACCACAGTTGAGTACACTGTGCATTTATGTACATACTGTACACACACACACACTGATGTAGGTATATACAAAAATATACACTTTTACATGTGACCCTCGGAGTCATGTCACCCATTACAACACTTCAAAATATATTCGCCGCAGACTGCGTTAGTTCACGTCCCGTCTAATTTATGGAATAAGATTTAAATAGAAAATGAACCTTTTATGTGCATGTTGTCACCGTTTGTGTTGGTTCAACACAAAAGCTGAAGCTGGATGTCTTCGCAGGGATTTGCACGTATCACAGAAGGGCTTCTGAGAGGGAAAGAAAAAAATCACGACTAAACCAGGACTAAAAGAAATACTGAAAAACAACCATTTTTTGTTGAACTTCATTTAAAACAAAAATGGTGATCATTTCCTTTAAAAAGACACAGACAAGTAAAAATCTGACTTAATGCAAAAGCAGCTTTAACTTCTAGTAAAACTGCCTGAATGTGAGATTTTTAACACTCTTCCTATGTTTGAATGGTTTTCTAAGCATTTCCAGTCTCCTGAAATGAAGGGGAAATAATTTTTGCCCTCTACCACAAATGTAACATTCATAAAGAAAAATAGTTTTAACCTACAGGTACTTCCTATTAAACTGCTAACAGTAGATCAACAGCTAAGAACCGTTTCCTACACACAAAAAAACTGAAGCTAAAAAAAACAAAACAAGATGCACGACATTCTGCAACAAATCCTCAAACTCGAGGCGGATTCTCCACAGGCCTTTACTTCTTCTCAGTATTCCTCACACAGGAAACAGGAAGGAACTTTGGCACATTGTGCTAAAGATGTAAACATTTTATCATTAGATCAAAACGAGGAGCTGGACTTCACAATTATTTCATCGGCGTAGAACACGATAATAAAAAAATAAAATGGCAAACATTTCATCCTAATAAGAATAAGATGGTCTGAAAAGAGCTTTAAGATGAGCACCGATGATGATCAGGTGTTTGAGCAGTTTAGTTTCCATTCTGTTGACTCAAGTTAATGTTAATAAAAATGTGAATAGGAAGGAAGTCTAACGCTTTAAAACAAGTTTGTCTTTTTCATAGTCAATGATCGACTATGACAATTTACATTAGAATGGCCTCGGATGGTGCTATTGTCCGGGGAAAATAAATCACAGTTTGTTTGTTTTTTGTTTGTTTTTTTGAGTTCCTGGACATGACAAACTGACCATGCAGCATCTGAGCATGAGGGTTAAGACACATTAGCTCTTGAAAGGGTTGAAGCATTTTTTAATTCATTCTAGATTTGGAGCCAGGTAAAAATGAAATAAAACAAACAGAAAACTGCAGTATTTTATACCAATAACCAATAAAATGAAAGACTTCAGATATGCTTTATAAATCTTGTGCATGTTTATGGTCAGGATTAAAATCATTCGGTTTAAAAACAAAATTACTGCAGCTTCAAGAAAGAGTCTGCATGTGGGTGGATTTCAACTGGTAGGAGTAGAAAAACAAAAAAATCAGGAGGCATGGAGCAACGTTTCTGACCTCAAACTAAATTTATATTCAAACTCTTAAAGCTTCTACAGGAAATTAAAGATGCAAAAATGAATAAATTGCAGCAATAATAATTAGGGATGCACGATATTGGATTTTTGGCCAATATCCAATATGCCGATATGTTAAAACCTATTTAGCCGATAACCGATACCAATACCGATATTTTTTCCCTAGACCAACTTACAGCGACTACATCGCTTTCTCTGCTGTGGAATTAAAATACTACATTATTCTGCATGGTCTTTGTCAGTTTGGCCTGCTACCAAATGCAGATGCCAAAAAGGGGGCTGAAAATGATGCAACGCTTCAAACTGGATTATGTTTAATGTCAAATGTATTCATGACATTTACTCGAACACAGTGACAACACTCGAACAGTGCAAATTTGTAAATTTTCATAAATATAAACTCACTGGTAAGTAGTAGTGCATTAATAGATATATTTGATAGTTTCTCAAATTAACTTAAAACAGAAGCCTTTAATATCGGTGAGTTTTTTTTTGATGGAATGGCCCATGTCCGATGTTTAACTTTATCGCTAATATCGGCCGATACAATGCCATGCCGATAATATCGTGCATCCCTAATAATAATAATAATAAAATTA
>NC_056499.1:18498597-18518236 GCF_014905685.2 Nematolebias whitei | reverse complement strand
GTAAGTGAAGGGTAGAAATGGCTCTTTTGATATAAAAGGTTGCAGAGCCCTGCTCTAAACGAGCACAGAATGTCATGATTTCAGCTCCCTGCCTCCTCTGCTCTTTGCCACCTGCAAGCGTTTTAGCCACACCCACTTCTCCGCGCTGCATGCTGAACAGCTGATCATCTGATCATCTGCAGCAAGAAGTTTATTCTGCAGTGTGGGCTGCACAAATGTGCAGCAGGTGCTAAATAATTCAAAATAATTTATACTAAATAAAAAGTTCATGGTGATCGTGAGGCTCATCCATCAATCAGCCAATTATGCGTCATGTCCAATCTTACTTTGAAAAACCACGATAGAGTGAGTCTGCGATAAATGAACCGCGAAGTAGCGAGGGACTACTGTATTAATAACACCTTTTTAAATACGAAACTGAAATTTGGGCAATTAAAAGGCAACCTTTGCTGAAAACTATCAGTGAGTTGCCAGGAAGCTTTATGGGTGAGCTGCTTGCTTGTACGTTCTGTTTTGATTGTTGTTCAAGCTGATTTTACCTGCGGTGGTCCTCAGGGAGTGAACGGATTTACTTCAATCGAATCACAAATATCTTAAAAATTTCAAACTATTCAGTCGTTCATACACGGCACTTGTGTACACAAAGGAGCGAACAGCTGACATCCTGCTGGTAAGCCAACAAAAGAGGTTTAAAAGCCTTCGCAAGATCACAAATTATTCAATCTGTGCTTCTGTCCCCCTTCTCTTGTACATTTATTACAAATTGAAACTTGTTAAAATTGTTCAATAAATGACAATATGTGTGAATCTGACAAAAACCTAAACAACAAAATAGAAACGTGGAAAATGTTAGAGTCAGTGATGGGGACTGAGTGTTAATTTTGTCAGCTTGTATTTGTGAGTCTGTCAGTGTGTTACCTCGCAAACACAGTCCCACTGCCGCCAGGAAACGTATACGGGTGTTGCTTTCTGAAGACGTGACCCACTCTGCTGCAAGGAATGATCTCAAGGCTGCCACCACACTGCCACACACGAAAAGAGATCTCTAAAAACAACACACACACAAAAAAAACCCACACAGGTCAAAATTAAACTGTTAGACTTGAGACGTTTGTAAGAAGATGCGCAGCCGAGTTAAATCAAGGTTTCTGCTCCTCATAAGTGTGTCGATAATATCATGTTTGATTTCGAATAATGTCGGCTGAATGAGGCGAGGAGTGAACCGGCATCTGAACCGTCGATCCAACCGCCTCGAGAGGAGCACAATTAACTGTCTGCTGTTCACTCTCACTTATTTCCCAGCTGAATTCAGAGAAAAGCAACATGGAGACACAGCTGCAATTATTCCATCGCACAGTAAGAAAATGATCTCCATTGTGTGCAGACTGCAGTTATTTTTACTCAGATGTTCCAGTCCTGTCATTATCACAGCGCCACTGTGATTTTTCAAAATCTACTGTACCATGGAAGGCTCCTTCACACAGATACAACAATCATTGAAGGATTTTCTGTGTACGATGCTCTTGGCATGATTATCTCCTGGTCCAGACATGAAGAGCTACGTCAGGACTACAGCTCACTGGAGTGTGGAGGTTTCATGAGTGGGTAAACACAGATGCAAAAACTGAATTTATAGATTCTAATTGTTTATGATGGTTTCTGACGTAAGAAACATTTCATATTTTGAGAAATCCTTGTGTAACGTGAGCTGAGAAATATGAGTATAGTTTTGCAGCTGTATCCTAAATATGAAACAGGTTAGTTTAACTTATTTCAAGACCAAAAAAACTAAAATTACAAAACACAGTAAATAACTCTGAAGAAGAATAGGAGAATCCAATAAAACACAACCTCTTATTGGATGGTTGAAAAGCATTGACTATCACCAACCTCTGCATTATTGCACATTATTTATATCACTTTTAATGTTTGCAACTGATTTAAAAAGCAATAATTAAGACTATTCTGGGGAGAAAGAAAAGTTCTTATAGAGCAGAAAGTTTGTAATTTTTCTGTTTGGTAACACGCACGCTGACTTCAGTTTGTACTTTAGATATGAGAGCACTGGAAAAGCTGTACACACACAACAACAAAAAACAACAACTTTTATCTAAAAATATTAGGGTAACCATTAAAATAACAGTACTGCATACGTAACATTGTATGCCCGTTGACAAACTCATATACGGCAATCTATAGCAATGACCCAGACAAGCGGAGATCTCGTATAAACTCCGACCTTGATTTGTGACCTTGACCTTAAAGCAGGGGTGATGAAAGGTGTAGGTGACAGTCTAGCGATGATGCACACATGTATAAAGATTTCTGAAATTATCTTGAGCGGATCAGAAGTTATGGGCGGGACAAGAAAAAATGTTTACAAACTTAACATGTAAAATGTACGGACAGAGACTATACCATAATACACCCACCTTGCTATGGATGCATACAACATAATGATTTACAGCATATCTTAGTTTCTATGATTGCTACTAGAGGCAACTTTCCAAGCACAGTCAAAATCCCTCGATTTGATTTTTTATTCTTTGCTTTCACGAGGAGGTTCAGACGCATAATAAACAATCTCCAAGTGATTGGATCACAATCTGCAGCACTCACCCAGGTTTTCTCCTCCCCACACGTCCATCATCATGTCGTACTTCCCCAGCTGCTCAAAGTAGTCTTTATCCATGACGAACAGACCTCCTGCTATCATAGGAGTCCTGGAGGAGACGAGACAATAAGAGGGCAGTCCGACGTGTCAACGCAGAGTGAGCACTTAGATGAAGTCATGAAGTTGTTAAGAGTGTTTGTGCGTCTTACTTGATGGGGGCGATAGGGTTGCCCTGCCTGGCTCGCCGCTGCTCCAGAGTCATGTAATCCCATTTAAACACCAAATTCCAGTCAAAACCTAACGACAAAACCACACATGCCAAAGAGCAGAGCACTTAGAACCACTCATGGAAACTAAAACTGCCGTCTGGTTTCATAAAAATGTGTAGCTAGTTTATATTTGTTGACTGGACACGTCGGTTGACCAACAAAACACTCGACAAGTCAACAAACTGACAAACCCCAGACGTGAGGATGTTGTTCAGATGCTTTTACAGGGCATGCACGACATGCATTGAACTCAATGTTAACGTCTCGCAGAGTGAAATCTTATATAAGATAGACTGTTAAATTAATCATGTACTGTAGATGTGTGTTTGACAGAGGGAAGAAAAAAACTACAGGTTACTGGTAGGACTACAGAATACACTCACTGTACAGTAGACCCTCATTTATTGCGGAGAACCCGTACCCTGAAGCCCCGCAATAAGTGAAGAACAGCAAAGTAGGAATACTAGTACAAGTATTAAGTAGTATATATATATATTTTTTTGTTGTTTTTTTAAGGCGTTTTAAACCCTTCCCGCACTCTTGCAATATTCTAAACAATGTTCCTAAACTCTAAACGCTCTAAAAGAGCACAGAATGTCATGATTTCAGCTCTCTGCCTCCTGCTGCACTCTCGGCCACGCCCACTTCTCCGCTCTGCACGAAGATCAGCTGATCAGCTGCAGGAGGAAGCTTCTCCCCCACAGCTATGGGCTGCAAACAGGTGCTAAACCATTTAAAATAATTTATTTTAAATTAAAAATCCATGCCGATCGTGCGGCTCATCCATCAATCAGCCAATTGTGTGTCACGTTCAATCCTACTTTGAAAAACTGCGATAGAGCGAGTCCGCGAAAAACGAACCATGAAGTACCGAGAGACTAATGGAATTCAAAAAATTTAGAAGCTCGACTGAAATTATTATTCTATAATTCCAAGTCTAGAATGTGCGCACATGTGTGTATGTTACCTCCTTTCAGATCGGCTGAAGCTCCCACGTACTGAAAGTTGTCCATGTTGATCACGTCAATGATGGGCGAAACTACTCGGGTCTTATCCTGAACAAATAAATAAATAAAAATAAAAACACAGCTATACCAATAAATCTGGATCATTCGTTTGCATTTACTGCAAATCACATGTAGGAAGTAACTGAGGCAGAGCTACAGATGGTCCCACCAGAACTAAAGATTCATGTTTGGTTTAGGATTCGTATTTGTTTTACTTCCTTCTCACAGCAGGACGGAGAGTAAGGCAGTTTTGCCACTTGCACATCGTTTTGCCGCGTGATGCGAGTCTTTTGGGTTTCAGCCACACAGATCAGACAGAAGGTGTTAAAATGACCCAGATGTCAGCACCAGAACCATGCCTCCAGGTACTGAGCATGTTCATTTATTCTCTTATTTTTATATAACCACAAGGAATGCAGTTTTACTCCCTTGCCTTTTTTTTCTGTAGTTATGAAGTGGTGGTCATTTATGAAAGCAGCAAAAGCAAAGAAACAAAAAGTCCATTATTCTGACGGATTTCCCCACAGGCATCTTTTTTTAAACAAAAGACCACCACATACTGGGGATCAAACAGAATCAGACCATCTTCAGTCAAAGCAGATAAATATTTCAAGAGCAACCTCAATTTTACAGAAAGTGACTCACTTCAGTTAAAAATACCAATCAGGACGCATACTTTCAAATAATCACTGATGATAAGACGAGGGAAACATGAATAAAACGTGTTTACTGACAGAGTCTACTGACATTCCTGAGGATTAACGCTGCCCCTTGTTGTATTTTACGTCAGCTTTACCACAACACCGACTACAAAACTCCAGCCGTGCTGCTTTGTAGCTGATTGTGACCTCCTCTGTGGAGGAAGGAGGGGAAAAATGATAAACACGTGAATAATTAACTCATATCACGATGAAGCCACTGTGAGCAGTGGGTTGTCGTGCATTTTGAAATACGGAGCCGAGACTCAAAGGGCGAGACGTTCCTTTTGAAACACTTCCATTGTTTTTGTGGCTTTCAGGCAGCATTTTGGAGCTTGGTGGGAGTCTTGTTTTCAAATCAGCTGCCAAGCTGCTCTACAGGATATGCTCACTATTTAGACATGTTTTCATTTTAGTTATGCCTTGTTTATTAAACTGTCAGAGTGATGAGTTTTCACTTAGCAAGTGACTTCTAAATAACTGTAATAGACAACTTATTTATTTTGCTGTATTCTGCCTTTTTGCATTAAATTTAAAAAAAAAAATTGTCTGACTCCATCCGAGCGTGCTCAAAGACCTTCTGAGGATTCAGTTTTTTGAGACATCTTTTCTATAAACTGAAATCTATTGCAACATGGTCACGCCTTTCTTACACTTCAAGAAAAATCTTCCTGCATCCGTGCCAAATATAAAAGTTGATCCAGTGGTGTTACAGCTCTGAGCCGCAAAAGCTATGTTTACATGTGCAAAATTCTTTGACCGGATTGAAATGTTTTCAGATTAAATCATTCAAATGTATCGTTGACATTGACACAATCTGTTTGCGATGAGCGTTTACATGCAGCGGGCTTTTATTCTGAATAGAAGTACTGACATGCACAGAGTGGTAAACTCTCCTTAAAAAATAAAATAAAATAAAATAAAAACACAGAAGAAGTTCTACTTCGGTGATGAACGTAAGTAAACCTGAGCGCCCAAAATGAACCCACAACATGTTTTAATGACGGTGGAGACGTTACTGCACTCCCTGACTGAGTTGCAGGTAATACAGATCATTTTGAGCTCTTTCAAAGTTTCTAGTAGAAATGTTGTCGCTCACAGACCAGTTTTGCTTCCTCGACATGCTAATATTATTAGCATTAGCCAGGTGGAAATACGTGAGACAGACTAAGGTTGCACATGCGCAGTCAGGTCAATTTTCCACAAGCGGAAAAAAAAAAGAACAGATTACGTGTTTACATGCGCACCGTTTGGATTATGAATCGGTATAAACCACCCGTCTCGTTCTGATTACAAATTATTTCGGATCGAGCTGAATAAACAAAAAATAATCCGAATGGGGCGTTTACATGACGCATTTTTATTTTGATTGGCTGTTTAATCAGATTACTTATGTCCATGTACATAGCTACAGAGAGGTAGTCACAGGGTAGAGTTGGTGAGTAGGTATGAAGTGAGGCATGGAGCCTGCAGCTGTACATTGTTAATTTGCAAATGCAGCAATGTTTGCTGCACCTGTATAAGCACAGATTTGGCCACCTCGACTGGTTAAAGTGTGAACAACTAAATTTGGCATAAAGAAGTAATGTCCTTGCCTCCATATTGCAGAAAAATAGATTAAAAAGCACTATTAGATTAAGAATGAGTACAGATTTGAAATGCTCCAATTTGTTTGCGTCTATCATTTAAACAAGGTCTAAATGGACTGTTCACAGACTGACCTCAACACAAATCAAGTACAAACGCAAGTCTGAAAGGCTACGACAGTTTGCCAACACATGGTCGTCTGCGGAGAACTGCCTGTGTCAGAGAGCCTCTGATCATAACAGTTTTGTTGTGTAGACCCTATCAATTTGTTTTCATACAAAGTCCAGCATGCAAGAAGATACAAAATGGTAGCAAACGGCATGTTAACGGATGGAAATACATTTTATTTAGTTTGAGCTGTCTATTTTTTATGAAGGAGGGAAAGATGACGTAAAACACTTTGCAGTCATTTGAGCTGACTTCCATCAGTCAATAATTAAATAAGTGTGACAGTTCTACAAGTGTGTGCACATGATTACAAAGTGGTATTAGGGGTTGAAGTATTAGGTTTATCTGTGAAGTACCTCAGCCACCCTCTCCAGTAATGGCTCGAGCCAGTGGTCATTACATTCACAGTGAGAGTCCAGGAAGGTAAGAACTGGTGCTGTGGCAGCATCTGCGCCACAGACCCTTGAACGCATCAGTCCTGAGTAAGAGTACAAAAACAGCTTTAATTTAAAGGCCATCAGTTCACCCTACACATAACGAAACAACAATGAATGTATGTTTTTATTTTAAAAAACAAGTTTCCTTGTACCTTCTCTGCGGTCGTTTCTCAGAACTCGCACTTTCTCGATCTTCCCCAGCAGCGCTCCATCCTCAGCTGAAACGCATGAAGCAGCACGTTTTACCTGCATCTACCCTCTGATGTTAACACGCTGGTTTGTTTAATCCATTTCTGTACATTACTTACGGTTATCACTGAAGTCATCAACCAAAATAATCTCTTTGACCAAAAGAGGAGGACTTTTCTTCAAGACGCTGAACAGAAAAAAACAAACAAATGCCATTTGAGTAAAAATAAAAAGAATGCTAGAAAACAAACGGCTACAAACACACACCTGATCACAGTCCGCAGCAGAGCAGAGCGAGCTTCGTTATGAAAGGTGATGACAACGCTGGAGGCTGCCAGGTCCGATCTCCACTGTTTATGTTTGCAGCTACACACACAAAATCACAGAGACTGGTGACATATAATACGACAACGTATATGCTTACACCTGTGCACAAGCTCCTGCACCCAAAAACATATAGCTGAATGCATGAGACAAGTCATCAGGTGGAACTGCTTCAGAAAACAAGATATTTAGTCCTTGAACACAATAAATTGGATTGTGCACACACACACACACACACACACACAAAGGATGCATGAATAAAGACAGACAGAAAGATGCTTTGCTGAAGCTGTGATGGAGCAAAACCACAAGAGAAAAATGAGATAAGAGACAATAAAAAGGGAAAGGGTTGTAATATGTAAAACTTCAGCTAATGATTGAGGCTATTAGTTTTTAACCATTGATCTGAATCAACATTAAGACCACACCTAAAGCATCATGTAAGGTTGTTTTCACACCTGATAGTCTGGTAGACTCGGTTCGGTTGGGGACCAATATTCATGACATTGTGTTTACATTTGAGCTGGTGCGTTTGCATTCACACTGCACTGTGCAGTCGAGTCAACCTGTTGAACCAACCTGTTCCCCCGCTCGCCTGTGGGGGCGCTGCACCAAGAACTACTGAAAGAAACGACACAAAAACCTCTGAAGACACTTCTGGAAATAAAAACTAACACGGAGTGGCATCAAGTTTTAGCAGTTTTGGGAGTTATATTTAGTCATTTTTCAAAAATGGACTCAGCATGAGCAGAAGAGGAGGCAGAAGACCATGGGGAATATTGTTTTTCACACAAGTCAGCTGACGGCTCCACGTAAGGTAAGAGAAATGTGTGTTTGTTTACCCTGCGGAGCGTGGCCCGGTCTGTTTACATTCACACTGTACTCGAACCGCGCTAGAGTTCTCTTCTACCGGACCGAGACCTAGGTTTTAGCCCGGGCCAGAGTTCGTCTTTTTGTTCCGTGACAGAGTTCGATGGCTCGTTCACACCTCCCCAAACGAACCGGACTTCCTAGGAAAACGAGCTAGAGTTCGATTAAAGCGGACTAAACAGGGCTGGTGTGAATGCACCCTTAGTCTAACTCGTGTTGTCAAGCCGCTCTGACCCGTTCAGACAAACACATTTAAGAGAATCCTGAAGACAACTGACTTGTCTGCTGATCAGCCCTGCAAACTGTGAGATGTGACATAAATCAACTTTGTTTTTATCTTGAACAGCCCACAGATGTTTAATCAGACAATGAGATGTTTTAATGTTGCCGTTGTTTAGTGTAAAGCCACTTGTGATTTCTTATGTTGGTTTGTTAGAGCGGGCAGCACCGTGGCGCAACTGGTAGAGCTGCTGCCTCTCAGCGAGCAGGTCCTTGGTTCAAACCCCAGTCCAGGGGCCATTCTGGGTGGAGTTTGCAGGTTCTCAGTGCATGCGTGGGTTTTCTCCGGGTACTCCGGTTTCCTCCCACAGACCAAAAACATGCATGTTAGGCTGATTGGTAACTCTAAATTGTCCCTAAGTGTGAGTGAGAGAGTGAATGGTTGTTTGTCTTGTTTGTCTCTATGTGGCCCTGTGATGGACTTGCGACCCGTCCAGGGTGTACCCCACCCCTCGCACAATGAATGGTGGACATGGACACCGGTGACCCCCGTGACCCAAAATGGAATAAGCGGGTAAAGATAATGGATGGATGGATGGATGGGTTTGTTAGAGCAGAGTACCATATTTTCGCCCTATAAGTCAGAGTATTTTTCATAATTTGCATGCCCTGCGACTTACATACCGAAGCGACATATTTATGGATATTCCTCCCCATATCTATAAACCAATTTTTGCTGAGATACGACCGTTTTCATAAATTCTGACTGAAAATATTGAACACTACCATTTTCAGCTGCTAGATGGCACATGAGTAGTATGGCATGCCGTTGCGTCATGTAATAGGTAAAAGTGGCTATTAATGAAATAATTGGCTTGCCATAGATGCCACCTTTGTCCAGTTCGCCTGGAGCAACCGTCAAATTAGTTTCATTCGCTGCGCCGCCCCGGCGAAATGCCGCTGATTTGACCATTGAAACAAACAACATTCAAACAAGTAATTGTTTTAGGTGCTTATCTTGCTAAATTTCGAAGAAATGCGCAGCGCAGCGTTCCTCCTTCAGGCTTTCCTCCCTCAGAGCGCGCTCCCGGAGCACTGAGGCAGTAAATACTTTTGAAAATGCAGTTGATTTGACCATCAAAGTGCATTTATTAAGGAAAATACATACCTTTGCTATAATTTCAAGCAAAGTAATTGTTTTTAGGTGTTTATCTTGTTAAATTTTGAAAATATGCACAGCGAGTCGCCCTCTGCGCATTCGTGTTTCCGCGTATCGGCTTTTGAAAATGCAGCTGATTTGACTGTCAAAGTGCATTTATTAAGGAAAAGTTAGACTGAGACACACCTTTGTTATAATTTCGAGCAAACAAAAATTGGTTTTAAGTGTTAATCTTGTTAAAGTCCTCGATTTTTGGCACAACACCGGCTCACATTTCCGGGTTGTCAGTGGTGACGCGTAACAAATGTGATGCGTCAGCGGTGACGCATAATAGATGCAACATAAACGGAGAAGCAACATATTTATGGATTTTTCCACTTTATTAGACATATTTGGACTGATGCGACTTATAGGGCGGTGTGACGTGTACAGCGAAAAATACGGAATGTGGTTTTCAGTCTCCTGAACGCATCTGCATCAATCATGAAGCAAGGCCATCTGGAAGAGTTTGTGCTCACAAAAAGCTATTTTTCTTATAGCTTTTGACAAACCTAAAAGTTCTTTTGATTCTGTCTTCAAAGCCGTTCATTACTGGCCTAGATGAAAGACGGAAGCCATCCAATTCAGGAAACTCTTAACAATCTGCACTGAAGTGTGCTGTGCAAATGACACATCAGTGCCAGATCAATAGGAGATGCGTCCCTGCACTTTTAGTGGGCTAATGGCTCCAGCTGTCTACTTGGGTCAATAGATCAGCGAGGTCAGACCACACGTTTTGAAAAATAGCCCTTAAATCACGGTGCGCATTTTGACAAACGCCACTTACATTTGATTAAAATTTAAAAAATAGGAATTAATGACATCCTCTTACAGGATGACAATAACAGCAGCCATTTTAATCTTTTAGTTCTAGCTTAGTTATCGTTCATGGTGCACATTTAAAAATCTTAAGCATATTTTTATATTTTTATGGAGAGGATAAAACAGAGTAACTTCTGTTTTCACGGCTGAAACACAAGAAAATGATCCGAATTTGCCATAAAAAATTATGTGAAAACCAGAGGAAAGTGTTCAAGGATATTAAATGTTCATTAGTGTATCGGTACAAGTAATGTTCTTAACTATACATTTCTCAATCTTAAAAATAAAAATCTCAGTTTCTTTAGGAAAACAAGGAAAAAATTCCCGACATGGATGTGTTCAGAGTCTGTCTGGGGGAATATTTGTAGACACGGTTCAGCGTGGTTTAAAGTAGCCTGCTGGGTTTAACTAGGTCAGTTATAAAAAACACTGTTTAACCATAAACTACAGCACAGAAACACAGTGATGTCCTCCACAGAAACCCAACACGCCCAGACCAAGGTTCAAATGACTAACACACCAAATTCAGCTTCTTTTGTTTTAAAATCATAATTCACTGATGCGATAATACAAAATTAGGTGGGGTTTTTCAGGGCAAAGAAAACAAATCTGAGATACCATTTATTAAAATAATGTTTTAGATAAAACTATATTTGTACGAAACATAAAATATATGTATATCAATATAACCAACAACATAACCTGATTGTTTTTGAGAAGTAACTAGATAAGATGAGCACAGAGATAAAAGTAAACATGTAACTGAAGTCATGTGGTGGAGAGTTAATATAAGAAGTTAACAATACAAACGTGAGAAAGATCCCTGACAAACAATAGAGGGGACAGAATGGACAGACTGTACTGTTATTAAAACCTAAAAAAAAAAAAAAAGATGCATCTATTTAAGTTGGATGAATAGTGATGGTAAAATAGAAAAGAATAAAATCCAACAATAGAGCATCTATTTCTGAAAAATAAAAAAAAGATGTCATGCTGATAAAAGTAATTTGAGTAGTAATGGGTTTACTTAAATTGGCTTAAAAACACATTTCACTATTATCAACACTTTAAATTACAAGTATTCTCATTCAATTCTAGCCTGATTCATTTTTTTTAGCTTATAAGTCATTTAAATGATAAAATATGGATTCCAAGTGTAAACAACATCATCATTTAGCTTCAGTTTTACACATCAACTAAAAATAATTTACTAGAGTTTTGTCTTTTTGTGAGAGAAATGCACAAACAATAAAAAAAAACGGTCGTTAACAGTTCAAACGCTGGATCAATGAAAACCCTGCAGAGCTTCATATTCCTACACTTTAAATTAAAATCTAATCAGCAGATTAAAAAAGGACAAGAGGTAGAGGTGGCATCAAGCTCACAATGACCTCAGTTCCTCGGAGGAGTCAAGCCAATATCCTGTCACAACTTGACTCTCCATCAATTTAACAAACAAAGCAATCTGCAGCCAGAACGGGGGAGTTTTATAATTGGGGCAGAAAATGAAGGCACGTCGGCACTGCAGGCACTTCCTGGTTTTATCTGACAGACCACAATGAATGGAAGTTCCCAGGAGATCTTATCCAGTCTGGTGCCAATTAGTCAAATCGACAGGCAACAAAGAACAGGATGAACACATGCAATCAGTTATGGAACAGATATAATTAGGAGGAACAACACCGAGCTTTCACTTTTAATCACTCTCAGTTTCGTTTCATAGAAAGGCTACATACTGATCGTGTCTTGTATCGGGAACGGCTCGGTCCATTCGAAGCTTGTCACTCTCCACCTGGTTGAACTTGTTTCTGGCGTAAGGATCCTGACCCGGTCGGACCACCGTAGCTCCGACGTACAGATCCTGATCGAAGTCCTGCCAGCGCACCTTACCTGAACACACACAGAATTTTACAAAAAAATAATTGATGTGTCAAATGCTATATAGGTAAAGCACAACTTCAAGTACCAGACCTGCTGTAATCAAATATAGAAGTATGTACATTAATTAAAAAAAAAAAAACATTAAAATGCACTCTCAACCTCAGAAGAAGACATAAATCAACACTTTATTGGTACATATACACCCAAAAGGGACTTTCTAACGGAAAAATGAAAAATAAATAAACCACAGGGCGTTCTAAAAATAAAAAGCTACCACAGCAGACCATCACCGAGGCTGAAATGTGTCTCTGTAAAGAATGGGATAATACATCAGTGGGAATATAAAATGTAGGCAGCAGCCTGGCTGATGCAAGGATCCTTCAAGAGTGGCAGGAATGAAAGCTCGCCGCTTCAAGCTGCTGCCTGACGAGGCAACAACGGCACTCCGAGAGGCTGACAGGAAATTTATGCTGCGTAAATGTGCTGAGCAACATTTAGGAGACAGAGCAAGGCCACTTGGGCAAAGGTGGAAACCAGAAAAAGACCCCTTGTTTTAAACAGTACCTGGTCAGAAAAATCACCACACCCACACCAATAATCACATTTTGCTGCAGAATATAACAGAAGCCAAGTAAACAGGATTTAAATGATCAGTAAATGACATTTTAAAGAACACACAACATCACCATGTGTGCAGATGAGATCACAGTGCACTAAACAGGCAAACTTGTCATCTTTAATTTCACCGCTCATCAAGCACTGAGACACAGACACACTAATAAGAACTCATTAATCGAGTGCAGCAGCTTGTTAAAAGCTTGCGTTAAGCATGTGGAAATGTGAGATTTCCGTATCTATCGGCATAAATGAGCCGTTGCACGACGGACAGAGAAACCGAGCCTTTGAAGAAAAAGTGTGCGTCTTCCTTTGCAGCATGTGATGTGTCTGGCATGTTAATTATCAGAAGCCTGCAACTTTACCCAGCCTCATGGAACGCTGCGATGTCCTTGCTGATACCTACATGAACGGAAGCAACTAATCACTGTAGTGAAATTAACAGTTTGGTAGTTTTTTGATGATGGGATCCTCCTCGGGTTGTGGGATGGAAAGGCCACATACATTTCTGTCACAGTTCTGACAACTAAACATGTGGATTTGTTGTTACGCTAAAGAGGCCAAGACCCTAAAAGTCAAGCAAGCTGATGTTACAGAACCTAATAAGAAAAGGACCAGCATATTTTATATAATAAAGATACAGATATTTATTTTGGGGGGTGAGGAGGTGTTATGGTTTGCTTTGTTTTAGAGTGTTTAAATGTGACCTAAAGGTCAGGGGTTCTCAAACATTTTGGGTTCAGAGAACCTTAAAGGGGAGATAAAATTTCAGGGACCCCCTCATAACCCTCATGTTGATTAAATAATTTTCTTCAATTCATCTCTTTACTGCAATGGAAATATTTGTGTAACATAAATACGCAAGACCTGTTCTTTAATAGTGTTAATATACATTTTATACTTTTAAACATGGGGTATTTTTCATTCAAGACACAATTAACAATTTATTTTATTTCAACTTCCAAAAATTACAGTTGAGAAAATTAACAGTTTCAAAAACCACTTTAAAACTTTACCAATTCACTTAATAAACATACCGGTAAATGTACAGCAGTCCTTCGCTGTTCGCTGTCTCGCTCTATCGCGGTTTTTCAAATTAAGATTGGACATGACACACAAGTGGCTGATTGATGGATGAGCCGCACCATCGGCATGGAATTTTTATTTAAAATAAATTATTTAGCACCTGCTGCACAGGTCTGTGTGCAGCCCACAGCTGCAGGAGAAGCTTCCTCCCGCAGCGTGTCCTATCTCCGCTCTGCAGCGGAAAAGTGGGCGTGGCCGAGAACTCTGGCAGATGGCAGAGTGCAGCTGAGGCAGAGAGCTGAAATCATGACATGCTGTGCTCTTTTAGAGTGTTTAGAGTTTAGAAACATTGTTTAGAATATTGAAAGAATGTGGAAAACGCATACATACCGGTACTAAATAAACTACTACTTACTACTTTTCATTCAACCTTTATTTAGACGGGTTAATCCCATTGAGCCTCGAGGACTCATTTACAAGAGAGACCTGATTTCAACAAAGAATGATGACAACAATGGACAATCATAAAAGAGGCAAACAGTTCAGTTGCTTCATACTTGTACTACTATTCCTACTGCAAGGTTTTTCACTTATTGCGGGGCTTCAGGGTACGGATCCCCCGCAATAAATGAGGGACTAGTGTATTGCCACTTCTTCAAATTATTACAGACAACTCTTTACATAAATCTGAACTGAATCATAACAGCATTTGTCATATACCAAGTAACGAGGCTTAATTTGTAAACCAACCGCAGAGTTGCCGGGGGGGTCCTCCCTAGAAAATTTGAATACAGTCTATGTGATTTCCTGCATTTTGGTGTATTTTAATATCTATGTGCTTGCAAAAAAAAAATCAAAATAACAAAAAAAACTTATTACCGGTAGGTTTTTTTTCTTTTGCAGAGTTTGAGAACCACTGCTATAGGTGAATCAATACATATGCATTACAACTCCTATAGCATATTTTGCAGAGCCAGGTAAGGCAAGGTAACTTTGTCCATAGAAAAGCCTAATTGGTCAACCCCACATCTTCACAATTATTTATCAAAGTCAGTTTGACTTGGGGAAACAAAAAACCCACAAAATGACTGTCCACTTTCAAACATTACATTTTTACACTATCTACGAACCCTTTCAGCAGAAACGTCCATCTCAACAAAGAAAGTGGTTTGTTGTTTCTCTGCGCCTCCGTTTTGGTCTGTTAGCTGTCATTACAGTTTTCATCCTCTTCTCTGAAGTTTCTACTCACTTCCTGTTGATTGTTGGATATTTGCTGATTCTCACTTCAATGTGTTTGTTTCCAAATGAACACAACAGGAATAAGAGACTCTTGCTCATTATTACTCCAGATCCCGTTAGTGAACTATGACCCCACCGCCAACCACCTCAGAGGACTCAAACGCTAAATTCACAAAGGAATGGATTTTAATTTTCACCTCCGTTTGTTTCCTCACACAATATTTTTATTCTTATTTGTAAAGTCAGTGGCTTTAATCAATGGGGAAAAGCAAAGCAGTCTGAAAACTTGTGCTTTATTTTCAGTTCCTCAAGTTGTTATTAATGTGTGAAAACAAAAAACTATCTGTAGATGGAATTAAAAAGACTTACAGCCACTCGGTGCAATGAAACACGACGCGATGGACAAAAACATAAGACTAAAATTGGATGTACCTCTGTCCTCGTCACATCTTCAACAAGAGCAGCTATACAGTGGCATCAGATTAAAAACGAGAAATCTAATTTGGTTGGTAAATTATTTAAAGCCGGAGTTTTTGTTAGTCTGTTCTGGACTAAACATGATTATGCATCATTGTGGACTCCAGCAAGTAAAAGCCTCATCATGAGATAATTAACATAATTTTTGAACGTGATCCCGCACTAATAACAAAAAGTTATGAATATCATATTGCATTTTTGCTAAAAGAGCCAAATAAATCATATGCACTGAATCAGAGGCAACACATCTCAGCAGGATGGAGGGTGGAAATCAAAAACTTTTTCTGCCCGTGCAAATGAAACAAGAGCACTCAGACTTTTCTGGTTTCCACATTATAAACTCAGATTGCCTTGCATTGTTCGTTTATCATACCAAGCACAAATATGTGGGCTTTTATTGTGAAATATTTCACCAAGAGTCCTGTGCAACTGAAACACACACTCTTGCAGTATATTAGAAATGCAATGGTATTTAATGTCATTATGAACGCAAAGTAAATAGTAACAAAATTACTGCGATGAACTTCAATGATCGTGCAACCAAACTTTAAATAATCGTTCCCATATTGATCAACTATGATGTCATTTTATCCAGAAAAATAAGAGGTTGGACCAAAAATGGTTGCATGTTGCATGAAAATGTACAATATATGTGGTAATAAACTTATTCACACTTCAGTTATACTTAAAGGTCTGTACAAGCTCCATTAGTGAACATGTTGCTACACCGATTGAATGCTTCAGATTCCTGAATCAGATTCCTGAATCAGACTCCCGACGTCTGAGCTGAAGGTAACGCAGCAATGTTTCTCACTTTATGAGAGGCTTTTAGACCAAATAAAGGAAAAAGTGTAAGTTTACCTGCTTCATAGTGCACAGCATGGACTTACACATGGAGTCAGACCAGCTGCAACAATTAAAGCAGCTGAGACAAAAATCGCACAGAGGTCAAGTTTTTCCCAGTAGAATATCTCCTTACGTTCATAGTAAATATTAATTTCTTACTGTATTAAGGCTCAAAATGGTGCTTATTTAGTCTTTTATTAATAATTTACTTTCTGTGTCAGGAAAAACTGAACTTTTCTGGAATAAAAGGTACTTAAAACTTATGAAATAAGAAACCACAGCACACTCCAATAATAATGGTAACAAAGCTGACTCTGTTTCTACTTAATTATTATTTTTTAGGAATATTCAAGCTTTTTGGATTGTTTTAAGCAACACATTTCTGCAGAACATGAGAACCTTCCCCGTATTTGTAACATCTTTGCTTTATTTATTCCATTGTATCTTTTAGACTCCTAATCCCTTTATGAATAACAATTTGGTTCCCTTGCTTCCTCCATCTCTTTACTCTTTGTGCTTACTCTCTGCTATTCTTAGTGTTTTACGCGATTCTGTGAAAAGCTGCGATTGTTGAAAGCAAAATCCCACCAAAGTAGAATCCTCCTCGTTTTGATTCTCAAATGGGATTCCTTTTCCCGTGGCTGGATCGAATAAAACCAGCAACAGTTCAGCAGTTGCAGGTCACTGGCTTGAAAGGAGAGAGCACCGACTGCCTCGAGTCGAGATGAGAAGGAGAGATGAATGAGAAATCGTGAATCGGCTCCGATTCTCCTCCAGCCCCCCGACTCTCTTCTTCTTTATGCCGTTAGATCCACTCAGTGTTTGTTCAAGTGTGTGTGGGGCTCTGAGAGTTTGTGAATGATGCTCGAGACCTTCTTGGCTCTAATGTTGTTATCAGACAGCTGTTTGTATTGATTTGTCTTTACTCTCTGTTGCAGTTTAAACATGTCAAGAGATACAATTTTTACTTCAATCAGAGAATTATGCAACTGTTTTGCATCGTTTAGAAAGAGAAATACCTTTAGATGTCAGAAGAAACACTTTGACGTGCTGTGCCATAGTCTACATTGCCTTTTATGAGACTTTCCTTTGTTTAAAGTTACAACTTCAAAGTTATGAATCTTTCTGCAGCTCCTGAAGGGGATCCTGATCAAATATCAGAAATGATATTTGATCAGTTGGCCTTATCTCTCACATACAAAGTGTCAATTATGGATTGTCTGAACAGAAACTGAAACAGGTGTGTGACAAGATTTAAAGAGCACATTGAGCAAGGTTAAAAAAAAAAATAAAATAAAAAAGGGCAGATTTAAAGAATGAATCCTGGTAGCAACGTCTGCGTTCAGTCTTGACCGAGCTTTTATGACTGAATCTATAGAAAAAATTTTTACAGTCGTGACAGCAAGGTCTCTAATTAACAAATACATCATTAAAAAAAGGCTCTCAATGTTGGACTCAGACACCAAATAATTACAAAACATCAGGCTAACAGCCAGGAAATCTGTCAGATACTAATAAAAACTAAAAATGATCAGTAAATACATAAGAAAAATGAACCAAGTGCTGCTCTGTTTGACATTATTTAAGTGCAAAAATATATTTAAATGTCTTTACAACATAATTCTATATAAATATAAATGAGGAAACTCGTGAGGTAGGACAGCTTTAGCAAAGAATGTTAAAATGATTGTTGGCAACAAACCAACCTCTCTTTGAGCTTGTGGTTGAGTTTTTTGTAATTCAAACAAATTTGTGTGTGTGTGTTTGGGGGGGGTGGGGTAGTGTATGGATTTAATTAAAAATAAAGTAATAGAGAAGTAGCGTCAGTATTAGCACTTTAGACCTCTATATTTTTGACAAATCAACTCATAGAAGACTTTAAGTTCCCAGTTTTAAACCAAAGATGCATCACCAGGAATGCAGAAGCTTCCAAAGTGAAACTAAACCCTCAATGTTCAATTTAAAAAGATGCTTAAAGTGAAAACTTTACACTATTAGAATCAAAGCATGTTGCGACAAATGCATGATCTCAGGAAATCAAAGCAGATGAATAAATCCCCGCACACAAAATAAAACATTTTCAGCGACAAACGAAGATTGTAGCAGGGTCAGCTGACATGAGGAGAGGTTTCCCACCTGGCGGAAGGGTCTCCGAGCCGTGGGCCTTTTCGTCAGAACCGTGAGCTCTGCCCCTGCTGAACGAGTCACCGGAGATCCACTCATCCTGAAAGCAAACAGAAGACACGCAGACGTTTCTCAGTCACATCAACTTCGCCACACACAGGGGATCATAAATTACACTCGACTGTATCAGAAGATAAAAACTGCAGCACTAAACAGTGGATTTAAGAAACTCTTCTTTGATTTTTACAACATTAAAACAGCCAGGAGGAAAAGATGCGACTTGGCAAATCTTTATGCGTTGTATAAAAGCACAAAAAACACCGTACGACACGAACAATTGACTCCAAACCCAAAACAAGCAAAACAAAACATCTGAACTTTTCATCAACTAGAAGAGTTTTTAGAAAATGTCTAACTGCATGAGTGCAGCTCCATCCTCCAAGTTGGTCAGAAATAATTTAAATATTCAACATGTTAAACATCAGAATCTATCCATGACACTGTGCAAATGTCTTGATCCACCCCTCGTTTCTTTAAATATGCAACTCCAAAGAAACACACTTGAATTGTTACAACACACTTGTATTTTATTCATTCACTTGGTTTTATTGCGAAGAAACAATTATACTTACACCTTTACAACTTCCACAAAAGAACCCTTATTCAAGCTATCCATCTTTCTGTCCATATTAAAACCCACTGGATCGATACCCAGTGAGGCAAAGCAATTAGCAGCATTTATTCCTTGTCCAGCTTGCTGCTCTTAGCTAAATAAAACTAATGCTAAACTTTCTTTTTGCCACGTAATACCGTTTCACCTTCACCCTCTTCGACATGACTTATTGATCCGTTTTCTTTCCGTCTTTAAGACTAATAATTGTCCCTGGGTTCAGCACTTTACTACTTGTAATTGATAGAAGGGTTTAGAATTCTTACATCCAGTATTTTTTTTTAATGCATTTTAAAATGTCTACTGCATGTAGAGGAAAAAAGTGTCTGATTTTGTTATATATATATATATATATATAT
>NC_056499.1:18460837-18493597 GCF_014905685.2 Nematolebias whitei | reverse complement strand
GAGTGAAAACTTAACTTTTGACTTCTGTTCTGATTATAGGATGGATTTGAAGCTCCAAACAGATGAGGTCTGTGTGTGTTCAGCTTACATTTGGGATGGTTTGTGAGTTCACATGGCAGCCAAATGTCTCCGAGTGTGTGTGTGTTATTTGAGCCTCTAATAGTCTGTATAATCCACACTAATCTGATCACATCCGCTGATAGATTACTGCAGATAGGAGCCAAGAGTTCACCAGCAACACACTCCATGGCAGGAACATGCATGACTTCTGTGCATTCAACCTCAAACCAAAATAACTTCTGATTTCAGGATAAAAATCCTGATTACATTTTGTGTTGGATGCGACAAACCGTGCCAATGGGACTAGCTTTATGAGTTTAATCCATCATAACACTCAAAGATAGAACGGGAAATTATTTATCAGGAACCACAACAAGAGGAGGTCTCAAAACTCTGATGGAAAATTTAATTTGATAATGGAACAATACAAATAAAGGAAGTGTTAATTACGAATTACTTTTCCACTTGTCAACGATCTGCTCGTTGTATTTGAAGGCATTATTGTCAGTAAATATTCACAACTGCAATATGCATTTATGTCCACAATGTTGCCTTAAAAAAAAGCATTTTTGGTGTCACATTTTCTGTGTCTAATGTGTTAATATCTCCTAAACCCAGAGGGGGAAACAGCTATAAGCCATCTGTTGGAGGCATTTACCCACAGGATGTTGTATAACGCTGAGCGCTGCTCCTGATTAACTGTTATTTTACGGTACAACTGAAGTTCTAGCCCCTGCAACAACAAGCAACTGTCCTGCTCAAGAGTCCATAACCAAGATGTTAACATCAGACCAGCTCCGAGCTCCGCGCTCTGCAGACTGAACCCAACTTCGACCTCTCGAAAAGACTTCAAGCCAGAAACTTGTGATACAGCCCCGACTATCCTGCTGCGATTTAAACCAGTTTTCCTGAAAGGAGGATTTCTAACAACAAGATTTGCTTTGTTTTCTCTCACCATACAAAGTAAAAAGAAGCTCTGTTAACAGGACTGTCAGCTCAGAAACGTCTCAAGAAGGACCCCCCCCCCCACACACACACACACAAATAAGATCAGTCACCAGCCATCTCCCATCACAGTGCTTGCAAAAATAATCCTTTTTAACAAGTCTCACATCTTCCTCTGTCAAAACACGTCCTTTCAGCCAATTCAAGAGAAGAGTACTGAAACTTGCTGCAAAATTACCGACTTTTACTGGCGTCCATAGCGTTTTTTAATAAACACAATAAGGAGGTCGATGGCTGCTAATTGCAGGCAAATGTTCACGTTTTCAAATCTTCTCAATGTGAATATTGTTAAAAAAAAAAAAAAAAAGTCTGCTGCTACGCAAAACTGTACAAAAGAGTATACAAGTTAATAAAGATGAGAAGAATTAGAAGAGAATAATTAGAAACTTATTGATGTTTTATGTATCAAGCTGTGTAATGTGCATGAATACAGATCAATATCATTATTAAAGAAAATGTTTGTTTGCTGGAAGACAAATGAAAGTGGAAAACGAAAACTTTGATCATAACCTTCAATTAGTCTCCACAGCAAATCCTTCTAACCCCCCTCAAATACATGAGCGGAGCAACAAAATTGGGACTCCGACATAAATTTTGTAGAAAAACATGCCACCATCATCTCCACGAGAGCTGCCGGCGTTCTCGATGTGACCGTGTTAATATACCAAGCTGCGGCTCCCTGCAGCGATGCGGTCCTCTCCGTCTCGTGCTGAAAGATGTTTATACAGAAGAAGAAAGTATCTAGAACAAGTCGTATATTTTCCTCCTTTTTAATCACAACTCTGTCCTCAGGCCCACAAACACACACGCAGAACACGCCAACAGAGTATCTTCTGGCTGCAGTTCAGCTTGAAAGATGAAAGAAGTGAAAGAAGCTTGTTGCTGAAAACGAGTCTTAAAAAAACTGTTTAACGTGGGATGTCATTACACAGCAGAGGAGTGAGGTTATACGAGGGAGAGAGGATGCTCACACTCTTTTTGTTCTGTCATGCAGCAAAGCAACAATACGGCTGAGGTTCAACCTGTTGAAACTTTTAAAGAAAAATGTGCTTGAGGGCCTTCGGCAGCAACTTCAAGGAGGAAATCTTTCAACTTCCACAGAGCAGAAAATTTTCACCAACTTTGTTTTATGCAATACACCTCTTAGTCCTTATCTCCTCAGCTCTTCTGACCTCCACACACCATCTAATAATCACCTCCCAGTTCGTGCTTTTTTTCCTTCTCATAAACCCTATTCGCAAGGGGATTAGTTTTACCTATAGGGACCAAGTGTAATAAATAAATTACCCCTCAACGTCTGCTTTTTATGTGGCACATTCGCACGGGATAACCAAAGTCTGAGATTTAGCTGAAATTTACGGACATCTTCCGGGTATAATGTTAACGTGCTGCGTTGTCACGACGGGGGCGGTCTCAGGCTTTGATGTGGTTTTACGAATCAGCCCCAAGAAAACTAAAGAATGCACAATATAAAATTGTGTTAATCTACTTGAGGAGGAGGTAGGCATGACCGGCCGGTTTAAGGAGGTAAAGAAAAGCCACGTTAAGCTCAGATGGACAGCTGTCACCGGCCACACGCGTGAACGGCTGCGCTGCCGCTTACCCGCCGGTTGAAATGGACTTGCGACCTGTCCAAGGTGTCCCCTGCCTCTCGCATAGTGATGGCTGGACATGGGCACCAGCGACTCCCGCTAACCGAAAAGGAAGAAGTGGGTAAATATAATGGATGGATGGGTCAGCTGATCACGCACGCATCTCCGCACCTGCTGTCGTTTGCGGTGAAGAATCTACCAAAGCCGAAGCGAGCAGCGCGTTCATTTATAATAGCCTTGTTCTATATTTTCCAAATGATTTTGCTTAAACAAAAACTGCCTAATTACGTATCGGATCCCACCCATGTCTGTCCAAATTACAGAGATGCCTATTGGCACTGGATTAGTATTATCACAGGACCTCAGAGTTCAGCAAAATATTTAGTCATCTTTCCATTTCCTATTTAAGCCACACAAATTGATAATTTAGAAGTTTAGTCTAAATTTTAATCAAGATTCTGCAGCATTCAGTGTTACCGTAATTGCCGGTCTTTAGAACGCACTCGACTGTCAGCCTCACATACTAAATTTAAAATAAAACACAATTTTGTACATAAATAAAATGTGCCAGTGTTCAAGCCGCGGGTGCCCACAATTCTATATCAGAATCTGTACACAGCTCCTGCTGGTATGTGCAGCTCTTGTTGCAGTACAAGAATCAACCACCAGATGGCGATTCATTGACTTTGGCTTGCTTCCAACACATACAGATTGCGTGATGTCATAGGTCTTCATGATGCTTTGCTCTCCAACTCATGGTTACCACTGGTAACCATTACTGTGGTAAATAACCATTCAACCTACAGAATGGACACAAAAACTAGTCTAAGCAAAACACACAGCTGGTAATCACTGGGGGTGTAACAATACATTGATTTACATCAACACTGTGAAAATATTTTGGATGCCGACAGAAATACAGCTCAACAGACAAAACTCATGCCATATGCAACAGGTGCTAGTGTGAGTAAAAATACTCGGGAAACAACAAATTTGGCCGTTCACCGGAAGAAGAAACACGGCATTGATAGCCATATTATGTAAGCACAATATCTATTTTTGTTTCTTTATAACTGAAAGGTAATCAGGGCTCTTTTAAGTTAACTTGATATTTTTTCATTAATTAAGAAGAAAACATGTTTTTTATTTTATTTAAATGCCTGGTGCCTGTAATAACAGAAATAAAATGGTTAAATCATATTTGAATTGTTTTTTTGTAAATTTATTTATATGTGCGATGGGCATTTGATATCGCAAAATATCAATCACAGACTTATGAATTCAATAGAATTGAAATTGTATTGTGACAGACTTTGTGATATTGAGAAAATTTGTATCATCATACAAACAAATCAATATCATATCATATCGTTGTAAAGGTGGTGATTTACACCCCTAGTAATCACTGGAGAGAACAGTGCTAAACACCTACGTAACAGAAATTATTTAAAAAATTAACATACTGATAAATTTTACCCACAATCCCTAGCCAGGTCATGTGACCGGGAGTCACAGTATTGGTAATAGTATCGGTAAAATATGACAAATATTAATTCATTCAACCTTTATTTAGACAGGTAAATCCCACTGAGCCACGTCATTCATTAAATTACTATGTTCACTTTTATTGTTAAACACTTTTGGTAACGGCTGTTTTTAAATTAACTTTCCAAATAAATCTGACGCGACTCCTGCTCCATGGAGCCCATAGGACTCATGAGTCACATGACTCACGGGGAGAGGGGGAACTTCCCCCTCTGTTCTCTCACAGTGAGCTTTTTACTTGATTAAAATAAGGGTTTTTAAGCTCAATCATCCATGATATTTACATACAAAAAGATATATATTTTTTACTTTTATTTAAATATGTACCAGTCTTGACTGCTTTAAAAATAAATTTGACTTGACTTCTCATTAATGCACACACATCTATCTTGTTGGATGGGTCCTCGTGACTCAATGAGAGTGCTTCATTGGTCATTCAGACTAAATTTTTGGTCACATGATGACGGAGTGGAATTATGGCTAGCAAAACTGGAACCATGAGCGAGAGGTACATGTCATGAGTACCTGTGGCATTCACTCTTTCTGTGTCACAAAAACTTGCCCCTAAGAGGGGTGCCAGTACATGACCTGGCAGCTATAAGAGCACACAGGTGTGTTAAAGGAAAATATTATTCAGTGGCAGGAAGCTGTCAAATGATGGCAGGAAGTCTGTCAAAATAAAATGTAAAAATAAAACATTATTATAATTAGCTGCTCCTGTGTATAAGCCGCGGAATCAAGTGTGAGAAACAAGTAGCGGCTTATACACTGGCAAATTGCTAAAATTATAATGTATTGAGTTAGAGCCTCCATAAAAGCAACAATTTTTGTCAACCTTGTTAAACCAAGTTTTACTTTGAACTGAAATGTTGCTGCTGAAAAATTCAGCAAAACAAAATGCATGATCTTCATTTTAAGATCAAAACTGGACAGGAAGAAACAACTTTGGCAGTTGAGAAAAAGGTGCATCAGTCTGGCTTTAGTAAGTTCGTCTCTTCCTGTGAGAACAGCCTGAGTGGATGCAATATGGGGATCGGTCAGCAGAGTGGTTACTCTTAGTGTATCAAAGGGTTTTAATCTGCTGTGCTGTCTGAGTGATGCTCCACAGAGTCATGAGGACAGAAAGTGCATGATGGACAAAGCACGTCCTAAGACCAGATTTCTACTGATGGAGGACCACAGGAACCGCGCCGCGCAGGACCACAGGTTCATGTCTCAAAATAAAGTTGAAAAACTACGAAAATCTGTTCAAACTACCAATAAAACAAGCTTTTGAAGACATTAGCTGCTGTTAAAAAGACAAACTGCAGTTTGTGCCAATAGTGTTTGCACGGTCACTTCAGAGGCTTAGCCAGGTTTCTTCAGCTTTTCCTCAGGTGTACGGTAACATTTACTCTCGAGTTGAGCCTTGGAAATACTTCAAGCCTGAGTTATCTGTGGCTAAAGGGGATTTGTAGCACCGAACCCCAGAAACCCTGCTTTTCTAGAGCATGGTTATGTCTTTTATTCCATCAGCTACAACACGTTTGAACAATCCTACATCTACAGGCAGCTCATACTGGTCAACTGTGCTCAAGAAAAGAACAAGATTATACACCATCATGATGAGAAACTGTAGCATGTTAGTTTGTAAATCTGGTTTAGCTAGATATTCAGCTCATGCAAGTAAAAAATATATACTTTTTCAGATTTCAAAGCATTCACATGCTGCAGATAAAAAGTGCCAGATTTGTTAGTAAAGCTACAAATTGGTTTATTCCAGTCACATGTTAAGAAATTGGTGCATCCCAAGTTCAAAGTTCTAATAAAGCCAACACAATGCAAATATTTTGCATAAAAGTATATTTTTAAAGACCTACATGCAAATTCCTTGTAGATTCATGAAAGTGTCCTTTGATTTGTGGGGGGAAAAAAGCACGATACACCTCTTTCTGTATGAATGCTTACATGTAGACGTTTGAAAGAAACAAAGCAACAAATATATTTTTGTGCACGTCCACAGCTGAATTTAAATTGGACCTTATCGCCAACAACAAACTAATTCTTAAAGCTACTCCATTTACATGTATAGCCTTTGCAAATCACATTATTTTACTGCCACTCAAACATTTGCATGGCAGTGTACTACCAGACATCTAAGCCCATTACTTAAACAAACAACAACAAATAAAGATTTAAAAGTTGTTCGGTACATCAACCCAGTGTACAATAAAAATGACAGCAGCATGTCATTATCGAGGTTATCCCAAACATCACAGAAAATTGAAACTTGTGACTCACGCTCACAAAAAACATCACTCAACTGAAAATACAATGACAACGGAGGACAGGTCAACAAAGTCAGAGACGTGCAAAGAGCGGTTTGTGAAGAAAAAAGCTTTCTTATTTTTTTTTTTACTTTACTCCGTACAGAATCTAGAACGCGCTCAGCAAACTGTGACAAGTCTCACCAGGGTGTGTGCGTGCATGTGTGTTGAGAAAAGTGAGAGTGAGACTTTGCTACAAGACAGCTCAATGGAACAATTGTGAGAGCTGGACGCTTTCCCAAAACCCCATCTGCATCCTACGTATGCGCACACACAGAAAGAGACACATACACACTCCACCTCCAACACTGCGTCTAACAGAGCATCAGGTCCTGTTTGTTCTTACTGAGTGTTTTAATGCAACACTGGCTGAGGTGTTTGATATCTGAATCAACTGAAATTATAATTTAACCTTTCAAGTTCACCCAAATTATCAATTACTGCGCACCTTGCAGTCATCGCATGTGTACCACTGCCACGCACTGTACTACTGAGGAGCATTTAGAGTAAAAAACATAACACTTGTGCATCCTTTTAAGTCTAAAAAAAATTTAAAAAACGTCAGGAGAGAAATTAAATTTGACTGTTTAAAACATCTGCTGCTCAAATCTGCAGACAAACACTGGAGCTTCTTCACAAGTCTTTCCTTTTCTCTTTCCAAAAGCTGAGCTAATTTTTTTTATCTGCTTAAATGATTGCTGAAGTAATATTTAAACAGACATATTTAACATTTGTTTAACACAGTTTTTCTTTGCCAGGTGTACAAAAACATTTTGAGGAAGAACTATTGACCAAGACCACCTTAAATAAACACCCCCCCCCCCCCCCCCCCACGGCACTGTGTGCTGTAATTTAACTGTTCAGAAAGTCTGACACAGACCATCTCTACACTTCCAAACCTGGAGCTTAGCCAAAGAAGCACAAGGATGATTAAAATCAATATATTTAAACCATTTCTAATCCACCTACAACTAAATGCTAATACAGGAGTGGGCTGGGGAAGAGGAGGAAGAAACAGTTCTGATGGCTGGCATGTACAAGTAGAAGCAGTATGGAGAAATAAAAAAAGCAATGGTTTTAACCGGTAAAATTATCAGTAGGACCAGTTTAACTAATGATAGTTTCCAGAATAACCAGCTCATTGATCAACAATTAACACCTACAACGAACAGTCTCGTGATACGATGTTATACTTTACTGTTGTTGCACTGGACACACAGTGTTTTTATGTTGAGTAGGCCTGTCGCGATAAACAATAAATCAATTAATCGCACGATAAATGAAAATTATCGACTTCATTTTCGTTTATTGGCTTTTTTTGATTTTTCTTCAAACTACTCCTTTTCATTCAGAACTTTTGTTTTATGTCAACATGTGACATATTTATTTTTAACTTAACTGTAAATGAACAAAATAAACTAAATTAAAAAAAATATATTTTTTCTTCGTGTCTCTCCCTTTCTACTGACGACACTGGATGACAAAAGGCTAAACTCCGGTGCTCTTCACTGACCCCTCCCTTTCGTTAAAATCAATTTTAATTGTCCAAAATTGCACTTTTGGATCGTTAAAAGCAGCTAAGCTGAGAAGCTAAGCTACGAGCTAAGCTAACAGGCCAACCTCGGGAAAAAAACTCAGTCTTGTCAAAGCTCAGAAATATAGGGTTGAAATCCATACCTTCATCTAAAAAGTTGTTTTTCTCTGCAAAAAGAAGCTGAGAACTTGTTTACTAATTTTTTTATTAAAAGCTTTATGAGAAAAATGCTATGCTAAAGAGCTCAAGCCACACAGAGCAGTCATCCACCATGTTGAGAACCGAAAAACAGGAACAAGAGACGGCCCATGTCACGTCAAGGGGCCTCCCTCCCATTTTTCTTAAAGAGACAAGCTGCTTGCTCCCTCACTATCCATCCTTCGGTGCAGACTGTCTTACATTGCCATCCAGTGGTCAAAAGAGGTACCACACACAAAATTAACCAACATTTTCTCTTAAATTTGACATGACTAATTATTGTCAAACTTCAAACAATATTATTGTTTATCGCAATAATTTCTGAGACAATTAATCGCCCAGCAAAATTTGTTATCGTGACAGGCCTAATGTTGAGTGAGATGGGTCACGGACAGCACCGGTTGTTTCTCCTCAGGAGTGCAGCTGGACATGAGGCAAAACCGTCAGAAACAATCCACGAATGAGAAAGCTGGAGAGCTCATTCAGACTCGTCACCAGAGGTTGTGGAGGTGAGAAAGGAGAAGTCAGGAGGGGTAAAGAAATGAAGAAAGGCCAAACGGTGAAAGACTCTATGCTGCAGATCTTTCAGATCAGTCCGGTGCTTTTCATCCCTGTACCCGAGTTTAAACCTGACCTGTCGTGTGCTGAGTGAACGGCACTTAGGGAGTCATAACACCACTGTGGTGTTATTCAGTGAAAAACTGAATCACCACTTTGAAAACAAAAATGTTCAAATCCGGTCCGTGCATTTTTTTCCCCTTCCAAAATGCCAAATGTTTACACGATTATTCAGCTTTGTGAAAGCTGCTCATTCCTCTGCTGCTGCACGGTGGGAGTTGGAGAATTAATTTCAACGACCAACTCGTGGTGAAGGCCAAGTTTGCATTACATTTTTAGAAAGAGCAAAAAAAAAGCAGTGCTGGAAAAACTAAGACTTAAAAAATGAAATAAGACTAAGAAAGAGGGAGAAGAGGAGAAACGTTGAGATGAAGCAGGAAGGGAGACGGCGTTAAATGCTGAATCATCCGAGTGTGTCAGCAGAGAGAAAAGTAGGTCAGGGTGCTGGTGTTGAAATCCTCAATTCAGTTGTACAAACTCTTTCATCAACCATTTGGCTTCCTCTCCTTTCTTTCCCTTCAGACCCCCTCCACCCTTCCTCTCTGCCCTCTTTGATACCCCGCTCCTCCTCCCTGCCAACAGTAATTGATTGTCCCTCCTCAGCCACCAGTGGTGGTCTGTGATTACAGACACCGCAGGAGCTTCTATTGGCTTTACAACAATCTACATGTCAGAGTCTTTCATGATGCTGTTCATTCCACAGAAAGAGTTTTCCATTTGAGAAAAGTGCAGCTCCTGGTGAGATCAAAACAGCTTTGAATTAATTTCCAGACGATGCTGAGGTCATCCATGAGTGGTGAGGTCACACCACCGCTCATGTTATCTCACACCAGTTTAATCTCTTTACGGCTAAAAATATTTTCATTGCCATACAAGGAGAAAACTTTCCTGTAAAAACAGAAGGGAATTTAGTTTCTTTCTTTCTTTTTTAACATACCGTATTTTTTGGACTACCACATAAAACCAGTTCAAGGTCTGTAAGCACAACCAGAATTAATACATAAGGCGCACTGGATTATAAGGCTCCATGTTGATTCTTGAGAAAATTAAAGGATTTTAAGTGCGCCTTATAGTGTGAAAAATATGGTATATGGGATTAACATAAGTTTTAGCAAGATGACCAAAAATATGATACTGTCCCAAAAAACACAGTTCAAACTCTTGCTGTAAAAAGCTGGGAAACAAATAAATAAATAAAATAAAAACTGATGGAACATCTCACAAGTAAATTACCTGAACAAGTCCGTAGACGATTTGAAAGTAAAAGAAACAAGTCATTCAGAAGTGCAAGCAGTTTTTCCCCTCAGTGAAAAATTACTAAAATTGGATACATGACTTGATGATGTTTCAGGAAACCCTGAGAACTCTGTACACAATAAGTCTAAAAGCTGCAAACTTCGAACTGTCTGGAAACTGTGCATGATTAAAAAATAAAAAATAAAGACGGTAAACAAAACAAGAGCACCTTTTCGAAGACCAGGTTTATATTTCAGATAAACTGAGATCAAGTGAGAACAACTTCTCTGCTCCGACAGATAACAGACAGAAATCCTTTCTTTGAAATGTTGTGAGGATGAAGGCAAAAAAATAAAAAAGAAGAAGAAACCATCTGGTTTCATCAGCACACGGCTCAAAAGCCAACATCCATGTGATGCTGGGATGGAGTGCAGAAGTCATGGGTCATGGGAAATGCCAAACGTTAAGGGCTTGGAACAAAATGTTCTACCAAACAGACAGAATTTTATTTTCCAGAAATGACACTTCCATTCCCAGAAAGGTAAGTCAAAGCACTGAAAAAAAAATTTAACTACTAAACTACACACACCTGATTATTCAAGTTCAAGTCAAGTTTATTGTCATATGCATCACATGTGGTACATGAGGTGGAACGAAATGATGTACTCAAGGTCGCAGTTACGCCCAAAAATAGCAAAAATATAAAGTATAAAAAGAAACAGTATATAAGGATCTAAGATACGGTATATGCCAAGATATATGCTAAATGAACGCCAAACGGTATGCTAAGCTCAACTTCAAGTTTAATACACTATATTTTTCGGCCTATAAGTCATGTTTTTTTGCATAATTTGCATGCCCTGCGACTTATAGTCCGAAGCGACATATTTATGGATTTTTTTCCCATATTTATAAACCAATTTTTGGCTGAGATATGACCTTTTTCATTCATTCTGACTGAAAAAAAATAACAGTACCATTTTCAGCCACGAGATGGCAGCAGAGTAGTAGCAGTAAGGCATGCCGTATCATGAAATAGGTTAATGTGGCTATAATGACGAATTATTAAAAAATTCAATACAAAAACAACTGGACTTAATTAGACTTTACTTTATACTTTATTTTGTCTTGAACGTTTTTGAATTTACCATATCTTGGATGACAGAATCTTCACCAGCTATTAATGACACAATCGACTTGCCATACTCCCCCCACCTTCGTTCTGCTTGCTGCTTGGAGCAAGTAAAACCAGCTGCACCGCCCCGGCGAAATGCAGCTAATTTGACCATTAAAGTGCATTTATTAAGTAAAAGTTCAACTGAGACACACTTTTACTATAATTTCAAGCTAATAAATAATTGTTTTAGGTGCTATTCTTGTTAAATTTCGAAGAAACGAGCAGCCTTCCTCCTTTTTTTTTTTTTCCTCCCTCTGCACGCTCCCGGAGCATCGAGGCAGCAAATATACAGCTGATTTGACTGTTAAAGTCCTTTTATTAAGCAAACGTTAGACTGAGACACATCTTTACTAGAATTTCAAGCAAACAAATAATTGTTTAGGCGTTTATCTTGTTAAATTTCGAAGAAATGCCGAGGCTCGTCCCTATGCGCATGCCCGCCTTTCCACAAATCGGATTTTGAAATACAGCTGATTTGATCGTCAAAGTGCATTTATTAAGCAGAAGGTAGACTGAGACACACCTTTACTATAATTTCGAGCAAACAAATAATTGTTTGTGTTAATCTTGTTAAATTCTTGTTCAAGTCCTCCTGTGCACGCTCCCGCGGCCGCCATTTGGCAGTCCATCGATTTTTGACACACCGGCCCACGTTTCCGGGTCGTCAGTGGTGACGCATAATAGATGCGACATATATGGCCAAGCAACATATTATGGGTTTTTCCACTTCTTTAGACATATTTGCTCTGATTCGACTTATAGGGTGGTGCGACGGGTACGGCGGAAAATACGGTCATTTCCTTTATAGATAAAGAAACAGTTGGTTTAATTTTACTTTCTGTTTGTTATAAATAATTCAGGAATGAACATACAGTTGAGCACCTCTAACTGAATTTAAGTGCACAGATTTAAAAAAAAGAAACCGTTAACATGTCAAACATTAGTTATTAAGCCGGTGCTTGATTTATGCTCTCGGTGGTGCAGTGAAAAGATTTTCAACACTCTCTGAGCCTTGCCAACATCAAGAGTGACCACTGTTACGAGCCGACTGGTGCTCAGCTCTAAAATGATGCTAATGTTTATTGAAGTGAGTAAAGAAATCTCAGACGAGCTCCTGTGCTGTTCCGTTCGATCAAAGTACCTCGAGCCTTGTTTTTCTGCATCGTCATGACATCTGGTCTTGATGGGCCCTCTTTGATGCATGAATGTGTCACATTCCTGGTTGTGTTTTATAACGGACTGAGAACACAGCCTGTCAGCTTAAACAGGATCACAGCAACAAGTCAACTCTGCTTTAGAACGCACTGATGCGAGGGGATAATACAAACTTCGCTGAATGTTCTGGAGCTCTTCTGGCACACAAAAGAGGATTATTTTGTAATAATGAAATACAGACCCCTTGAAACAAATTGCTCCTTTCATCACATAACTGCTGACAGGGAAAAAAATATCTCTTTCCAAGTCACTAAAAATCTTAACTAAAGCAGACGGTGACATATTACAGAACTGTATCCAACCAGTTTTATAAATGTGTCACGTTGGGGCGTGGTGCTGCGATAAATATTTGGTCAAGCAACATTTCAAAAGGCTCATGTATTTATCGTCTGTTATTTGAGCAACAGAAAAGAAAACTTTACACCATTTTCAACTTTTATTGTTTGTGTAATTAGTTTTACATGTTTTATGGTATGTGCATTTTTAGTTCCTTGCTGTTGCTTGGACAGTGTTTGAACTTGACTGTGCTACAATTACGACTGGTTGAGATTTTAAATGAAAAGTAAAGGCTGCCAATTTTGAGCAAAGCTGCAGCATATTCTACAGTTCAAAAAAGTATGACGTGAATGTAAATTAGTGTATAAATGTTGCAGCAGTTGATTTATATTTGCTTGGGACAGTTGGGCTCAACGTTGGACATAATGATGATGGTGCCTGAAGAGCTGAGCATCTGTTCAGAAAGTTCAAAAAGTTCAAGAAGCACTGGTTTAAGTTATCAGCTCAACTGTGTGACAAAGTTCTGATAACGAACTACTGATGCTGCATTCAGCAACAAATAGGAAACAGAACAACAATGATTATTTCTGAGTTTAGCTATATACACCGGTATATATAATTATTGTTGAAGCCAGAACTAAAAAGTTTCGACTTCTCATTTCTAAAGTTCTAGATGTATCAATTCCCAACAAGTCCAAAAGGCTCAATTCTCACATCATCCAAAAACATGTTTTATGTCCCTGACACAGATTTGTGGATTATTATATCTTTGTCTTCATTGTGTTTTTGTGTAATGTCTTGAAAATTATACAAACCGATTCAATGAAAGCATGCATCATACCAGACTATTTTATCTAAAAAAACGCTTAAAAAAACAGCAACAAGGCCGACCAAAGTGATGTTCTATACAACAAGCAAGCAAAGGAAAAAAGACAAATTACATAAATCTACAGTAATAAAGAAAGAAAAATGAATAGATGAATAAAAGCTCAACATAGTCATGTCACATTGGGTCATGGGCCAGAGATTAAAACGTGTTTTTAAAAGCAACTTAAAGACAATAGGAGTGTCCAACATGCAGTGGCAAACCATTTCAGAGTTTTGAACCTGCAACAGAAAAAGCTCTGTCAGCTCTGAGCACCTATATTGCATATATAAATTTATATAAACATTTATTGATTTCATTTCAGTAATACTGCTGAGTGAAACTGTGAATAACAGGAGTGGGAGCTCAGTAATCTGCCAACAACACGACATGAAGGGGACAAAAAAAAATGGCAGTCCAGCCAGAGTATAAACTGTAGCCACACGGTTTATCTCCATCCTGCCATTGTAGTTCTGACAGAGTCATTTCATTTCACTGTGTTCATACATTTTAATTACCCAGCTGGCAGGAACTGCATCCAGACTAATTGTTTAAGGCTATAGATGGCTGTGCTGCTGTATTTACACAGAGCTGGGTCAAATCATTCACTGACAGGGGAAGTACGATCGGCAAAAGCATCACACCCTCGACAGCTGCCATGCTGCTAATGGGCGGCAGCAGGAGGAAAAGCAGAAAAGGCGATGGAGGCCGACAGGTGAGACAGTGTGTGTCAGGAACAAACAAAACTGACAGCAAGCATCCTGTTCCAGTGCGCAGAAATCATCCACGTATGCCACAAATAGAGACACGCAACCTTAAATATCACTAAGAGGTGAACGGCCAGGCTCCTTTCAAAAACCAGGCCTGGGCCGTAGCTTCGTCTACAAAGTGTGCACGAGCAGCAGATCTGGCATCGCCTCAAACATGACGTCAGACTCCAGGGTATACGAACAGGCAACAGAGAAGGCGTGAAACAACCCATTTCAAACCAATCCCAGCCAAGGCGTTAGATGGCTTTCGCTATTCTTAGCTCGTCTTGATGGGCTCTGACAAAAATCACATCTGCTCCACCCCCGCCAAGCTGGAAGCACAGATAAATCAAACCTACCTTTTATGGCAGAAACACAGTAAGAGACAGAAAAAGGCGCGATGCCCCGCTGGCCCAAGAGCCTCAAACTTTTTCCTCAAACTGCGGGTTAGGGGCCTCGAAGTCGGTCACAAACCTGATTCAGGTGAGTGTGTAAATTCTAAGGCTGTAGTGTGGACTAATTGGCTCCCAGGGTGATTGACTGAGCAAATTACATTAAAACACCTCTCAAACAAAAAGCGTGATGAAGGGGAGGAATGAGAGCAGAATTAAAAAAAAAAAAAAAAAAGCAAATAGCCAGGGGGAAAAAAGAAATGCACACGAAACAAAGGAGGGTTAGAGAGACCGAGGGGAATAAACGCATTTCCACATGGCTCGTTAGAAGAAAGCTGAAATGAGGCCTGAGTCAGGAAAAACAGGCAAATTCACACACTGACGATCTTATTCATGCGCGATTTAATGTATAACAGTTACTGCTTACCTAATAAATAAAAAATAAAACAATGGCTGCTAAAATATTTAAAAAGAGTTTTGAAATACATCCAGGCAGTGCTGAATCATATCCAGACAGCTTAATTGCCAAGTTTTTCAACTTTTTTCATCATTCTGTACATTAAAAATACTACGTGTCCCTTCCTTGCCTCGCTGTTGGGAACTGAAGATAGCAGGATTAATTTATGGGAGCTGCCATGCTGTATTTTTGGAAAAGTCTGCACACTAGAGATGTGGCGCTTTAAATGCCACCTTCTCTCCTTCACAAATCATGGTGTTTCATGAACTTTCTTCTAAGCACAACATACTAATTACAGCTGCAAATGTTAAAAAATTAATATCTGAACATGCAGCAACAAGGTAAAATAACTTCTATTATTAAAATCTAGACATCTTATGGGAACCAGTTCACCTGCCAGGTATATTAGTCCAAGGACATAACCATGTTCTTGAAAGACAACAAATGTTACAAATGAGATTTAAAAAATATATATAAACTATCAAAGTAAAAGAAATAGGCTGTAAAAGTTCTATAAATAATTTACATGTGGCTGTAACAGAATTGGAAGTAACGATTGTGAACTTTGAACAACTTTATGGTTGAGGAAACCAGCAAGACTATAGGTAACAGGTCCTAAAGGGATAGTTCAGAGCTTATTAAGGTAATCAGTCAAATAGTGTATTTTTTTGCAGTACCATATTTTCTGCCCAATAAGTCACACTTTTTTGCATAATTTACATGCCCTGCGACTTATAGACCGAAGAGACATATTTATGGATTTTTCCCCCATATTTAGAAACTCATTTTTGGCTGAGATGACAGTATTCATTCATTCCGACTGAAACAAAAAAATTGATCAGTACCACTTTCAGCCACTAGATGGCAGCAGAGTGGTAGTAGCAGTATGGCAATCTTCAACAGCTATTAATGACTCAATCGGTCTCCCCACCTTCAATCTGCTCGCTGCTTGTACCAACCGTCAAACTATCTGCACCGCCCCGGTGAAAAGCAGTTAATTTGATCATTAAAGTGCATTTATTAAGCAAATGTTAGACTGAGACACACCTTTACTATAATTTCGAGCAAACAAATAATTGTTTTTAAGTGTTAATCTTATTAAATTCTTGTTAAAAGTCCTCCCGTGCACGCTCCCACTGCCGCCATTTGGCAGCCAATCGATTTTTGGCACAACACCGGCCCACATTTCTGAGTTGTCAGCGGTGACACGTAACAAACGCAATGCGTCAACGATGACGCATAATAGATGCGACGTATACAGCGAAGCGACATATTTATGGATTTTTCCACTTTATTAGACAAATATGGACTGATGCAACTTATAGGGTGGAGCAACTTATAGGGTGGAGCGACTTATAGGGCGAAATGACTAATAGGGCGGAGCGACGTGTACGGCGGTAAATACGGTATATAGCACTTTGAACAAACACGCTTTGGTTAAACAGATCTGACCAGATTCATGTGCTAACAGTCAGCCTGAGAGGAGCCAGCATCATGTAGATGCTATTTTATGAAACCATTTACATCTCTGTTGGTTCATTCATCAAACAATTATTTACACTTAATTCTGTGGTTGTTGCAAAACCAACTAGCTGTTGTCCATCTCGTGCAGCCTGATACTTCCACTAGGAGCAAAATAATTTTGTCAAAATAAAAAATGTATAAAATTGACAGTGATGTAAAGGTTTATTTAAAAAATTGTGTTCATAAGATACTTTCTAAAAATTTTAAGATGGTTAAGTTGGTTGAGCTGCCGTCTCTCATCGAGACGGTCGCTGGATTAAAACCCAGTCAAGGACTTTTCTGAATGGAGTTTGCATGCTCTCTCGGTGCATGCGTGGGTTTTCTCCGGGTACTTCTGTTTCCTCCCACAGACCAAAAACATGCATGTTAGGCTGATTGGTAACTCTAAAATGTCCCTAGGTGTGAGTGAGAGAGTGAATGATTGTTTGGCCCTATGTGTCCCTGTGATGGACTGGAGACCTGTCCAGGGTGTCCACCACCTCTCGCACAGCGATGGCTAGATATGGGTACCAGTGACTCGTGCGACCCAAAAGAAGCAAGTAAATGGATGGATGGATATTTTTTTTACTGATGAAGTCTACTTTGGTCTTCACTGCGCTCAGACTAGACTTTAGCTCATAAATCTGACCAGAATTAAACTCTTCAAACTGAGGACGTTTAAAGAGCCATCTACAACAGGTAAGATATTAACTGCATAACCTTTCACCAATAACAAAAATCCACCTCAAAAGACTTAAGCTGGTCATTTTCTATTTTAATTTCAGCTAGTAGAAAATGTCTAAAATGTTTATTCTATAAGCAGAATAGCAGTTGTAATAATCTAGAGAAGAATTAGTTGAAATTAAATTGATACATTTTAAATCAACTATACACCGTTTTCGTTGTGGTCCCACATGTCATCTGAAGCAGAAAATTATTTCCCACCCTAAAACAAGCTCCGTTTGAACACAAATAATCTGAACTGGCACACATAGCAGTTCTGAAGAACGTTAAACTGAACTTTGGAGTGGACTGATTTTGTCTTGAAATTAGAGGTTTATGTTAAAAACGTGCAATACCATCATGTTAATGCATAGGTCTACAAAACCACCAACCAAGGCCTCGGTTATCAAGGGAGCAGGGCCTACAGTAAGAGTTTGTGTTGTCTCAGGAGTCTTTTCTTTAAATATACATTGAAAAAGTTTTTTTTTTCCTTCCCTTTAAAAATGAGTTTGAAGAGGTTGGAAAAGTCAAGTCAGCATTTCTGCTTCCTGAAACTCATTTCACAATACTGTAAAATAAAACTTTACAAGCAAGACTTCCTTAATCTGCCCAGTGACCTCAAAACCTTACAGTGGAATTTGAAATTTTTTATGTGTTTGAGTAATTTTCTTCACTTTAGTCCTGTGGCAGCCTGTCTAAAGATGACTCAAAGGTTTTTTAGGCTGCCAGTCCTTCTTACAACGTGCAGTTTTCTTATGTTGTTCCAGATGAACACAGAAATGTTGTTTCTGTACTAACAACAGCCTCAGTAGACAAGTCTTATCTGTTCGATGTTTCTTTGGCAACCTCAAGGTGACACAACAAGAAAATCTTGTTCCGTCGCTCAGTCTAAGAGAAAACCTGACTAAAAATATAAAAACTGGAGATAAATCTAAACCTTATTACGTAGCAGTCGGGTTAAAATCCATTATTGTTTGTGCAAGATTTTACCCTGAATTTTTTTTTTTTTTTACCAAATAAAGAAAAAAATAAAGGTCAGCTGAACGGACTACCTTAATATGGCATGAAGATAGACAAAAAAGCCTTTCAGAAATCAATCAGTCATCCAACATTATACAAAAAAAGACTATTTGAATTTAAAAAGCTTTGCTATACATGGAAAATACAGGTGTTTGTAAAAACGCGCAAGACTCTAGATTAGAGTGTCAAACTCCGTAACAAACGGGGCCAAAATTCAAAGCTTTTTTTCAAGTCAAGGGACAATTTCAGTCAATACATTAGATCCAGTCAAACACCTTTTCTTGGTTGCACCTCAACAAGAGAGTTTGATTACCGTATTTTTAGGACTATAACTTACGTTTTGTTTTTTGTTTTTTCATAATTTGCATGACCTGTGACTTTTACGCCGAAGCAACATATTTATGGATATTTTCCCCATATCTATAAATAAATTTTTGGCTGAGATGTGACCGTTTTCATTCATTCTGACTGAAAATATTGAACACTACCATTTTCAGCCGCTAGATGGCACTTGAGTAGTATGGCATGCCGTTATGTCATGTAATAAGTAAAAGTGGCTATTAATGACACAGTCGGCTTACCGTAGCCTGCCATCGTCGTCCAGCTTGCCTGGAGAAACTATCAAATCAGCTTCATTTCATTTTTAGATGCTTATCTTGTTAAATTTCAAAGAAATGCGCAGCGTTCCTCCTTCCCGATTTCCTCCCTCAGTCCCGGAGCGCTGAGGCAGTGAATACTTTTGAAAATGCAGCTGATTTGACCGTCAAAGTGCATTTATTAAGAAAAAGTTAGACTGAGACACACCTTTGCTATAATTTCGAGCAGGCAAATAATTGTTTTTAAGTGTTAATCTTGTTCCAATTCTTGTTAAAGTCCTCCCATGCATGCTCCCGCCATTTTGCAGCCAATCGATTTTTGGCACAACACCGACCCACATTTCTGGGTTCGGCCCACATTTTCGGGTTTTCAGTGGTGACGCATAACAAATGTGACGCGTCAGCCGTGACTCATAATAGATACAACATATACGACGAAGCAATATATTCATGGATTTTTCCACTTTATAGACATATTTGACATATTTGGACTGATGCAACTTATAGGGCGATGCGACGTGTACGGCGGAAAATACAGTAATGCCAAAAGTTATCTGATCTCACAGCTAAACCTAAAATATCTAACAAACAATATGTCAAAGGAAAGATAACTGAATTAGGTTTTAAAGGATCATATCTGCAGATGTCTTGACGCACAGGTATGAAGTGTTCTCACGTGCTTATGCTGCTAAAACTAATGAAAGAGCAAAACATGAAACAAAGGTTGAGGCAAATGTACAAAGTCAGCAGCAGGATCCTGTGACCCCATTGTGACAGAGCACACATATCTACAGTAGATGAGTAACAGGTGGGTGGACAGGATGCCTTTTTCATGTAACATGATTTATTCTCTTTGTATTCAATATTTGATTTGTTCGTCAGCTGTAACAAACGGCTGAAAATGGGACAGATGGAGGTGCAAAAAAAATAAATAAAACCCACATGCCAAACTAAGAAAACATCCACAGATCTCACACATACGCTGATGAAGCCCGTCTTCTGTTTGCTTGGATTGTTAAATATGTCAGAACAAAAACAGAAGGTGATGTCAGCTTTAGATCAAAGATCTCTCTCTTTCTCTCGAATCTTGAAAATATTTGGATTAAAAGAATTTGTAATAAGAGCTCACAAAACAGATCCATGTGCTGCCGTGCATCGTTTCCTTCAGAGGACTACATGGGAGGTGTATTACTCCGTATTTGAATATTCCTACCACAGACAGGAAACAGGCAAAACAGTATGACCACCTGTGCTCCTTATCAGCTGAACTTGGCTCGATAACAGCAGCACGGGTTGCTGCTGACCCGACTGAAGATCTGAAGACACCATCTTCAGATTTCTGACACGGATACAATAGTTTGTCTTCAAGATAAATTGAACAAAGTGGGCCGTTCAGTTGTCTCTTGATGCTATAAGCAGCTCTTTGAAAAATGTGTTTTCTCTACGTGCATCTCACGAACAATGAATGTCCCCGTTCCTTTTAACTTCCATTAAAGCTCGTCTTCAGAGAAGAAAACCACTGTAGGAAGAAAGTAATCCAGTTTAGAGCACAAACATGGCTGGAACATGCTGTTGCGTTTAACCACAAAAGGTTTGACAAATGACTGAGAGGTATTGTCAAAGATCCAAACACCCAAAACAGGACTTTTCACGCCAGAGATAAAGATTTCTTGGCAAAGTCTCAGTGTTTATCTCCTTATATCAACACAACTGTGTGCCGAGAGCAAATTAAACGTCACTGGGTTTCACAGCTTGTACTTCAACTCAGACTGGTGAAAATGGTTTTTTTTTTAAAACCAGGTTTGTCCCATTGAGATCAAAAGATCTTTTACAAGAGAGCCCTGGCCATATATATATGGTTATATAGCATTTTTTCCTCCATGTTTCAACGTGACTTATGCCGTAAAACGAGTCCGTGATTATGGACTTTTTTTTTTTTTTTTTTTACGTAAATCTCAATTACAGCAACGTTTTTGCACTGCAGCCTGTGTTCAATCCAATTTTTTTTAATTTTTTATTAATAGTCTTTCAACTCAAGAGGATATTAAAACTATTTTCTGACTTTCAACTAAGCGCTTCATTGGCTGATATCCGATATGTTAAAACTTATTTGGCTGATAACTGATACCGATTTTTTTCTAGACCTACTTACAGAGACTACATCGCTTTCTCTGCTGTGGAATTAAAATACATTATTCTGCATGGTCTTTGTCAGTTTGACCTGCTACCAAATGCAGATGCTGAAAAGGGGACAGAAAATGATGTAACACTTCAACTTGGATTATGTTTAATGTCAAATTTATTCATGACATTTACTCTCTCTCTAACACAATGACAACACTTGAACAGTGCAAATTTGTACATTTTCACAAATCTAAACTCAAGGGCGCGCGTGACGTCATAACATTGTGCTGAAACAGCGCCTTTTATATCGGTGCGTTATTTTGATGGAATGGCCGACGTCCGATATTTAACTTTATCGTCAATATCGGCCGATACCGATACCATGTCGATAATATTGTGCATCCCTACTTTATTTATAACGTTATGCTTATTAAACGTTATAATTCTTTTTTTTTTCTTCCAGTAAATCGATTATAGATTTTAAACTCCAAAAAAAGCCAAAAAATTAAATAAAATCGTTGCAGGTGTTCGATCCATTCATGACGTGGAAGGAAAAGTCTACAACTTCCTGGTTCTAAAACAATTTAAAACAATCTTGTCTAAAATTACACGGACATCTGAGAATATACTAATAAATAACTAGATAAACTTGGAAGAGGCTTTTCAGGAGATTGTGCTGCTCATTCACGTTTTTTTTCTTCTTTATGTTAAATCATTCCTTCAATGAAAATAATTTTTCAAGACTGTAAGAGTTTAACTGCATCCAAAGTCAACTCTTCTTTTGAATATTTACTCCAAATAAAACGCTGGCTCAAACTTGCAAAGCAGCACATATCATGTGCACGACATGTTAACTCATATATTTACTACATGATGGCACGTTTAGTGCACTTCAGGAGACTTTGGACACATTACTCAACCAGAATACAATAAAAGTCTCTGCTGGAGAGCAGACTGAATGCTGTAAAAAAATAATTAAAAAAAAAAATCTGTTTTTTTACAGGAAGAGTAGGAGACACCAAGACCAGGGCGGGGCAAGTAACGTTAATTTAAACTAGATACGGTTTCTGTGGAGTGCCTAAAAACAACACAAAGCCTACCTTTGTAATGTCTTTTGAATAAATTATATTCATTGTCATGTTACTAGCAGCAGTCAGTGTTTGTAACATATTGTTTCTGTCATCAACTAACATGACTGATGTTTCAAGAGACTTTAAATCGAGTTAAAGGATAAAATTGATCAGAAAGCTGCTTGGAGGTCCAGGAGCCCAACAGCTAAGGAGCAACATGATTATAATCATATTTCATTACAATACCCTTTATAGTTTGAAAGTGTGGTCATGAAGGTTACAACAAGTTTTAAGATCTGGATAAATTTCAGCAATGGGGAAATCTCTTTTTTTTTTTTAACCTTGTATGAAAATTACCCTTTGGTCTGAACTCTTTAAACATAATTCAGAAAGAAAAGAATAACTTTGAGTGTTTTTCTTCTGCTAAAACTGAAGAGAATCCCAGAAAGACCAACAATTTCATAAGAACCCAACAGGTCATGGTCAGGAAGCTGAAGATAAAGAGGACTTTAACCTCAACGCACCTCATGAATTCATGGCATTTAGTGCGTTAAATTCAGGAATGTCAAAAACAAAAAAAGTTAGACGAAAATATTAGGGGGGTTTTTTAGCGACACTGCCTCACAATCAAAAAGTCTTCCGATTAAATAAATCTAAAAGTTGCTTCAACATAGTGCACGCAACCATCTTTATACTTTTTTTTTTTTTTTTTCTCATCGCAATTTCTGATTTGACTTTACATTCTTCTTAAAAAAGTAATTTACCTCATCCAATCCTGGAAATGTTCTTGCATCATATCAGTTTCCTTTGTTGCATCATAAACTCCATATTTTAACAAAAATGTAAAAACTTCCATATTCATTGCATTTTATTATTATTATTTTTTGTCTTAAAGAGCCATATGCTTCTTTTCCTTGCCTCCTGAACGTAACATCAGTTGTCCCTGATGTAAAAGAGCCCGTCAAACATCCACACGCATCTGCAGCTCCTCCAACAGAGCATCACAATCCTTCTCCTGAGACTCCCAGCTAGGACATTCAGAGGCCCAGATGACCGTGTGGAAACAGTTTCTTGGTTAAAATTATTATATTTGACTACATCGTCACAAAAAAACAATTTGATTCTAAATTTATACACAGATTAAGAGGTGCATCTGTCAAAACGGATCGTTATTTTAAAATGGCACGCACACACAATCATATTTACTAATTAAATTCTTTATTTGCAAACAGTTCACAACCCTCTGGATTTATACGAGTCTCGCTGAACGCTGTGTTTGCCTCGTGAAACCACATTCACTTTGTTCATAGCACTAAAGCACGCAGGCTGAGATTGTGTTATGTGTTGACACCGTAAACATATCGAGCTGCTGTAGCTTCAAGCTGTTTCAAAGCCACAGGTTTTAAAGGTATGCTGCTCTTCTGCAGCTACACAACAGCAGGAGGAACTCTTCATGTGTGCAGTCAATATGAAAGTAAAGCCGTGCGTGAACAGAGTTCACTAAAGACCAGAAACTAAAAATGTGTGCGAGCTCCTGTTTGCATCTTGTTTTGCGCGTTTCCAACCAAACAGCAAAAACACATTTTGTGACCTGAATGAGGTATCAAAAAGTCCATGCTCAAGAATCCAGGTACACAATCCAACAATTTTCAGTCAAGTCATCGGGACAGTTTCTTTTTTTTGCTGAAACGTTTCACCTTCCATCCAGAAGGCTTCATCGGTCAAGGAAACACACAACACAAAACTGATTCATCCCTAAACAGCTTACTCCAAAGTGGAACAAACCAGTTATGTTGGTGCTAAGATGGTGTCTTTGGCACGCCCCCTCCTCTGGTGTTGTATACCTGGATTATTGAGCATGGACTTTTTTGGTTTTGAACCAGTTTGACATTACTGTCAACGAGGACGAGTGCTGGCACCAGAGGAGTGGGCGTGCCAAAGACACCATCTTAGCACCAACATAACTGGATTGTTCCACTTTGAAGTAAGCTGTTTGGGGGAAGAATCAGTCTTGTGTTGTGTGTTTCCTTGACTGATCAAGCCTTCCGGATGGAAGGTGAAATGTTTCAGCAAAAAAAGAAACTGTCCAGATGACCCGACTGAAAATTGTTGAATGAGGTATATCGTCTCCTTCACCGATAATAATTATGCGATCTGCAAAAACAACTTTTCTACAAAAATTTTGCTAAAAATGAATAAATAAATAAACAGTCGTATGTCGGAAACCATGCTGCCTGGGATGACAGACGTATGAACCGATAAAGCCAAAGTGAAAGAGAAGAAACAACCCCTCTTAGGTTAGCTCAACTAAAAAGACTTTAATGGGGCATCCTGGTGAGGCAGCCGGCTCATGTGTGCAACACAACCTTCTCAGTAACATTTGAGCAGGAGGCTAATGGCTCAGAGTTGGAGGTTGGAGTCATTTTCCATCATAAACATTGCACAGAGATGTTCCGTTCAGTGAAAATGTTGATGAACGCAGACCGTTTAGAGACTGACCTAGGCCTGTCGCAATAAACAATAAATCAATTAATCACATGATAAATTAAAATTATCGTCCTTGTTTTCATTTATCGGCTTTATCGTTTCTTTGTGTCTCTCTCTTTTTACTGAAGACACTGGATGACAAAAGGCTCAACTCCGGTGCTCTTCACTGATCCCTCCCTTTCTCTTTTCTCTTTAAAATTCATTTAAACCATCCAAAAATCACGTTTTTGGATCTTTAAAAGCAGCTAAGCTGAGAAACTAAGCTACGAGCGAAGGTCGACTTCGGGGAAAAAAACCTCTGTCTTGTCAAAGCTCCGAAATTCATGGCTGAAACCCATGCCATTGTGTGAAAAGTTGTTTTTCTCTGCAAAAAGCAGCTTAGAACTTTTTTGATTTTTTTTAATTAAAAGCTTTGTGTGACAAATGCTATGCTAAAGAGCTCAAACTACACAGAGCGTCCGCCATTTTGAGAACCGAAAAAAGGAAGGAGAGACAGCCCATGTCACGTCAAGTGGCCTCCCTCCCCTTTTTCTTAAATAGACACGCTGCTCGCTCCCTCACTATCCATCCTTCGGTTCAAACCGTCTTATACTGCCATTTGGTGGACGAAAAAAGTACTACACACAAAACAAATTAACCAACAAAGTCCATGGTCAATAATCCAGGTATACAATCCAACAAATTTCAGTCAGGTCATCTGGACAGTTTCTTTTTTTTGGGTGCTGAAAAGTTTCACCTTCCATCCAGAAGGCCATAAGTCAAGTAAACACACAACGCATAACTGATTCTTCCCCCAACAGCTTACTCCAAAGTGGAACAAACCAGTTAAAGCAAAAACAAATTAACCAACATTTCTTTTTAAATTTGACAATAATTACCAAGTATTGTCAAATTTCAAACAATATTATCGTTTATCGCAATAATTTCTGAAACAATTAATCGCCCAGCAAAATTTGTTATCGTGACAGGCCTAGACTGACCACTGATAAAAGTCTTACCAGCATCACAGGCATGACAACAGTTATGAAGTCATAATCAGCAGCAGCTGTCAATCAATTCTGTAGAGGAAGGAGAATGAGACCTTAGGCACAGTAATGGAAAAAAGTACCGTAATGATTCATTTGCTGCTGAACGGCGTTCCTTTCAGAAGAACATGGTCGGCTCATCTTCTATAAACAGAGTTTGGGCATTTTAACAGCAGATGATGTTCTGCAGAAGCCTGAGCGGTCATGAAAACTAGTCCTGTAGGAAACTCCACCTACTACTACTGGGCTACTTTTTTATTAATTTCTTTTTTGTTTCTCTACTTAGCTATTGTTTATAAATGTTAAATCTAAATGTTTTTTCCTCTTCCACCTCTTTTTATATTATAACTGAGCTCAGCCGTTTGTTGTTGGTTCATATAGTCTAAAGCACGTGTCAAACTCAAGGCCCGCAGGCTAAATCTGGCCCTCGTAAACATTTATTTGCCTCCTACAAAAAACATTTTTAATGTAGCTTGCACATTAAATAAAAATAAAAATGAGGTTAAATTAAAATCTTTAAAGGCAGCTCTAAGATCTGGTTCTTACATCTGCTGTAATGGTCCCAGTCTGCTGGACAAGTTAACCCCTTCATACAATAAAATTAAATAAAAAGAAACGTACACAGCCTGGACTAGTTTTTATCTCAGCTCAAGCTGCTGCAGAACATCAGCTAAAAGTACAAACTGTTTATTGCTCAGCAAACAAAGAGAGCTTTGGTTGTTAACATACTGTTCACATTTTGGGAAAAATCCATGACTTGACATGTACGACAATGAAATGAGGTGTAGATTCAGCAATAGCAAAAACGGGATGGATTTTTTTGTATCGTTTCAGTCAGTGTAGGTGGCGGTGGACACTTGAGTAGGCCGCCTGTTGAAAAGGCAGAACACTATCCTCCTGAGTACAACAATGCACTTACAGAGACATGGGTTTGTTCCGAGTTCAGCTGCCGAGAGTTTCCCAAAGCTTCCTGCTATTCTATCTACTGGGTTGTGAGTGTGAGAGAAAAGATTTGTAGCTGAGAAGATAAAAAAATAATACAAAAGAAGAATTTACAGCCACATGGTTCAAAGGAGAAAGTTGGGTTTTGATGCAAAACAGCAACAACAAAAGTTTTTACTTTATAAGAGATTATGGAACAAGCTAATCTTATCTCACACTGTTGTGTTTGAAAAGGACCAGCATTAAGTTTGTTAAGTAGTAAAGCATCAACCGGAACAGTTTCCTTTCCGTTTACAGCTTATGTAAGAGTTGTAAATTTAAAACGTAATGGAGATGAGGTGCCATTTTAAAATAAGGCTCCCCTTATAGATTATAGATACGTTATCAATTCCTCTATAAAACACTTTATAAATCATTAATAATTGTTATGCATAGGCCTGTCACGATAACAAATTTTGCTGAGCGATTAATAGTCTCAGAAATTATTGCGATAAACGATAATATTGTTTGAAATTTGACAATACTTAGTAATTATTGTCAAATTTAAGAAGAAATGATGGTTAATTGGTTTTGAGTGTAGTACGTTTTTTGACCACCGGATGGCAGTTAAAAGACTGAACCGAAGGATGGATAGTGAGGGAGCGAGCAGCGTGTCTCTTTAAGAAAAATGGGAGGGAGGCCCCTTGACGTGACATAGGCTGTCGCTCTTTGGTTCTCAAAATGGCGGATGCTCTGTGTGGTTTGAGCTCTTTAGCATAGCATTTTTCACACAAAGCTTTTAACTTAAAAATAATCAGTAAACAAGTTCTCAGCTTTTTTTTTTTGCAGAGGAAACGTTTTAGACGAAGGCACGGGTTTCAACCGTGAATTTTGGAGCTTTGCCAAGACAAAGGTTTTTTCCTGAGATCGGCCTGTTAGCTTAGCTCGTAGATTAGCTTCTCAGCTTAACTGCTTTTAACGATCCAAAAATGCAATTTTGGACAATTAAAACAGATTTTAAAGAGAAAGGGAGGAGTCAGTGAAGAGCACCGGAGTTGAGCCTTTTGTCATCCAGTGTCTTCAGTAGAAAGAGAGAGACATGAAGAAACAATAAAGCTGATAAATGAAAATGAGGTAGATAATTTTCATTCATCATGTGATTAATTTATTTATTGTTTATCGTGACAGGCCTAATTATGCATTAATTAAGGGTGACAGAGACAAAACTGACCAGTTTGTTGCCAAATACTGAGCCAAATCTGTTCACCAATATATTTCATCTAGAGTTGTTATAATAAACATTTCAGACTAAGTTACTACCTTGTTAAGCACAATAAGCATTTTTAAACCTCTTTTTTTTAGGATATAATATTAGTTGTAGATACTTATAATGCAGTGACAAAATACAATATATTATGCTAAAGAAATGGGTTTACAAATGTTTATTGTGCTTACAAGGTAGTAACTTAGTCTGAAATCCATCCATCCATTATCTTTACCCGCTTATTCCATTTTGGGTCACGGGGGTCGCCGGTGCCCATGTCCAGCAATCACTGTGCGAGGGGCGGGGTACACCCTGGATGGGTCGCAAGTCCATCACAGGGACACATAGAGACAAACGAGACAAACAACCATTCACTTTCTCATTCACACCTAGGTACTTAGTACCACTTAGTCTGAAATGTTTAATATAATAACTCTAGATGAAATATATAGGTGAACAGATTTGGATCACTATTTAGCAAGAAACTGGTCAGTTTTGTCTCTGTCACCCTTAATTAATGCATAATAAGCAGTTATTAATGATTTATAAAGTGTTTATAGAGGAATTAATAATGTATCTATAAACTATTTATTAGCATCTATAAGGGGAGCCTTATTGTAAAGTGGTACCAAAGATGATTTTTCACAACAACATTTTTCCATCCATGCTGCCACAAGTCTGATCATAAACTAAAATCATGTGTTTGATTAAGTTAGCTCTTGATCTCTGGGGGGAAAAAAAACAAACAAAAATAAACATTGTAATGTACCAGAAAGATTGGCTTGTATTTTCGTCAAAAATGTCTTTAAATTGGCATTCACGTTTCAAAAAAAGGACAAAATCTCTTGAATAGGGAACTTTTTGATCTTTGAGTTTTATGCTTTGATCGGAGGAGCCGGAGTGTGACCGAGCAGAGGAAGAAGCCAGCTGAACTAATTCCTCTCACACATATACTGCCTCAGAAGTGGCCATTTGATTTATCCGCTGTAACCAAGTGAATCCTGAACGCACCTCGCAGAGATCGGGATCAGCGGTGACACCAGAGCGTTCATCTTTGTCAGGTGGAATGGATGCAGTCGCTGTGTGTGACCAGTGAGAGGGGTGACTGGAGTCCTGGCTTTAGGCTGGCATACATATAAATATTAAATGAGTCCGAGCCTGGGACTCTTATACATCAAACTAGAACCAGCAGCAAGAGCGGGACCCTGCTGTCGCCTCGTATCATCGACATCTGGAGGCCAACGACTGGGCTAGAACTAACTTTGCAATGCAGTATGGAGTACTCCATATTTACTGCAGTTTGGTGCAAAAGCTTTAAATTATCCCTGATTTCATCACGTTTTACTTCAATGAGCCAGACATGGTTGTGCTGTAAATTTGCTCTCATTTCTTAGTATATTTCTTTGTAGCAACAAGAACAAGGTGATTTTCAAATGGCTTTTTGCTGAACACTTGGCATGCTGTCAAAATATTAACGATACATTCATTTCCCAGCGCTTGTTTCAGGTCTTTGCCGCATTAGTCCTACTTCACAAAATACAACTTTCAGGTCCAGACCATCTGCTGTAGATAATCTTGTTTTAGGTCTGACACTGATTTCTTTGTCCTCCACTTGTCCAGTTTCCTATTTTTAATGCACTGCAAAGTACGTTGATATGGTCAGGTACAACGACTGGCTGGAAAACGAGTGGGGAAAGCAGTGAAGACAAAAAACTGACCGACGCTCAGAAAACCTGGAAAACTGTAGAACAAAACCACTTTTAAAAAAGTTTTTAAATGTCTGACTTCTTAGACGTATAAAAATCCAGGGCGTGGTGAAACGTTTGCACAAGAATGCAAATTTATAAATTTTATGTCTAATGATGTTTCTATTGAGTTGGGTGATTGTAGTTCAGTTTTTAGCAAACAAACTGTTTTATTACGCTTTTTTTATTATTATTAATTACAGTTTATTTTTAAAATAACATATTATGTACATATGCTTATGCATAAAGCTTAAAATAAAATAAGTTTGTTCACTGATCAAAAACAGCCAGTCATCGATACAAGTCAACACATTTAAAATTCACAACAAAAGTTAAATCTTAAAATCATTTATGTTCTGAACAGTGCAGTCAGAGGCAGCGTGCGGTGCACCGATCCATCACAGATACAACATTTAAATCCATTTCATGAAATACTTCTAATAAAGAACCATTGTAACAATAATTACAAGCTGTGACCTTGCATCAACGCTACTAATAAAGTTCGTTAAAGTTTAGGTTTACTGCCAGGCCTGCGTTCAGAACATTCAATCTATTTGTAGATTTTTCTAGCCTCATGACACGCCACGTTTCTCCTCTCGAAAACGGGAGTGTGCAACAAGAAACAGCCTCCTGTTTAAACAGATAACTGTCCCTCGGTGTAAAGACACCTGCCAGGTGCACCGCATCATCCATATTAATGCTGCCACCGATCGGAGAAAGTTGCTTATCGCCGTGTGTTACTTTGACCCTGCTACAAACCTCACATAAATAAACACACAGCAAGTAGAGCTATCGGCCTAATGGAAAAGTAAAAGGGCTGCCGTGGTTGACTGGAGCAAAGCAAACACAGAGAGACAGATAGGACAACTGGAGGCAGGTAGAATACACACAGGACATTCACGCACACACACAACCTCGTCTAGAGGGGTGACAGAGGCAGTGGACTGTTCACATGCAGCAACACACAATCAGCACTCTATACGCAACAGGATGCAGTTACATGTGCACAGGTGTCACGTCTTGCTGTACACCTGGAGCTTGCATGTCTATGAAACCAAATACGGGCTGGGGTTTTGGTTAAAGAAATTTACACAGAGTCCATAGGAGCATACGGTTCACTAAATACTTGTACACAATGGTGTACACATGTGGTGTTCCCATGACTTTATCGTTTGTAGTGTATTTAACGCACGATGTCCAAGACAAATTTCCCCTTGGGGACAATAAAGTATACAGCCATCTATCTACAAGTTGCATGTTCAAACCCTCTGAGGAAAAACTGCTTTTTTATTGGATAAACTTGGCAAAAACTAATCCAATCTAATGCAACATTGCTGCAAGTCCTGGAGGTCAGGAGGGGTCATTTCATAGGCTGCAGTTTGTGATGGAAATGTGTACCGCCTCGGGTGTTTCTAACGTGACTGCAAATGGCATTCACCTTCATTATTGATTAGTCTTCCAGGTGAGAGCTCAATTAAATCAACAAAATGTCAGGAAGTAGAGAGACGCGCCAACATCAGTTTTCAAAGTGTATTTTGACCAGAGCTCAGACTGGTTTTTGTTTCTTTAATTGAAAGGAAAAAAAAAGTTTTCTATAATTTCAGTAACCGTTGAGTTTAGAAATCAAGTCAGGCCTGATTTATACAAATAAGATATTTTGGAGCACTATAAACCAAAGCAAATGATGTTTTTCCTTCCAGTCATCCAGGTGGAGCTCAGAGACTATAGCTCACAGAAATGACAAACTCGTGGATAAAACTACAATAAATGGTTTTCACATCAGCAGAGCAGTGAAGTTGCTCACTCCTTTTTGTCACCACAACAGATGGAGTGTTTAAGGAAACGTCTAAGGCCACCTTTGGAGAATAACTACTCACTGTGACATGACAGTGAGTGTGAGAGGTTTAAAGCTGAATACTTCCTGATCTTCGCAGCTTGTGCTGACGTGCTCTCTCTCTCTCTCTGGGCCCTGAGAGCCTGGCCGGCACTTTAACATTAAAACGATCTTATCTCCACGCTTTAGCCTCTGTTGGTGTTCTGATCAGAAACCAGCCGGCTCGGCCACCGTACAGCCTTCACCCGGCTGACCGGTCTGAACGTGCTCCGGCTGTCGGGGGGGAAGGCGATCACCGGCACCCGGGGAGCTGAGCACGCCGACCGGCCAGAGCAGCCACCCCGGAGCCCCTGTCCATATTATCTCCACCAAATCAATGTCTGCCCACTGATACTAGCAGGCCTTTTATCACACTGCTCACAGCATCCTAAAGCCGCCGAGAAGAGGCATAACAGCGTGAAATCACATCTTCGCTTTGTCCCGCCGGGGCGGACCGAGCACCCAGAAAAAGCAGGCGAAGAACGGAAATCCTACCTTTCGACTCAGCGATGTCCCCGAATAGAAGTAGTAGGCTATTCCCAGGACCCACAGCACCGCGAAACACAGCAAAATTCTCGATTTCCTCCGCATGTCTGCGAAGGTTTTTGTATCTTTCAGTCCGCTCGCCCCGTGTGTTCCGCGGCTCTCCTCAGGGTGAGGCACCGGCTCGTCCCGGTCCGCCGTGTCCGTGCGGGGAGCTTCGCCGTGCGGCTTCGGCAGCCTTCGTCAGTCGGTGAGGGGGAGCAGGAAGCAGCGAGCCAACATCAGCGGGGGTTAGAGGGCAAACACTAAACCGACTCTAATCCAATCAAACCACGGGGCTCGGGCAGCCCTTACAGGAGGACCGGGGGTCGGCGGAGAGTCGAGCCGTGCTGTTCCGTGCTCGGGTCGGGCCGGACTGAGGGTGGAGGCAGGTCTATGGGAATGATTGTTGGAAATATTTAAACGCGTCTAGGAGCAGAGAGAAAATAATCACGCTTACATGACTTCAGTCAGTTGGCACGGTAGGGGGCGCCAGAGACGCTTTAAACCGAGTTAAAATGCAGCAAATGATTTCTAAAAAAAAGAAAGGGAAGAGGGGGGAAAAAAGGGTTCCAAACTTTCGGGACATTTTTATTTTATTTTACTTTGGCTGCTTTTTACACCAATTTTCTGTCCACTCCTATCACATGAACGTAACATGA
>NC_056499.1:18424339-18440837 GCF_014905685.2 Nematolebias whitei | reverse complement strand
AGACAGACAGACAGACAGACAGACAGACAGACAGACAGACAGACAGACAGATAAAAAACTTCTTTGATCCTTTCAGTTAGTCCAGTTGGAAACAGTTCTAGCTGATCTACTTTTTAAGATTTTACAAATAATGAGAATGTTCCTTTTTTGGCACAAATCTCCACATTTGTCTCTACATCATTTTACTTCTGGTACCTTAGGGTGGCACTGGATGATGGCAAACAGCGCCTCGTGGACAGCCATGAACACAGAGTGGTACACAGGTGGGCTCAGGTGGTTGAGAGGCAGCGACTGGAGCGCTCCAAGAATCATATTCACATGTTGAGGGTTTTTGATGAGTCCCTCCCCCTGACGCAACAACGATGTCATGGATGTCACGGTGGGAACGGTGAAGGAGCGGGTGAGAGAGTCATCCTGACTGGACGTTCTAACCAAGAACTGTAATATATAAAGATAACGTGTTAAATATCAAATACATGCACAGCTATGAGAATAGAAAGTTCTTCTACATACAGTATAACACACAAAACATAGACATTTTCTTTAGGAATTAACTTTTTTAAGCCCATTTAATCCTCATTTTATCCACCTTATTCCTAGGCCCCATCGTGCTTTGTGTGAATTATGGACGCGACTTCCAGCACGGACCAGATCTGGCATTTGTTATTGTGCCAACAGTACGAGCTAATGTAGTTTCTCTGAGCATTATGGATTTAATTTAAACCTGTGGGAACATCACCTGTCAGAGCTCAAACAGAACAATATAATCACACTGCTGCAGACGAGGGATGGAGGACAACTTGAAGAAGTGGCTGCAGATTACATCTACTAGCATATTTAGCTACTTCACTGACTCGGTTGCTTTCGAAGGTGAAGCAATGAACAACCTGAACCTGTGTGTTGTATTGTTTTTGCACTTTATGTTCTATGTTGCACAGTGATCCTGGAGAACGTTGTTTCAGTTCAATATGTACTTGTACGTAGCTGAAATGACAATAAACCCTCTCTGACTCTGAAAAGCTCTGAGGCGTATTAGTATCCACACAGTTATAAGGTCACTTGTGTTTTGTTAAGAGGTGGGACACAGTCTTATTCACCTTGAAGCAGACAGAGCCCAGCCAAAGCCTTAAAGTCACTGATTTAGTTTGGTCAGATTGTTCTGCAGCTGTGAAAAGCACAACAGGTACCTGAACTCCACAAGGCTATTTTAATCAACTTCTTGGTTGATAAATATATGTAAACACCCCCCACCCACCCCAAAAAAGTGTTTTATCTGCTAAACTGAATGCAAATTATTTTCTAATAAACCACGGTCCGTGCTTTGCTACCATATTTAACCAATGCTTACTGCTACTTCCTGTGTCTGACAGGAAGTGGTACCCATAATCAGAAAGTTGAGCCCCAAGGAATAAGGTGGACAGTCTTTACATCAAGTCATTGCATTGAGAGCACAGTTTCTTTGAGAAACAGACATCTGAACATTAAAATAACACAGACCAGCGATAACAAGAACGCTGTTCAACTTTCTTTAATTTAGAGGTGAGGTCATCCCGACAGCAAGATAGAGAACTGATGCTATCAGCAGGTTTTGGTTTTTTTATGTTTTGATGGCCTCGTGATTAGTTTCATATAAAAATAACAGAACTGTGATTATTATACACATCTGTCTATAAAATAATGCTCCTATTATCACTAGAGTATTCTCATTCTATTAAGTCTTAACTCCTATTAGAGTGTGAGGTCTTCTCACCACCATAGCAGAAATGATCTGAGGTGCGATAACCCACAGAGCTTTGGAGCAGGTCTCCGGTAACTGACAAGTGGACAGCAGCTTCGTAGTAACTACAGCAGACAGGACCTCCTGCAAAGAGTTAGAAAAGAGTTCAAGTACTAAGTCTTCAACATAAGTATAAGAAGTGTGATACTTACCATGCTTTATAAAATCCACTCAAGTACAAAGTTGTTTGATATTAAATACATTTACAAAGTGTGCTCATGTTAAAGAGTATCAGTGCAAACATTTTAAAGGAGAAGAGATCCTAAAGTACATTAAATTGTATAAGCTGAGTAGCTCGTTTCCTCTCAGTAATTACTGATATGCTCACTAACATCACACTGAAATTTGCCAGACTAAACTTGGACTCACCTTGTAGTTTCCTGCTCTAAGCTTGCTGACATCCAGTCCCTCTGTGACCATCAGCAGAAGCATGCTGAACTGATCTGTAGTAGTTTTCTCCAACAGGTGGCGCAACAGCCCCTGCACTGCAGGCTCAAGTTTCTCAACATCATTTATTGACAACCAAGGAGCTGAAAGCAAAGACATGAGAATTATCATGTGGCAAAGGGTACACATTTTAAACTTCATCCACTAAACACAGATGTACAAATAAAGGTGAAAAAATAAATGAATGTGATCAAAAAAATGAACCGATACATTATTTAGTACGATTATGCAAGATTTAATACTAATTCTGTAGAAATTATACCGTAAAGGTACAAGATGATTGATTTTTTTGGCAAATACACAGTAAAAAATATCTAAAGTTCAGCTTAAATTTCATTCTTAAGCATGTCCAGCTAAATCTGATTTAAATAAGAGAATGGCTAACCTGAAAAGCTCATGTTTAATATGCACAATATTCATACATAATTTTTTTTTAAAAAAGCAAAACTGTGGGTTTAAAGTACCTTTCAGAAGTCTGAGCACATTCTGCAATATCTGAACATAAAGCTCCTCCATCTCTTCACCTTGCTCCTCCTCTGCTTTCAGAACTTCCAGGGTTTTATAAAATGCAGACAGGAAGTGGAGAGAGAAAAGCAGGAAGTCCATGGGCCTTGGCGCAGAGCTCATTTCTTTGAGAATCTGCTGGCAGATTATCTGATAAAGGGTCATATGGGTGAGCTGGGTGCTCATCTGTTTGCTCTCAGTTTCCACCGATAACAATGCCAGCTCACAGTTCAGCATGACAGTAACAACTTCAACAACAAAGGCTTGATCGAAGATGCTGGCTGGCTGGATGGTTGCATCACGGTGATGCTTTAGCACGAACTCAACAGCTGATCCAAGCAAAGAAGTTGTTCTAGCCAGCGTTTCAATTAAATCTGAATCCATGGGTTTGCTTCTTCCCAAGTTGGAGATAATTGTCTGGGAGAATGAAGTCAGAGAGGCCAGCAAAAGATAAACAGATGGCATAGAAGATTCTGAACTGGATAATACACCTACCATTTTCTTACTCGTTAAAAAGGAAGCAAACTGGTCTAGGTTGAGCTTGACACTGATTCTTCTGGTTATAATCAAGTGGACGAAAGCTTTTATGAAGCCCTGAGCTGCTTTGACAACATCGTGCCAATCGGCAAATGTTTCTTGAAGTTTAGTGTGGTTGCTATGCCAGAGGAAAGATGACAGAATCATCTGAAGTAGAGTGCCACCATGCATGAGCTTCAGAACACTTTGAAAGTTAGTACCTTCAAGGAGAAAGGTCAGAGCCCTGGACAGCTTTCCTAAAAATGGCGGTTCACTTTTAGATTCAGGAAACTCAACGCTCGCCTGGTCCAGCTGTCTGGATGTGGAGGTAAATGTGAAGAGGAGGAGAAGGAAGATACCGGAAAGATCCTCAGAGCTCATTCCATCTGGATTGAGGGCTGTTAAGATTTGAAACAAGTTTAAAATCTCCTTGGTTTGTGCGTCTGTCAGCAAAATATGCACCTTTCTCATTTTAGAAGACGTTAAAATATCCTCAACTATAGCCTCGGTCATCACCGCTGAGAAAACAGGCTGACTAAGATCGATCTCTGAAGAAAGAGCGGCAGTTTCTTTCTCGTGACTGGTCAGAAACTTTGGAAAACCTTTGGGTGTGCATCCTGTTTTGAGCACACGGATAACCCTTTGTGAGAGGGACTGAATGGTGGCGGAGAAAACTGAAGCCAGCTCTGAAAACGATGAGCTCTGAATTAGCTGTGAAGAGATGACAGAGAAAGTCAAACTGCCAGGTGGATGATGTTTGGACCTTTCATTCTCTCCGTTTAACAATGAACTGACAAGCGTGTGTGCTATATGGCCAACATCTTTGCCACTCAGGTGAGTAACAATCAGAGGCAAATTGGATACGATAAGATACCAGTGTGCTACAGGATAAGTGCTGGCATTTACACTACCTATCTGGCCATCCCAAACCTGCTCTCCAGCCAGTCTCACCTCCAGCTCCGACTTGGCCACAATAAACTGAACTGCTCTCTTCAGCAGTGCTGTAGTGCTGCTTTCACAGACTAAAGCGCTATCCAACAAAACCTTTTTCAACTGCTGTAAAGTGAGGAGTTTGAGCAGCAAACAGCTCATGGGACTGAAAGAGGGAGAGGGATGAAGATGTGAAGGTAAAACTGAACCTGATACGAGACTCTCAATGTGGGCCAGGAGTGGAGAGCAGGAAGGAGGTTCTGTGTCATCCTCAGCTCCCGTCAGCAATGAGTCAACAGATGTGTATTTGCTGCAGTGGATGCAGAAGAGCGTGTCCACTTCCACCCAGGTGTATCTGAGCAGGACAACGGCCTCTTGTGTCTTCTGCTCCCAGTTTGTCTCCATTTTTAACTTTGAAACTTTCCCTGACTTTTTGCCATCCACATTAATTTTGCCTTTCTTTGAAACTTTCTGACCTGAGCTTAAACTTGGTTTTAAAGAGGTTTTGTCCGCCACCAACAGATGCAGTAACTGCTTGATTGTTTGTTGCATCTCCTCCATTAAGCTTTTGCTCTGCCTCACTAAGGGAACAGGAGTGGAGTTATCTAAAGTCTTCAGACTAAATAAAACAATGTGAAGCAGCTGACTGAGACTGAAGAGTTTCAGAGACGCATCAGTTCTTTGATTCCTGTGATCTCCACCAGTCTCCATCATCTCTGCCTCCCTTTGCTCTTTAACCAAGCCAGGTAGAATGCATGCCCTGATGCTCTTCAACACTGACGAGCAGATCTCAAGGACCTGAGAGGACGGTGTGTCCAAAAGACAAGTCCTGAGGGATGTGGAGATGCTGTCAGAGAGCAGAGGAGGTGGACAATCATCTTGAGCAGACTGACAGATTACAGACAGGAGGATGGAGAAGAGACGAGACAGCTGACGGAGTTTAGTGTATGTCTGGATAAGACTGCAAACCATGATCTGTTGGCGGGGAAAAATAGTTTAATAATGACTCTTTGCAAAATTTAATTTGTGAAATGTATAACTGCCTAAATCCAAACCTGTCTGGCCCGTTGCACTTGTGTTTCCAGGTCTTTAGCATTTACCCAAGCTGAGGATAACAGCTGGTCCAAGTTAGGTTCAAGAATCAGATGATTGAGACTCAAAAGCACTTTTAAACACCGGTACCAGGCTGGTATGCTGAAAGTCAACACATTTTTTTTTTACTGTTGGGCTAAACTGCTTTAAATGTGGAAAAAATATATAAATAAATTCACAAAACTACATCAACAAGACTTACCTTGGCTGGGCTTCATTAAGGAGCATTTGGGCCAAGGCTCTGTAAAACCGGAGCTGGACATCTGCATGCCGGATCCTGTCTGCAGCTGCATTGTAAATATCTGCAGACAGAACCTGATTTAACAGGGACTCTACAGCCTGCAGAGCCAGGCTCCAGCTCTCTGGGGAAGAAGAACCCTGATGCTCAGGATGGAGATCTAAAACTGGGACCAGTCTGACCAGAAAATAAAAACACAGCATTCCCTGCTCCTCGTCACGTTCTCCTCGTACTTTTCCGTAGCTTTCCAGAAAGAACTTGAACAGCAGAGACGACGTGTCGGACTTCAAAGAGTAAAGAGACTGTTCACAGTCATTCTGAGCATTCAGTTTGCAAAGTAAAGCACTAACTGGCTTCAAAGTCCATTTTGAGCCTCCTGAAACCTGTTTTCCAGATGGACCTTTAGATGGAAAAAGTTCTGCCTTGTATGAAGCCAGGTGCTCAGAGGGGAAGAGAGCCAAGTGAAGGATGGAGTCGATCTTGGTGCGGATGTCTCTGCGCTGCTGCTGACGGAGGTGCAGGTGTGAGTGAGAAGCTGTGAATTCCTGAGAGGTCAGTAGGTATCTCAGCAGCACCAACGGTTGAATGAGCTGGTTGGTGACTAAAGTGAAGACTCTGTTCGAGTTGGCTTGTTGTTGTTGCACCGACAAATAGCAAGACAGCACCTGAAGCAACGCTTCAAATAAATTAGCTGAAGGCTGTTTTTTCTCAGACTTGGAGTTTGCATCAAACACTGGCTCATCTAGTAGATTGTCAGGTTCAGTCTGCAGATCCTCCATCATCGTTTCATGTTGACTTGTGTCAGGTTCAGTCCTTTGACGGGTCATGGAATGGGACTTCTGTATCTCATTGCTGGCCAATGAGCAGAACTTGGCCAGAAGGTTAACCATCAGTTCATACTTTGTGGTGAAAACAGATGAAAGTGCAGGAGAAGAGAGAATGCAGAGTAACACACTCATTATGCTGGACACACACACAGGAGGGCAACCATGTGCATAGTCCTGCAGTTGGTCAAGCAGCAGCTGAAGGCACACAGAGAAAAATCATCTTTAAAACCTTTTCTGATTGATTTAATTTATGATGTGTCCTGATAAGAAACGCTATAACCAGATAATTAATTCAAAAGACAATTCAGGATGCAGTCACACTGTTGTAAAACAAAAAAAGTACTTTTACATAACAAATACGTTTATATTGAATTATTGGTTCACCTGCACCATGTTGAGTCTCAGAGTGATGGACTTCCCCTGCTTGAGGAAAGACTGTAGCTTCCGGCTGTGAAGCACATCATCCAAATAACACCACAAACCTTCCAACACATGCTGTGAGAACTCCATCTTCTTACTGTACCAGCTTGTGAGGGCATGAGTGCACCAGTCCAGCAGTACCTGCAAACAGAAGGAGCCTCAGAGCCTTAAACTGCAAACAAGAAAATCATCAACCTTTTGAGCACATGTTAAGCATCAGGTCACAAAATTGAGGAATGTGGTTCGGATCTTAATGGAGTGTTTTCTTTGAGTAGCTGAGCTTCTGAAAATCTTACTTAAGTCATGGTGCAGCAATTGATGTACAACAAAACTCCACTAAATATCAGACATACTGAGAAAATCCAGCCACAAGATTGAGAATGCGATCATTTAAACGGTTGAACCAAACTGGCACGGCTGCATCTAAAAAGAACAAAACAGATGGACTTTGATCATTGATACTGATCATTCTTCCTAAGAAGTAGTGGTCCTCAAGGGACTACTGTCCTGCATTGTATGTATATTTCTCTGCTTCAGCGCAGCTGATTTTGTTGAACGGGTTAATAACAGGTTTATGCAAAACTTCATGGCATGCTGAGGTGGTGATTCAATCATCTGAATCACATGACTTGAAGCATGACTTCTGCCTCAAGTGGAGGAGTTCAAGTATCTTGGGGTTTTGCTCACGAGTGAGGGAAGAATGGAGCGCGAGATTGACGGATGGTGCAGCATCTGCAGTATTGCGGACCCTGTACTGGTCAGTTGTGGTGAAGAGGGAGCTGAGCTGTAAGTCAAAGCTCTCTGTTTACCATTCAGTCTACATTCCTACCCTCACCTATGGTCACGAACTCTGGGTAGTGACCGAAAAAATGAGGTCGTAGATACAGGCGGTTGAAGTGTGTTTCCTCCGCAGGGTAGCTGGACTCTCCCTTAAGAGATAGGGTGGGAAGTTCGGTTATCCAGGAGAGACACTGAGTAGAACTGCTGCTCCTCCACATCGAGAGGAGCCAGTTGAGGTGGTTTTTGCATCTGGTAAGGATGCTCCCTGGGCGCCTCCCTAGGAAGGTGCTTCGGGCATGTCTGATTGGGAGGAGACCCCGGGGAAGACCCAGGACATGCTGGACAGTCTAGATCTCTCAGTTGGCCTGGGAACACCTTGGAGTCCTCCCAGATGAGCTGGAAGAGGTGGCTGTGGAAAGAGATGTCTGGGCCTCCCTGCTCAAGCTGCTGCCCCTGTGACCCGACTTTGGAACAAGTGGAAGATAATTAATGAATGAATGGATGGATGGATGGATGGATGGATGGATGGATGGATAGATGGATGGACTTGAAGCAGAGAAAACATCTACAACATTCATGTCAGGCAAAGATCATTTAATTCATGTATGTAAAACAGCATCTTTAAATAAAACACACGAGTTTTCGCTTTTCTAATCCTTGCAAGAATAAGCGTCTGTAGTAGTTTTCCCTGATTTTAGTTGTTACCTGTTCTTTGTTGGGCAGAAGACACTGAGAGGACATCCAGGCAAACCGAGCCAGCTTTAGCCTGTCCTCCCATGGAGTCTGTGGACTCTTCAGTTTCAGGTAAATACCCGAATAGATGGCAGACATCGCTGCAGCACAGCTGGGGCAGACCTGGCTGCTACAGAAAAAATAAACACACAATAAGTGTAAGTGTACGGACAGACAAACGGTTTATTTACGAGAGCAGATTGTCTCACGTGAAGAACACGACAATCTCCCATGCTATCAAGCTAACAACCAGACTGTTTACGTCAAAAATAACATTTGGGCCGGTATGTGTCTACACGCGAACATTCCATCCCTTGGATTAACTTTTATTACTTTATTTAGTTATTAAAGATGTATTTTTAATTTTGTTTTTTTTACCGTAAGTTGTAAGATATCACCGCACGTGTCAGCCGTTTTTTCAGGATTTATTGAACTTTCAACCCAGCTACCAGGCCAAAGCATACGAGAGTCGATATGATCGATCGGGCAATAAATCGTATTTACATTCATTCATTCATTCAACCTTTATTTAGACAGGTAAATCACATTGAGCCTCGAGGACTCATTTACAAGAGAGACCTGATTTACAGTTTTCATGACCTTTTTCACTTATTAAAAGTTATCAAAAATCTTGCTTGGATGAAAAAAAAAGTGAACTCTACAAAATAGCTAACGCATTAGTCTCAGCCCCAATATTTTTATTGTGAGGCAAAATGTCAGTATCTAAACTAACAATACACATAAATTTCTTTATCATGTAAAATGCCACACAATAACCACTGTTTTATCAAGAACATTGCTGTAATAATGTGATTACAGTACTTTTTTTTTGTTTGATTGGGTGTCGCAACATAAATAAAAACAGATAGATAGATAGATAGATAGATAGATAGATAGATAGATAGATAGATAGATAGATAGATAGATAGATAGATAGATAGATAGATAGATAATTATATGTTACCTCACAGCAGCCCTCTTCTTTTAATGTTTGATTTTAACAAATGTTTTTAAAGCATGAAAAAATATAATTTTAAGCATGTCTTGATGTAAAGTGGTTATTCACTCGACTAGGAAATACTAAGTGATCAGACTTTGTAACTGGTAAATATGACTAATTTAAATTAGTTACGATGTACTTAAAAATTGTATTAATTATTGCTCACTATCTGGGGCCAAATTTGTGAAGATTGTTTTAGGTTGCCTGTGTTAAAATAAAACAAATAGTTTATACCTAATAAATATTTCCCTTTTAGTAAATATCAATTTAAATGACGCTAACATTCTCCAAACTCACGTTTTGTTTTGTTTTTCCTGCTCTTTTTAAGACACTTGCCAACAGAGTGAACGATCGATCTGGGTTCGTTTGATTCCGTCTTGGAAAGTTTCCTTACATCATGGAGGCGGAGGTAACATCAGTACAGGACTCGAAACGAACCAGGGTCACCTTTCTTGTTTTATTTTATACGTTTAGCCTTTTCTACAGTAAGTTTAGGTTCGTCTCCTTGGATCAGACCGGGTGTTAGTTGGTCCTGGGCATACTGCGGCAGCTCTTTAGGCGCCTGCCAAAGCTCGGTTTAGCGTCAGGTGACGGTGACAGGCGGGAGCTGCTCGGCGATAAGAGATAAAAGCTGGTTCAAGGGGCTGTCAGGCGCAGATAAAGTCCTCAGTAACGGTCTCAAATCGACAATGTAGCGGTGACAGCGGTTCGTGTACAGCTGAGCTTCGAGGAATAGGATGTGTGGACTCAAAATAATGCTCCTCCAAGTGGACAACAGGAAACCCCGAGTCTAATGCTCGCGTTGAGCCTTTTTATTCCTACTTTTATTAATATTTTTTAAGTTCTCAGCTCGGAACGATGCGGCTTTTATTTTGCGTATCAAACTGCACAAATGGGGTGTTTAAGCTAAAGCTGACCCAGCCCAAGTTATGGCTGGACCACCGAGCGGTCCTCTCTTCTGCCCCCGAGAGGAGGAGGCGGTCGGGCGGGGTGAAGACCTCCGTGTGTCCGACACCTGCCGGGCTCGTCTCGTCCCTGTCCCGCCGTCCTCCGACCCGGTTGTCCGTCCTCCTTACACCTGCACGGACGGTCCTGCACACACCTGTTGCCTTTTCTAGCTCTTCAGCGGCCGCCTCTCCCGCACCAGCCGGCTCGGTGAAGACCCAGACTGAGGCAGAGGGCCGGGGCCCCCCCACGGTCCCGCTGGAGGATGTCAAACGGATCCTGGGGCTCTCTCACCCGGAGAGGTGGAGATTGGCAGGTAGATCATTTAATCTCAGCCTCCTCTTTCCATTGCAGCTTGGTATTTAAAAAAAATAATCTGCTGTTTAACTGATAGACATTTTTGACAAGCTCAAATTTCATTAGAAATAGCAAAGTTGCAACTTTTATTATGTCCTGCCATATTAAGCACGTATATTTAATTGATAATAGATAAATGCAAAGGGTTGTGCTTCAATTGTGTTTTATTTACTGTTTTTTTTTTTAATCATCGTGTGTGTTTTATGTCACACAAGATGGTGATTAAAGAAAAACTGTCCATTCTAGCGAGATTAAAAAAGTAGTGTTTTCTTAGTGTTTAAAATTCACACAAAAAAAACACAAGTGTCTGTTTTATTTGGAAGCCCATTTCCGTCATGAAAGAAAAAAAAGCCCAACAGGATGTCATAATTTTGAGTTTTAAAGTCATAATTATGCAAATAAAAGTTATAATTTCGAGTTTTAAAGTCATAATTTTGACTTTTCTAATTTAATTTTTAAGTTTGTCCCTTGCGGGACACCATGACTCTACAGGGATGCAACTCCCTGTCAGACACCGGTAGTTTTCCTGCATAAGTACATAGATATCATATAAAAGTGTTTATACTGATATCTGTGGCATAGCACATGGATTCATTCATTCAATGTATGTCCCCCTGCCTTCATACATCAATCCTTTTAAATAAAGGTATGTAATGTATACATCTTTTCATCGCCATTTTATATAGCATTTAATATCGAAGCCCATTTCTGCTATGAAATAAAAGCCCAACATGAAGTCATAATTGAGTTTTAAAGTCATAATTACGAGAATAAAAGTAATAATTATGACTTTAAAACTCATAATTGTGACTTTAAAACTCATAATTGTGACTTTAAAACTCATAATTAGGACTTTAAAAGTCAAAATTACGACTTTAAAAGTTGAAATTATGACTTATTCTCGTAATTATGACTTTAAAAGTCTAAATTATGACTTTAAAAGTTGAAATTATGACTTATTCTCATAATTATGACTTTAAAAGTCTAAATTATGACTTATTCTCATAATTATGACTTTAAAAGTCTAAATTATGACTTATTCTCATAATTATGACTTTAAAAGTCAAAATTATGACTTCTGTTGGGCTTTTATTTTTTCTTTCATGGCAGAAATGGGCTTCAATAGCTTTCTCTCCTTTTTCTGCAGTTGTTTTTTTTTTTTTTTTCTTTTTGGCAGACAACCAACCAAATAGCTTTTTTTCTTTTGACTGCATATTGGATATTGTAGCTTTTAGGTATAATTCTTGCAAATTGTCATACAGAAATATGTAAAAGTATTGAGTTCTTCTTAATTTCTTTGTATTTATTTTGTATTTAGCCTCCAAATCTTAACTTTATCAAAGCTCTTAGTTTCTCAGGCTTTTAGAAGGTTTTTAAAAAGTTTTATTTTTCTGAATTTTGGTGTTGTTTTCATTAATTTGAAGTCCCAGAAGTGACCACTAACAGAGGATGTTTTTGTTTAGTCTCCAAACTCTGACCTTTGAATCATCCCGTCATAAAAATAGCCCCTAAACTCTGTGAATGAATCAAGATTGTGTTGACACATAGCAGACAGTTTAGTGAAAACCCACTTTGAAATGGATCTTCTTTACTCACTCCTGGCAGCCTGTTAAAAAAGGCACAGTTCATTCCCATTTCCTCAGCTGAATCTATTTAAATGACAGAAGATAACACAGTTTGACATGACACCATATTTTAGCCCCAGCGAGGTGATTACCAAAAAGCTAATAACAAAAACTTGGCATACAGTAGATGATCAGGATGATACAAAATATAAAGAAATATATAAAGTTGGATTTTTAGATTATAATTTTTTGCCTTTTAATCCTTATCAGTTTGAATTTGTTTCATCCCAGCTGCTGTTGGCTTCCTCACCGTCTCCAGTGCTGTAACCATGTCGGCTCCCTTCTTCCTGGGCAAAGTCATTGACACCATTTACACCTCTGCATCGGACACAGAGTCAATGACGGCCTCCTTAACGTCTCTGTGCATCTTGCTGACTGGAGTTTTTCTTTGTGGAGGAGCAGCTAATGCTGCCAGAGTCTACCTCATGCAATGTTCAGGTGAGATGAATGGGTTAAATGGAGACAACAGGCACAGAGGTGGTGTCTTTTAAATGGACAGAGGAGATGAAACATGAACCCCATGAGGTGCACTGCACACTGATGAATTTCTTCCTTTTTCTCTCCTCAGGGCAACAGATTGTGCGTAATCTCCGGGCCTCTGTCTTCTCATCCATTCTTAGACAGGAAGTGGCCTTTTTTGACAGGAACAGAACCGGAGAGCTCATCAACCGGCTCTCGGCGGACACGACCGTGGTGGGTCGCTCGATCACAGACAACCTGTCAGATGGGCTGAGAGCCGTCGCTCAGGCAGCTGCTGGTGTCAGCATGATGGTGAGTACTGGACTCTGAGCGCTCGGCTGTGATCATTCGGGAACCAAACAACGGCGTTCAAATTTGTAGGCAAATGGTTGCATAACTGAGGAGAATGTTTTTGTTTTTTAAGGGGCATTTAGGCTGTAGTAACACTGAGGGGAGATGCAGTTAAGAGATCAGGATTTTCAGCATCTGTAATGAGACATTCACTCAACCACCTGAGCTGCTCCACTGTTGTGGCAAATTAAACAATTTGAATTTCCTTATCAATTCAATTCAGTTTATTTCTGTAGCGCCAAGTCACAACAGAAGTCACCTCAGGGCACTGCACAGAAACATTCACACACATGGGTGGGTCGGTCGGATAGATAAGATGGATATTAAATTAATGTAGGCCAGGGCTATTCAACAAAACTGCTCAGTGGGCCACAGTTTCTGAAAGCCAGCAGCTCGGGGGCCGGACATCCAGTGATTAGTCATTATGTCAATAAACTAAGTTTTACAATGATCTGCTAAAGTTTAAGGTCTCCTCGGTCGTTTTGACCCAAGTGCAGAAGGAGGGTTAAACCCCTGCAGGAAAAAAAGCTTCCTGCTGCTGCTTGGTCCACGTCACTTATGATAGGCTGCAGGAATGTTGTTAAACCGGTTCCCCTGTGCTTTATCATCACGAGGGAATGAACAGATTTAAATGAAGGACTCCCATGCCTGTTGTAGGTCCACTAATCTGCTGACGTTAGATTTGTTGATCAGCAGGTTAGTTCATTTTTTTTAATTTATTTATTTAACAAGGTATAGTATTTGCTTTCTGGGGTTCGTCAAGGAACCTAATGAAAAGTGTATGGTAATTACAGTAATCAGAACTTGGGCCGCATAGTGGTGTGGTGGTTAGCACTGTTGCTTAACAGCAAGATGATCAAAGAATGAATGAAAGTTTCGAAAAGATAGTTGTGCAGAAATCCCTGCTGTGTATTGGACACAAGTTTAGTTATTTATTTATTTCAAGTTGTGTCATTCAAGCTGCATTTCCTAGATCTTCTAAATGTTTGTTTTTGAAGGGGGGAAAGCGTAATTTAATAAAACATTATGTATAATGCATAAATTTATATGTATTTTTATGTGTCTAAACAGCTATTGGTTATCCCTCTGATGATTCTTCTCTAAATGCAGCTCTCCTCTCTCTCAGTTTTACGTCTCTCCCAGTCTAGCGAGCTTTGTGTTGCTGATTGTCCCTCCTATGGCTGCTGTCGCTGTCATTTATGGCAGATACCTTCGCTCCATCTCCAAACGCACGCAGGACGCACTCGCACAAGCCACACAGGTAAAGGAAAAGTTGCTGCTATTTTTATCAGACGTTATGTTAAAATTTGCTCCTTTTTTTGTTTGTTTCTTTAGGGAAACAATTTTGAGACTTTGGGTGTAAAAAAAAAAAAAAAAACTTTCATATCAGCAGTCAGTGTTTGTCTGGCCTTTATTGTGTGTACATCATGTGATATTAAACACTGCACTATCTGCAGGAACTTAATTAAAGTTGTCGATAAAGTAAATTAGCCCTGATAAATTTATGTTTGCAGTTGGCCGAAGAGAGAATCAGCAACATACGAACAGTCAGGGCTTTTGGAAAGGAGCTGTCTGAAGTTGATGTGTATACACAGAGGGCAGATCACGTCCTGAGCCTGGCTAAACGGGAGGCTGTAATGAGAGCTGGTTTCTTCGGAGTGGTGAGTGTGTGTAAGACTTGAAGTGTCGTAAATTCACAGTTGGCAAATGAAACCTTGCAGGCTGGCTCCTGCTTTGTGGGGTTTCACAACAACCACACAAGTGAGCAGTGTTCCTCCATAAAAAATAAAAAAAAACATGCAAATCATTTCTTCATACGAGGACAGGAACTTTAGAGAGAAGCTTGTATTTTAAAGCTTTAAAGCAGGCATTTGGATTTGCAACGATCAAGGATAAAGTATCCCCTGACCTGGACATACATTCTGTTTGTTCAGAATCAGATCAGAATGCTTCTTTTGTCATTGCACAGAAGCACAACAAAATTTCATTTCAGTATAGCTGTCCAGAGAAACAAAAAACAACCAAACAACATGAAGACATGGGTAGACAAGTGCCTGAGGCTGCAGCCTCATGGGAGGCGCTGCCCTTTTTGTTTGATAAGGAAAAGAGAAACACGAGGAAAGAGGAGGTAAAAAAAACATCATCTGTCACACTGTGTCCCTAACAGGACACTGTGTCCCTAACAGGACACTGTGTCCCTAACAGGACACAGTGTGAGGTTGCAAAAACCCTCAGCACAAAAGAGAGCAGGAGGGGGAAAAAGCGCGTCCGCCTTCACCGAGAGCAGGAAGAGATGATCAGATCTGTAGCATCGTTAGGTCAAAGAGTTTTCATGGATTTAAGAGAGATTCTGGTGGGAAACTTTCACAAGAGAGCTCATCTAGAGTCCCAGTGAGGCAGTAATTTGTGTAATCAGCACTGTCAGGAAGTGGAAGTTGCATTTGCTGCTGTTGTAATTAAATAACGTTAAATGTGTGCCAGACTGGGCTCAGCGGTAACCTCATGATCCTGTCGGTGCTCTACAAAGGAGGCCTTCTGATGGCCAGTCAGCACATGACTGTCGGGGAGCTCTCATCCTTCCTCATGTACACCTTCTGGGTGGGCATCAGTATCGCAGGTAACGCACTGTAAACACACACTCAAATGGATCATCGATACGTCATACTTACACAGTGTTCCTGTTTGGTGTGCAGGTCTGAGTTCTTTCTACTCTGAGCTGATGAAGGGTTTTGGAGCTGGAGCCAGACTCTGGGAGCTGCTGGACCGAAAGCCTGAATTTCCTCTGAACGGTCAGAACAGCAGCTCAGACACATAACTGCAGGATGGTCACCAGAGATTTACAGTGTTGTGCAAAAGTTTTAAACCGTTTTGTTTCCAAGAACCAGACTTTAGTCTTGCTGAATAGTTTGACACTTTTTCTGATGTTCGTTTTGAAAATGTTGTTTATTTGATGCTTTTTCACTCATTTTATATTCATCCATGTACGTGACCATGACAGCATATTGTGTTGAGTGTTAAAAACAAAATCCAAAGGCAGACAAGCGAAAGACAGAGGCGTGTCATAAATAAATAGAAAATCTACAGCGTCTGAAGAATCTGGAAAAATGAAGTAAAGGCCTGAGAGAATTTGAGAGCTGCTCATCCTTCAATTGATTATACTGACCAGTTATCAACTAATAGCCATAAAATAACATTGTCAGTGTGTCGGACTCTTTATTTGGGATATTTTTATTATAGTAAACTAAAGTAGTGCTAGCTAATTTTGCCTTTGTGACGGGTAATTTACCAAATTGTGTATGTATGTTTTATTTATTCATTTCATTTCATCCAAACAACAAATATAATACAATTTAAAGAAGAGAAAAAAGATATACAATCACAGAAATAAAATGAAAGGCAGCAGAAGAAGAATGAATTCTTATAAAATCTGCCCCTTGTCCCCAAAATATATTCCAAACAAAATTACTATACAAAAGCAAGATGAATTAATAAAAAAAA
>NC_056499.1:18417299-18423939 GCF_014905685.2 Nematolebias whitei | reverse complement strand
TAGAAAACTAAATTATTTTACTGATGACTGTGAAACAAGAGACAACGTTTCATACAACTGTCTTTGTTTACTCAGACATGTCACAAGTTGTACATTCTGAAACATTGTTTTCACCTTTTTACTGAGGCAGCAAACATTTTCTAACGCCTGCTAATATTTGGTATTTGAGTGTTCATATAATAGTAATAATTAATAGTTTTTGAAGATTTTATGGTTCAGAGCAGCCTGCAGGATACGGTGTAATGCATTCCCCTCATTTTGTCTTAGCTGCAGGTTGTCTGGGTTAAATATGTAACTCCAGCTTTGTCGACTGAAGCCTTCAAATCCCAGACAGTAAATATAAAGCTACTGGCAATGGATTGAATTTAATCTTGTTTAAGTGACTGTACATGGATTAAATTGTTGGTCTTAATGAGAATACTGTACACAGGGTTTGTTTTCTTTAGTTTTTCCCCCCTCTTTATTCTCGTTTCTGTTTCTTTACGGTCTCATAGAGGGACAAGTCCTTCCTGCAGATCAGCTGAAGGGCCAGCTACAGTTCTGTGACGTCTCGTTCGCCTACCCGGCTCGAAAGGAGGCTCCTATTTTTCAGAACCTTAATCTCTTTGTTCCGGCTGGTACCGTCATGGCTGTGGTGGGACCCAGTGGGTCCGGGAAATCCTCTCTTGTCTCGCTGCTGCTCAGGCTGTATGACCCTGATGCTGGTGAGAACAAAATAAACATACCCCCGATCAGCTTTCACGCCTTCAAAAAAAAAAAAATCAATCTATGACCAAAGATAGATAAATAAATTAAAAAACTAAAGGAGTTTTTTTTTTTCTTCAGGTATCATCTCTATTGATGGTTATGACATCAGGGATTTAAATCCCTACTGGCTCAGAGGTCACATTGGAACTGTCAGCCAGGTAAATCATAATTAATAATATTAATTGGGTTTTATTTAAAATATTCAGTCTAAAATTATTAATGCTGTTAGAACAAATAGCAACTAATTTTTCATTGTTCTTCAAGGAGCCGGTCCTGTTTTCCTGTTCCATAAGAGATAACATTGCATATGGTGCTGTGGACCCTGAAGATGTGACCACAGAGGACATCTACAGGGCCGCCAAAGTGTCCAACGCTTTTGATTTCATTCAGGCTTTTCCCAAAGGCTTCAACACAGTTGTGGGAGAGAAAGGAGTGCTGCTGTCAGGTGAGAAACTCGAGCTGCAACATGGAAACCAACCACTGCTTCACATCAGAGTCAGCTCACTGCTATGGCTCGACTTTCCCTCAAGAATCTGAGAAGAACGTGGTCAATTTCTGATTCTTAGCTTAAAAAAAAGTGTTGTCCTCTCTCCAGTTGAGTTTTTACAACTCCAGTAGCATCATTGACTCATTGCTGTAAGGTTGTCTTTTTTTTTGCTTTAGTTGTGATTAAATGAAAGTTAAATAAATCGGTTCAGATTTTTAACTTGTTTTAATAATGAGAACATGTTGGATTTACATTAGATCTTATTTATTTGTCTTAGATCTTAGATCTAGGACAGTTTTCTGGAGAAAATGAAAAGAAAATCACAACTAAACTTGTGTTTACATGTGATTAACCCGTTTGTTTGTTTTTTACCTCAGGTGGTCAGAAGCAGAGAATAGCCATAGCCAGAGCTTTGCTCAAGGTAAAAAAAAAAAAAGTTTCATTCTTCACAGCATGGTTATGTTCACACTTGTCTTTAAACATCACATAGGCCTGTCACGATAACTAATTTTGCTGGGCGATTAACTGTCTCTGAAATTATTGTGATAAATTATATTATTTGAAATTTGATAATAATTAGTAATTATTGTCAAATTTAAAAAGAAATGTTGGGTAATTTTTATGTGTAGTACCTTTTTTGACCACTGGATGGCAGTATAAGACTGTTTGAACCAAATGATGGATACTGAGGGAGCAAGCAGCATGTATCTTAAAAAAAACGGGAGGGAGGCCCCTTGACGTGACATGGGTTGTCTCTCCTTCCTGTTTTTTGGTTCTCAACATGGCAGTTCCTCGGTGTGATTTGAGCTCTTTAGCATAGCATTTGTCACACAAAGCTTTTAATAAAAAAAATCAATAAATAAGTTCTCAGCTTTTTGCAGAGAAAAACAATTTTTTAGACTAAGGCACGGGTTTCAACCGTGAATTTTGAGCTTCGACAAGACAGAGATTTTTTCCCGAGGTTGGCCTGTTAGCTTAGCTCGTAGCTTAGCTTCTCAGCTTAGCTGCTTTTAACGATCCAAAAATGTGATTTTAGACGGTTAAAACAGATTTTAAAGAGCAAGGGAAGGATCAGTGAAGTGCACCGGAGTTGAGCCTTTTGTCATCCAGTGTCTTCAGTAGAAAGAGAGAGACACAAAGAAACGATAAAGCCGATAAATGAAAATGAGGTCGATAATTTTCATTTATCATGCAATTAAGTGATTTATTGTTTCTCGCGACAGGCCTAACATCACATTCTTTGGTCAGATGACAGTAATGCAGGCATCTTAGGTTACCATTTACTAGAACATGTTGGTGGATTTGCAACTAATTTTTAAATTTAATAAACAACAGGAAAAAGACGCACCCCCCTGCCTATTTATTATGTGTCACTCCCTGAAAGTGTCATAAAAACATCTACTACTTGCCTTAGATTTAAAATTACAGCTTCAGCGTCAGTTTTATCTTTTCCATGAAACCTAGAATATTGTCTGTAACACTCTGTTGTTTTTGTTCTCAGAATCCAAAGATCCTACTTTTGGATGAAGCCACCAGGTAAGAGATGGAGACATGGAGTCAGAGCAGTCACACTGTTTACACTGTTTTGTCAGTAGTTACTTACTTTTAAAAACATTTTTACTTTGCAACAAAACCTTAAATGATTATAAATTTCCTGTTTGTCCTCCTTCAGCGCCCTAGATGCTGAGAATGAGTTCCTCGTGCAGGAGGCGTTGGAGCGCCTGATGGAAGGTAGATCTCACCATCTTTTCTTCCCGTCCTGTTCCAGTTGTTTGTAAACTCCATCATCAAGCTAACATGCAGCGTTCTTGTCCCCTTCTGGCTCGATGTGCAGGGAGGACTGTCGTGATCATTGCTCATCGTCTGTCCACCATTAAGAACGCCGACTGTGTCGCTGTGATTGATCAGCGGCATGTAGCCGAGTGCGGCACCCCCACAGAGCTGCTGGGGAACAGGGAAGGGATGTTCAGGAAACTGATGGAGAAACAGGCGTTTCTGCAGGAAGAGCAGCAGCGAGCTCTTCTCTGAAAGGAGGAAACGGAGGAAGACGTGTACGTGAGTCCAATCAAAAGGAAAATAAAACTTGAAGCTCAATTCCAGGAAGTTCCTCTTTCTGTCTCACTGAAGTGAGTTGGTGTGTCAGATAACACGGAGACTTTTAAAGGCTGAAATTAGAATTATTCAAGTTATTAAAAGACATGGTTGAGAAAGTGTCTTCACAGAAAAGGTCTCTACAGGTCTCTGTTGAAAATGAGTCCTCGTGACTTAATGACACTAACCTGTATAAAGGTTGAATGAAAAGGAAGCTGTGGTGAGGTCGGACACACTGAAACTATTTTTAGAACTATTATAACTCGAAGGAAATTATCCTCTCACATCTTTTTCACTCTGCTGTGGAAAACTGTTATCCTTTCACCAAAGTCAACGTAATAAGAACAATGCAGCACTACAACTATAACTGAAAATATGCATCCGTTTTATTTTTTTAGATTTTTTTTTAATCATGAAGCTCACAGACGGGGAGCGTTTTCTTGTCATTTTCCAGCCTTAACAAATGAAAGCAGCTACATGTTGTCACACTGTTGTAAAGCAGGACTGAACACATTTCTGACCTGTTTTGATAAATGTTTGCACAAATTATTGTCGAAAATATCAAGTGACAAACTAGAAATCTCAAAGCGAGTCTTTACTCTTTTTTTTCTGTCGACTTTTTCTGTTTGTTTTTTCATTTGGACTTCTGCCACAAAACTTCAACTTGAATCATCTTTACGGCAGCTGAGAGGGGTGGTCTGTCAACATTCATCCTCACAGTTCTTTCCAAAATGTACCCTTTGTTAATCAGAGTAATCAGATTACAGCTGCATATCTTATTCTGACTTGAGCTTTTTTTTTTTTACTCCGAGCACTCTACTTTGTGTTTACAGGAAGCCCACTTCACAACCTTAAATTCTTCATAAACGGCTCTAAAAGCCATCTATGAGCATGTAAAGCCCGGTGTAAAGCGGCCAATTCTCAGTAAATATTTAGACTGCACACGGCTCAGTCAACTCCTTTAGAAGATGCTTCTTTTCTTTGTGCCAGACATCCAAAATGCTTTAAAATCCAAATGCAAGCATCTTATGCTCTGATCTGAGTCCGTGATGTTCGGTGTCACTCAGCAGAAAGGCCAAGACTCCAAACGCTTTAGGCTTCGGGTTTAAAAGTGGTAAAACTGACGACTCAGAGGAGGAATTAATCTGAACACAGCCTCAGGTTGAACCCAGCACTGCCATTTAACTAAATCTTGTCGTATTTTTTGTGTCTTTCAACTGTCACTTTGTGGTTTTATATATAAATTTAGTGTTTTTTTGTATTTATTCATTAGCGTTTGTTTTTATGGCAGCAGAATCTGAGCTCAGTTCATTTCTTGATCCAAATGTTTATTACAGGATAGTTTGTTTATTTACTCTTGTTCTTGTTTAGTTTATTGCCTCACTTTAAAAGTGAAATATGGTTTTATGTCATTGTGATGCTTTAGTCCACATAAGTCTTTTTTCTTTCTTTCTCTAGAAGTTGTTTTAAGCCTAATCTCTGCAGCATCTTGAAAAACATCCATTAAAAGTCGAAGGAAATTGGTTAATGGTGGTTGAAATATTTATTTTTTTATTTTTAATATGAATCGGTATAAATATATGTTTTCTAAAGTATTGTATGTGAAGAAGAATAAAAATACTGAAAGATTTTATTTGTGGTTGTTTTATTTTATGTGAATAACGTTTAAGTTAATGAAACAATCTATGATTCTAATCTGAACAATGTGTTTGCCACTATTAAAACTAACAATAGGTTTAAAAATATGGACCACCGAAATGCTCAAAATGAAATAAATAAATAAATAAAGCATTATGAAATAACCCTTTTTTTTTTCTTATTTCATAATTCTGTATTTATTTATTTCATTTTGAGCATTTTGGTGTTCCATAGAAAACGGATGGAATAATGAAAAAGAATTGTACTTCAAATAGGATAATTTTACGTGTTTTCTATGGAGTTGAAGATCAGGGCTATTCAACTGGTGACCCGGGGGCCAAATCAGGTCCACAGTTGAGCTCAGTTCGGCCCACCAGTGAGTTCATATTTAAATAAAACTGGATTTTAAACCATAAAACAAACTTATTTAATGAGAATAACTGCTGGATGTCTGGCCCCTGAGCAATATTTGAAAAGCCCTGAATTGGTTTGCAGCCTACGATCACAAGGTGGCACTGCTGCTTTACTCACTGAGCTCCATCCTTGGACGTGTTGACTGCTGGCTTCAGGGACCAGTGCTCCCTCAGTATGTCACCAAAATAAAACTTTGTGGTAATAACAGGAGGAATGTGTACTCAGCTCTGTTGTTAGACACCGGTCACAACACAGGTCCTACAGGAGGAGAGGATTTATCCTGTACATTTGCTCCTATTTTCATGTACATATGTAATTTTTACTCTTATTTATTTTTAAAAGCTCTTTAATTACTGACAAATGTTGATTAAGTCTTGAATTAAATGCTTATTTAACCTGAAGTGCTCGTGAGGACCAGGTGCTGCTCATCCCTGCACACATTCCTGCTCGGAGCGCTGCAGATCCCCTCCGTTCTCTCTGCAGTCGCTGTGGGCCATTTGAGGGACTACCATTGTCTCGCAAAGCACTATTAAAAGTATATTTGTCACTTGAATGCATCACGTACAGCCTTATAAAGTAACAATTTAAAGAATATAACTTGCAAGCTTGCCAAATGGATCATGCTGTACTTTTGAGTTGGAAACTTTGAGGAAACCTCAGGTTCTTTAAGCAGAAACTTCACACCACTTTCCTAGCCAATGCTCCCAGTTCAGCCTATAAACACACTGACTTTCCTCTTTATATCCTGTCAGTCATTAACTACAAACATTGCCTAATTCTACACATTCTTCGTCTTGGGAAGTGGTGCAGTGGTGCAGAGATGCTGCTTTTCCTCACGTCTCTAACAAAACGAGGATAAACAGCTGCTGTTTCCTGAAGCTGTTGAGAATTACCTGTCTATTTCTGTTATCCACACTTCAAAAGTCATTCTTTACTGAAACAGCAAAGACAATGGACTAATTACATTCTCCAACAAGTTATCTTAAAAAAAAAGAACAAATAAAAGGAAAGGCTTCAATAAAGGTGCTGCCACAGACTCCAGTGCTAAAGAACTGGTTCAAGCTTTCAAATGCCAGAACTTTTTCTATTCTTACTCCTTTTGTGATGCTCTCGCAAGAGTTTCTCCTGAAACTGGATTAAATCTGACAAATAATTCTGTAGATAAAGAAGTACAGCTCCTAAAACTGTGGATTAAAACTGACAAATAATTCTGTAGATAAAGAAGTACAGCTCCTGAAACTGTGGACTAAATCTGACAAATAA
>NC_056499.1:18388001-18417289 GCF_014905685.2 Nematolebias whitei | reverse complement strand
AACTGTGGATTAAATCTGACAAATAATTCTGTAAATAAAGAAGTACAACTCCTGAAACTGTGGATTAAATCTGACAAATAATTCTGTAGATAAAGAAGTACAGCTCCTGAAACTATGGATTAAATCTGACAAATAATTCTGTAAATAAAGAAGTACAGCGCATTGATCCATGAAAATTCCTTCTGCTGTCCTCCTTCCATCTACAGTCCTCTGCCTCTCTTCAGTCGACTCCTCCTGACAAACTGAACGTCTCTTGCCACCTGCTGCACACGCCCTTTCACCTTCCTCTTTCTCCTCCCCCCACCTCAACCCCTCTGACCCCCTGTGGCCTCCTCCCTCCCTCCTTCCTCAACAACTGCCAGCCTCTTTACATTTTAGGTGTTTCGCAGGGCCTCGAGTCCAGAATGGCTCACAACAAGTGCATAAAAGTAGCTCGGCCTTGCTCTTACGCTGCAGCCCCTCGAAGCCCTCTGCGTCTCAAATCCCCACCCCCTAACCCCCCACCCCAACACACATTCCCTGCTCTGCTCCAAAGGAGGCCCCACACGTTTAGCTGCCATCCACCCAGGTTTTGGAGATATTTTTTTCACTTCCCTCTTCTAGTGCTGATGATACATGACACTTTCTATTAAAGAAAAAAGTATTCTTTGAGAAGACTATTCAAAATTTGCAGGTTCTATTAATACAGTTCAATGTTTTTTTGGTTAAAAAAGGTACAAAATGATTTTCTTTGATGCTGACAGTCAGTCTGACAGCCTTCATTATTCAATGAGGAGGTTAATTTGCTACAATAATGAACTCCTGGTTGTAAAAAGTGTTTTTTTTTATCCAATAGGATATAAAAGTTTGACTTGATACAGGTGGTAGTTTTTGGATTTGTCAAAGTTTAATAGTTTATTTTATTTATTTTTTTTTTTTGGGGGGGGGGTTGGGTATTTGACTTTAAGATATACCTAATTATTCATCATTTCCTTTTCTTTTGCACGTTGTTTTATAACGTGTTGCTTTCAAGAATAATTCTTGAATGTTCTTCAGATTTCATCAACTCACACACATCTTGTGTTTTTCTTCTCAGTGTTTAATTGTTTGATATTCCACATCACGTCTCCTTCCATATCTTTAATATCATTTTTTCCTCCATACATTTAATTTCCTGTCATCTCCCCACCCCTTCTTTGAGTTTATAACCACCTCTTCTATCAATCCTTCCCTCATGCTGCACACCAAGACATTCTCCCCATTTGTCTCTTTTTCACACACACGCACCGGCTCCCCTCCTCCATCTGAGTTATAATTAATCCAACTGCGCCAGTGACAGAGCAGAGTAGCCCCTGCAGATAAGGTTTCAGCTTCTGGCTGTTCAAACTCTGCTGCTCCGTATGATTATCAAACCATGCGCTTCTGCAGAGATGCAAACATGGAATGTAATCAATAATTAATATGCATGCATGCTGCTGAGGATGCACACATGGAAGACATGATAATGGATTATATTTTACATTATAATGTTGTAATGATGAAATTTATTGGTGCACACGCATCAAATGTTTGGACATAAGTGTTTGCTTACAATAAAGTCCTTAATTTACTCTGAGCTGCTCATTGAATTCAGCAAACCACATCTGCCTAAAGAGTTCATTTTTAAAGGCCAATTAATTATAATAATTAATCAAATAATGCTGCTCCTGTTGAACATTTCCATTCAGAAAGACATCTTCAGCTTTTCATTCATTTCTGGTAGATGAGCAATCAATATATTGAGAAAGGGTTTTTAATTGGCACTTTGGATCACCCTCCCTGTTTGACATTTCCAGTGCAGTTTGGAACCTTATTGGCTCCCACTGCGGCCTAAATCTGTTCAGATGAGAGAAGCATTTTCCCATTTTAAGGCTGGATGAGGCCTACTAGAAGCAAATGCATAACCCTGCTTGGCAGCAACTGGCGTCTCCCCTAGAAACCCCTCTGTGGCCCGCGCGCTCCTTTTACGGCCGTCTAGGTGGGACCGCGGGGCTCGATGGGAGGTCAAAGCGACAGATCCATATATGGCGCGCGCTCTCCTCGTTGGGAGCGCGCAGCGTCATTTCTGATCCCCCCTTCAGCTCTGGAGTGTGATGGATGGAGCTTCCGCCGTGTCACCCATGGGCGCGCCTCCACCCTCCCACACCCACTCCTGCTGCCTCTGCCTGTCAGTATCCTAATATGGCAGAGGGCCGGGATGGGGCCAGTGGAGGCTTGTGAATGGTAGAGGTTGGGTATAAAAGGTGGACGGGCAGTAGTGAAGACTCCAGCTGGTTCAGCAGCAGCATTGGTTGGGTCGTTCTCTCCGAGCCGCAGACTAAACACCTAAGGTAAGACCCTGCAAGAAGCTATATCCTGAAGCCAGACATCCAGGTTGGACCTGCAGAGCAGACCTGAGTTAGTGGAGCATCCGCTGGGGGAAATAGTCAGGGACCCAGAATAAGAGGCTGTGGACATGCCATAATGTAGAAACGTGATAAAAGAGTTTCTGTGTTAGTTGCAGTCTTAGAAATACATGATTTGACAAGCAAAATAGTCAACAGTCTGATTTGGAAATTTAAAAGCAAAATTTTAAATGAATTAATATAGGTTTGATGCAGCCTGATCGGATCTATCATTTTATTAATGATGATGTACGACACTTAATACTCTTAAACTTATTAGATAATTTGGCTTTCGAGGATCTCACGTTTAAAAACGCAATAGGAAAGCTTACAAGAAAGATTATACAGTTTTTAAGATTTTGCTTGTAAACGTGTGTTAGTTTTCTTTATTGAGCTTAATCAGCTTTCAGCAAGTTTCAGTAGAAAATTTGAGTAAGTATACAGTTCATTTAATCAATTTGAAGTGAGAGTATTAACATTAAAGTGGGTTGCAAATCATGCGTAATAGGCTGCTGTCAGTGCGTCATGGGCACATTTAGCGCACTCCTTGGGCCGGATCAGGTTCAGGTTCCTGGAAAATTTTAAGATTATTTTAGTCTTTTTAGTCTTAAATTAAGATGCCAGATTTAATCTCTCAGAGAAAAAACAAACAACCAAAAAAAAAAACAAAATTATATAAATTTTGATGTAATTTAGTCTGTGTAATTTGTGTGGCATCATCTGATTCAGTGCGCTCAAGTTTTTTTTCCTCTCTCCTCTTTTGCAGAAGCCACCATGTGTGACGACGATGAGACTACCGCCCTTGTGTGCGACAACGGCTCTGGCCTGGTGAAGGCTGGCTTTGCCGGAGACGATGCCCCCAGGGCCGTGTTCCCATCCATTGTCGGCCGCCCCCGTCACCAGGTAAACACCGAAGAAAAACATCCAAAAAACAAACAAACAAACAAACAAAAAAGGCAGCAATAATTCACAGCGTCATCATCCTATACCTCTAAAACATTGTTTTTTAGACTGCAGAAATAGATGACCTTTTCTTTTTTGATAGAGGTGTACCAGTAGAATAATTTAATTAACATAATTTAAGATTTATTTATTTATTAGTTTTGCGCACTTTTGGCGCATTAGGTTTAACTAATTAATCTTGAGTCATGTAATTGTGGCTCCCCAAACTATTGCAAATTTAGACTAAATTTGTCACAAGTGAAGTGACAGGATCACACTTAGTCTGCCTCCGTGACGGCTAGTTTGGCACATTTACGCACAGGTCACAATGTCCAGAGTCTTTCATCTGTGCACGACTGACCTTTCCTTTACATTCCTCTGCTTTCTTCTTTAGGGTGTCATGGTCGGTATGGGTCAGAAGGACTCCTACGTCGGCGACGAGGCCCAGAGCAAGAGAGGTATCCTGACCCTGAAGTACCCCATTGAGCACGGCATCATCACCAACTGGGACGACATGGAGAAGATCTGGCACCACACCTTCTACAACGAGTTGAGGGTTGCCCCCGAGGAGCACCCAACCCTGCTCACTGAGGCCCCCCTGAACCCCAAAGCCAACAGGGAGAAGATGACCCAGATCATGTTTGAGACCTTCAACGTCCCCGCCATGTATGTGGCCATCCAGGCTGTGCTGTCCCTGTACGCTTCCGGCCGTACCACCGGTAAGACTGACAAACTGCCACAGCTCACACATACAGACACTTCACACAGCCACACATAATTATTATAGAAAAACACAAAACTAAAAAAAAAAAAAAAAACGCACACAATGGTTGCCACACGTGTTGTTTATTGATTTCCACACCCAAGTAAATAATAATAAATAAATAAAAAACATCTTAGAACTCCACACTCTTCAGTTTTTGTAACTGAAAATCAACTTCAAGTTTTATTCTTTTAGATTCTGCACCAGCACTCCTCAGAAGTAATTTACGCACAACTTTTACGCACCGTCGATAAGAATTACTTGAATTATTTGTGCACTTTTACTCTCACGTTGGCTTTCAATTCTTCTTCAAGCACCCATTTTAGCCGCAGTCCGACATATCACTTTTAAAGTTTCTAAGATTTCTCACTTGGATTTTACTGAACTCCCTCTTTGTTCCTCCTCAGGTATTGTGCTGGATGCTGGTGATGGTGTGACCCACAACGTCCCAGTCTATGAGGGTTACGCCCTGCCCCACGCAATCATGCGTCTGGACCTGGCTGGTCGCGATCTGACCGACTACCTGATGAAGATCCTGACTGAGCGTGGCTACTCTTTCGTGACCACCGGTAAGGAACTTATTCTGCTCTAATCTATAAGGCAGAAGCATAAAATCTAAACGATAGCATCTTTATTTCAAACTATAATTTTAATTTCTGAGCAGTATTATCAGCCTGTTTAAAAACTGACCCACAAAAATACAAGTACTTATAGATAAATTAATGATCATTGCGTACAAAGTGCCGGTTTGCGCGCACTCTGAATAATAACTCTCAAACTTGTCCATCTACAGCTGAGCGTGAGATCGTGCGCGACATCAAGGAGAAGCTGTGCTATGTGGCTCTGGACTTCGAGAACGAGATGGCCACCGCTGCCTCCTCCTCCTCCCTGGAGAAGAGCTACGAGCTTCCCGACGGTCAGGTCATCACCATCGGTAACGAGAGGTTCCGTTGCCCAGAGACCCTCTTCCAGCCTTCCTTCATCGGTACTTTAGACGATTGTTTTTACAATTACAAACATTTGTGCACATCAATCTTCATGTCTTACTCCTTCCTCCACCTCTAATACTTGTGCTCTCATCTGACCAGGCATGGAGTCTGCTGGCATTCATGAGACTGCCTACAACAGCATCATGAAGTGCGATATTGACATCCGCAAGGACCTGTACGCCAACAATGTGCTCTCCGGCGGTACCACCATGTACCCTGGTATTGCTGACCGTATGCAGAAGGAAATCACTGCTCTGGCCCCCAGCACCATGAAGATCAAGGTGATTTAAACTTAAGCCTTTTTAATATCAAACTGGAAAACATTTTACACATTAAGTGACAATTACGCACAAATTACGCACAAATTACGCACAGGATGAGTTCTCATCAACCCTCTCCTCCTCTTCTAGATCATTGCTCCTCCTGAGAGGAAGTACTCTGTCTGGATCGGTGGCTCCATCCTGGCTTCCCTGTCCACCTTCCAGCAGATGTGGATCTCCAAGCAGGAGTACGACGAGGCTGGCCCCAGCATTGTCCACAGGAAGTGCTTCTAAATCATCCACCTTCTACACCAGCTTCTCCATCATTTTCACCACCAGCCTTCAGGAGATCAAGCGAGGAGAAGAAAAAGCAGACGCCTCTGCGGCACAGCAACACTCTGCTGTCAATGGACTGTATGCCTTCGCTGTTGACATATGCATTTTTTTATTATTTTAAAATCTGCATATTTTATAGCTGTTTGTTGTCTGTGTTGCTCAGAGAAAGGCTGTGAAAACAACCACTGAACCATGCATTCACCAAAAAAACTTTAATAAAAAAAATAAGAACAACATGTTGCCCAACACATGTGAATGTAAGTGTATATACATATTGATAATTTATTAAAGTCCATTATTTGGTACTTTCTGTGCCCCTGGCCTTGGTTTTCTGTTAAGGGAAAAGGTGAATAACCTTTTTGGTAAAACAAATAACTTAATAAAAGGTGACAGAAAATGATGCAAATAATATGCATCTAAAATATTCACAATTCTCAGCAAGAGATTTAAATATACCCTAAAACGAAAAATTAACAGCGCATTCCCAAACAGATTTAAGTTGGATAGTTTTCAGCATATTAAACTTGCTCTCCATTTGCTTTGTGGGATGGAGGCTGACAGGTGGGAGGTATATTGAAGGGGGTCGTTTTTATACCCTGACATCCAGAATAGGACTTGGCAAGAATGCGCAGGCAGCAGCAGCAGCTTTACAAACTGTCCGGTCAGTGTTGGACACCTGACACTCCAAATCCTGATGAGCTGCCGTGACCCCCCAAGACCATTTTTAGACTAAACCATATGTCCCGAGGGACCTCTTTCCAGCCCTTCCTTATATGTTATGAGTTCTTCAGGTTATTTTTGTATGTGAGGACTAGAACAACAATAACTCATTACAGACTCACACTAATATTTCATGTTTTTTTTAAGGTCACCAATTCTTATTAGAGCACCGGCACATGTTTTTGAACCACATAGATATAAAAGCAACAAATTAAATATTTTTTCCTCTTTTTAACAATCTCATAGAAATAATTACGAGACAGAAGCCGCAAACCGCGCTGTAGCCATCCCAGCTCTCAGGCCACCTGTTGCGGGTGTGTTTGGCTTTATTTAAAAAACGTCCTCAGGCGGGCGGAGCTACGCCGAGGGATGACGTCACGCAGCCTGTGTGTACTGGCTGCTCTGTTTCTGTGAAATCCGAGCTCGGCGTAAGTATCTTTACTGTACACAAAATTAGACCAGCGCAGGCATAAATTTTCTCCTGTCATAGCCGTTGAACCTGTCGTTGACGAGTCGACGAACAGCCAAGGAGATTTCATGTTCCCCGCGCTGTATCTCCGAGCGGTGACAGGCGATTATCGGTGTTCCATATTTTCCCCATGATCATCTTGCTGAGGAGCGCCCACCTACCTCATTTGTCATAACAGCTGCTACGCAGAACAACGTACAGCTAATTTTAATGAGCTAAAAATTGCGTACAGCGTCCTACATTATGCACTAGTGTGAATAATAATAATAAAAAAAGATTTAAGTGACGTTCAAACTATTTTAATGATGTGCAGCTGTTTGTGTTTGAAAGCTTGATTTCGACTGATTTTTAATTTTGAACTTGTCAACGGTCGAGCCCGTATGAGCCAATCAGATGAGGCGGTGACAGTGACGTCACCACGTTCAGGAAATTTCTGCGTTAGCCTAGTAACGCTAATCAGATTTTCTCCACCTGAGGGTCGATTTTCAGGTAAAACTCGCAGTAAAACCCAGAAAGCAGAATTATATTTTCGTAACTGATCTTATATCAAACCAGACTTTTACTTTTAATTCTTACCCGACGCCTCCGTTGGGGGTAGGCGGGCTCTAAGAAACCTGCCCTGCTATTGGTTTGAACTGTTTTTACGTTAAGGTTTAAATGTCTGGCGGTGACGATAGGGAATAAACACTCTCGTCACCTGGTTTAGGCTTATAACATCGGCTATTAGACTTGTTCTTCTTCAGTAGACTTGTCTGTGCTTTGCAGTTTAAAGAGTGATAAGATGGTGACAAAGAGGATCCGCTCAGAGTACATGAAAAATTTCAAAGACCCTAAATGGGAGACTTTCAGCAAATGTTACGAGGAGATGCTGACGTACAGGCTGACTCGCAGGCTTCTGGAGCACACGCACAATCCCTGGTTCTGGAATGGCTCGGACAGTGATTCAGATTCAGCGGGAAGGAGCCCTCATCCTCCAGGTAAGAACCAGGTTGTGGCTGAGACCAGCAGAGACGGAGCAGAGCCGGAGCTGGAGGAGAGGACCACCACACAGCAGGAGCAGCAGAACAGAACCACAGAGGCTGTAACCAGGCTTCATATTCAAGATGAGGAGGCGAACGATTCTGCTTTGCACTCTGCAGTCCACGGTAACTATGAGATTTTAAGTAAAAGAGGATTAAACAACATTATGGGCTGGTTGCAAATTATTCTGTTTCTTTGTGACATAACTTCTCAGGCTCACAGTCCCATGGTATGGAGTCGAAAGCACTGCAGGGGGAAGAAGAGGAGCAGAGAGTCTGCAACAGAGCCAGCAAACGGTTTACACATCCTCTCAGAGACAAAGGTAGACCACAGAAAAGAGCCTCAGATAAGTGTCAGACTTGAGTCAAGGATTCAAGGTTCTTTATTTGTCATTCGCACCCCATGTGGTACAAGTGGTGGAACGAAATTATGTACACAGGCTCCCAGTTATATCCAACAATACACTGTAAAAGAAAAACAGTAATAAGATCTAAGATATGAACTAAGAAAAACATCAACTAAATATACAAGAGTCAAATGAGTCAATGTTGTGATTTTTTTTAAATCATGCGTGCCTCATCAGAGCAGTGTTAACACCATAACTGTTGATAACAAGTGATAAAACCTACTTACTTATTAAAGTAAAAACTGACCTGCTTGTTGTCCAGACCAGCCACCCACAGAAACCATTTATTATTATTTTTTTGCATCATAAAATGGAAATCATAACAAAAGGCCTAGAGCTGTTAAGCACCACAAATCTAGGCAAAGATGGGAAACCATTTTAGTTTCAGAAATAGAAGTACAGCTGGTTTACTCAGCTTTCAAGCAGTGACTGGATGGTATTAGATAGGATGATGCTACACTGTTGTAAATGGTTTTTTTTTCTCTGCAACCAGATGCAAAAATCAAACTCGAACTTAGCACATTAAAAAAAAAAATGTCTCAAATTCCTCATCACATTTGCATATTTACCGTCTTTAATCATATAAAGTTTTATGCTTTACAAAGCACTACAGTCTGTTTATATTCATATTTTACTTTACAGACACAGGAAGACCCCAAACACAGAAGACAAAACTCTCCAAATCCTCAAAACAAGCTTGGCGTTCCCAGCGCGTGAGGCCTGCACCATTCCAGCCGCCAAGAGAGGACATTAAAGAGAGTCGCCATCCTTTTGCTTTGTATGGATCAGGGGAGAAAGATGCAGACGTTGCAAGCAGAAAGACTCACAACGTTGGTCCTGCAGCTTCAACTGCTGAGGTAACGGTTTGCTCGTCGTCCTATAAATCAGTTGAAGCATTAGCATGAACAAGCCCTGAGCTTTAGCATTTGTTTTATACTGATAGATTTATGAATCGGCTCTGAGGGCCAAGACCAGGCGAGAGGTGGAGCGTCAGATCCAGACCCAGAGAGCCGAGCGGAGGAGAGCCAAGTCTACTGATCAGGACAAAGCCAGGAAACTGGTTCCAGCTAACTTTAACCCTTGGCTCACAGAATACATGCGCTGCTTCTCTGCTCGCACCCGATAGCACTGTTCCAGCATATCAGGATGGTTAAAGCCACTATTGACTGTAAACTCTGATGTGGAAACATCTGCAGTATGAGGAAAGCACAGGTGAACTTCCAGAACAGCCTCTCATTGTGCAGTTTTCTTATTCACATATTATCAGGATGCAAACTAACTAAACCTTTAATATGCTGGTGAAGATTCTCAGTCATCCAGGACATGAAGAATTCAAAAAGCGTTCAATACAAAAACAACTGGACTTTAAATATAGTCCAGTTGTTTTTGTATTGAACGCTTTTTGAATAAACCTTTAATACTTAAAGCCATTATGCAGCTTATCAACCAATCAACAATCACGTTTTTAATATGAATCAGTTTCAGTTTATAGCACATATGATGTGATTTTATACATCGTAGAAAATAAAGTTCAATCAATCAATTCAACTTTATTGTCCATAACATTCAATGAAATGGAGATTTGTCTTTGACATGTGGCTTATCAAAACAACACAAGATAAAAATGAGATAAAAAAAAAAACTTTAAAAACTTTTTAGTAAAATCCTGATATACAGTTGTTTAAATGGTTCAAAATGATTCCTGCAGTCATAGTTCAATGGAGTCTCCATAAACACATGCAGCGTACAATCTGTCCATTTCTGTATATAGAAACAAAACAACAATTCCAGAAAAGCTGTTACTTTGGTATAATTATTTGGAAGACGTTCCTAAAAATTTTGGATTTAAATGCATTTTCAAAAATGAAAGTAGCTGGTTTCCTCAGCCTGTTTGTTTCCCCGCAGGTTGTGAATATGAAGCATTCATCCACAGAAATAAGTTTGCTTCAGTTTTATAGCTTTGTGATTTTTTTAATGTGAGCTGCAGCGAACTGGTTCTTGTTTAGCCTGTGATAGATCAGTTCAGATTGATTTGCTTTAGATAGATAATTATTTTGTAATTAAAGTATTGCTCGTGTTGTGACGTCTGTATTTTTCCTTCTGAACACTTTGAAATGTTTTAACTGAATATTTTACACTCAGTCAGGTGCCAGTGAGATTTGTTGAAGCGTGGAAACAGCTGCTTGTCTTCAAAACATTAAGTGATTTATTGGTCGTTTTGTACTCTAGAAAAAATATATAAAAAAATAGGTAAAAGTACCAAATGTTTTCTAAAGCATAGCAGAGTTTAAATGTTGAGACCAAATCTTTTATCATTCCTGTTAATGAATATTTTCAAACCCCAAAGAGTATAATACAAAATAATGCTGAACACAAAACTGATTTAATTAAAAAAAAAAAAAAGAGTTTGCATTAATAGTTTAATTCAGATCAAATTCAACTGCACTTTGATAATAATCTAAAGCATTTGTTTGGAATATCTGATTAATGTCATTATTTTGAATGGTTTGTGTTTATATATTTAACATAAAGTAGTACGAGCTTACATTTGAATGATTTTTGTTGCTTAATAAGGATTTTATCATAACAGATCAATCAGGTCCAGATATGAATAATAGTGATAAAATCTGCTAAGTGCCATAAATACTTGAAACGTTGTTTTCTTTATTGTTTTGTTTGTGTTGAGGTAGTTACTGTGAATTATTTGAATTTATTGAAACTGCTGAGAAGTTTGAAAACCTGTTTTACATTTTGGCAACATTGTGTCCAGTATTATGTTATATGACTTCTTTATTTTGTGATGATTTAGTTTTTAAGTGGTCAGATATTTGTGCAATAGTAATGCTGTAAAAATTTTTTTTTTTTAAACCAGTGTGATATAAACGCATTGACAATCTTAGAAAAAGGATAAACATCAGTTAGTTCCTAATTCTTTAGTAATTTGTCAATAAAAGCGTTGTAGTTGAAATTTACCGTAGTTATGTGGTTTATTTTTGTCGGGGTTGTACTGTAAATGTCGTGTTTTTAAAAGGTTCATTTGTTCCTGTGTTCACTGAGCCTAAATGTTCTGTAGACCAGGACCGGATCGTTGTTTTAACACCATGTATGTACCGGTACATGCTGACGTCACGTAGAAGACGACACATGGACTTGAGTAATGTGCTGCCAAACTTATATTAAATCGCTTTTCCACCTGTAGCCGTTTGACTAAATGTTTACATTTTGGTTTTGTTCTGTTCATTGTTGTCGTGGACAAATATTTTCTTGCTTCAACATGTTCATTTAAAAAAAAATGTTTGAATTGTTTTACTAAAGAACAGTTCAAATATTGTAACGCCACACTGTACCAGTCTCAACATGTCCTGCTGTTTTCATATATGTGCTACTTTCTTGATACATGTCCTGCTGTCCTCATGCATGTCCTGTTTTCATACATGCCCTGCTGTGCTCATACATGTCCTATCCTCACACGTCCTGTTGACCTCATACATGTCCTGCTGTTCTGATACATGTCCTATCCTCATACATGTCCTGATGTACTCACGTCCTATCCTCATACATGTCCTGCTGTCCTCACATGTCCTGCACCAGTCTCTTCTCTGCCTCTATTTCCTCAAACTCCACAGCTCCTCCGTCAGCACCCTCATACTGTCATTTTATAAATTCACAAAGACAAAGTTCTTTATGAATAGGCTCTTATTAGTAAATACTGTACATTAAATTTATAGCCAATATTTAGTGTTCTTTCTTTGTGTTAAAGGTCAATTTATTGAAGGACCTCACTCAACCAGCACACACACTTTTTGCCCCACTCCCCTCAGGAGAGAGGTTAATAATGTTAATTATTAGTTAATGTTTTTCTTAGTTCATATCTTAGATGTTATTACTGTTTTATTTGACATTTTATTGTTGGATGTAACTGGGACCCTGTGTACACAATTTCATTCCACCACATGTACCACGTGGTGCGAATGACGAACACTGACATTCTAGGCCAAGTCTTGCCATTCTTGTCCTGTTAATACTTTCAATTTGTTGTCTCCCACCCCCACCTGTTATTATTTTTTTTTTATCGGCCTTCGGCTCAGTAAAGACTAGATCTGAAGAATTTCTTTTCCACAGGTTATAAGTTTAAAAGCTTTTGAGCTACATTTCTATCAGTCTTGTGATACAGTACAGGAAAATACAGACACTGAACACATTCTGGAGAAGTCTCCTGGAAGGTGTTTTGGTACCACTCTTTAAAAATGGCAGCGTTGTCATGGAACTTCACACATGGACTGTGCCAGGATGTTGACACTCATGCTCACCTTTTTTTTCCCAGATGTTCCAAACCATCAGGACTCATCAACAAAATGACCAGTCGGTCTGGTTCTTTACTTCCCTTGACGTTTTTCTCAGAAGTTTCTTTCCTGCCTTTCGTGAAACTTGGACCAGTTTTCTCAGTGCATTTTCATGGTGATCCAGATGTGTTGGCCACAGACATCCTGAAGAACTTCACAGCAACTCAACCTCCTCTTGAACATCTTGGAAAACTTTTCTGCATGTTTTGATGCAAAGCGATGATAGCTGTACAGTTTTTCTTTGGAGGTATCCAAGATTATTTCAAGCACATCTGTCGCTCCTCTACAGTAATCAGTTTGATTTCTCTTTCATACACTCATTTATGCTTTTGACTAGACATAAAGTCAGCTGATCATTGAGTCAGGTTTACTAGGAAAAAAAACCAACATTGATTTATAGTTTTTATTTCAAAAACATATGCCTTTTGTCAAACAATAAATTAAAAATCTATGATATTCATAATGACAAGCGCTAAACAAACATCCATGACAACAAACGGGGAACAGGTGATAGAAAACAACTGATGCGAAACGGCAAAAATCACAATCGGATTTTAAATGCTTGAGAATTTCCTGATGTGAAGCATTTCCTTAATTTGAAGTCAATTTAAAATCTATTCTTGATATAAGAATATTAAAAAGTAATAATATAAAGGTGTAAATGACAAGTTGGAACTCATTTCCAATTTAGATTTGAGCTGTAGAAGAAAACAAAGTAATATCAGGTACGTCTCAAACTGAAATGATTGGTTAGTATCAGCCACAGCTGGAAACGGTCAGTCATGTGAACAGGCAACCGTTAGAAGTTAGATCAGTCATTGGTCATAGTCATTTGGGTACAGACACGTTTACGCTGCCACTGGAGTCGGTGCTGGATGCTGAGCGTGCCTCTGAACTCAGATGGCTTATAACGAGCACAGACGATGCTCAGCGTCTGCTCAGAAGGTCTCAGGCGGTCCTAAAATCTTCACTCAGCTGATCCATTCACACACACACACACATGATCTGCAAACGGCACCGCCCAGTTTTTCAAGTAGCCAGTGCAGCTTTTACAGTGGAGCAAAAAAAAAAAAAAAAAAAAAAAAGCAGAATGTGACATCTACTTTAATACACACATAATATTTGCTCATAGTGAGAACCTCTGATTAAAGCATGCATCAGTCTCTATATACAGAAACTGTACAGTAAAGAGTTGGGAGGGGAGTGCTGTTAATGCAGGGATGAAGTGTTACACTGGTGGTGTTTAAATTAGAAAAGAGAGGTAACAGAGTTTTGACAGCAGGTGAATGGACAAAGATAAAAACTCAAAGGGAAAGGTGAGTATCATCAGTAAAAGTTCAAGAATTTGGGAAATTTGCTTGCATGCCAAGAGCTGGAGGAGAAGTTCATTCCCGTAGCCGTTGTGCATTCAGTTAGGCTGGGGGCAGGACGTCTTTTAACTTTAAACCTAAAATAGGCAACTTTTTTTTTTTTTATGGCTCAGTCCAAATCTCTAAAATCTACCTTTAAAAGTGACCTAATGTTCTGTTTAGTCTTGTTGAATTTAAAACCAAAGACTCAGACGTGGATTATTCCTGCGAGTAACACAGACTGGAACAATAACCAGAGTGAGACAACTCCACACGTACACGCCAGCGTTAAACACCCTGGGTGGATGGACGGGGACAGTTTGGTCCAATAAAGTAGAAGACCTTTGGAGGATTTTGTGGTTACCGTGGAGATCTGACGAGGAGGTGGGGGTCGGGAGGTCTTCTCAGCTCTCTGCACATGCAGAAATGGAAACTCTGAAGGGTCCGTGCAAAGGTCAGGGAGGGGTCACCAGCACAGCAACCTGAACCAAACACTGTTAGGTCCTCCATGGCTGTTTGTCTTCCGGTCTTCACAAACCTGTCTCCACCATTCACACACACAAATAAAAACAAAAGGGCATCCTGTAGACATGAACAAAGCTTTTTAGAACACACGTTGATTTAATCTTATTGAATAAAAAACTGCAGAGTCACTTTCAGAAAGAAACCACCAAACATGTCAACACACCGAAGGTAGGTCCATCTTATTTCTTTGTTTTATAGATAATATATCCAACACCCAAGTTTACTTTATTACTGCAATGACTTGTTTTAGCTTAGATGGAAAAAAAGGGGTATTTTTGATTTGTTTTATCCTAAAAGTGTAATTTCTGGAGGTACATGAGGATTTTTCTGCAGAAAACACAATTCTCAACATCAACCAGGCATCAAACATTAATGTAATACACACACAGGAACACACTCCCCCACCTTCATTGTGCACGAGGTCCACTAGCAGCCACACTCCTGGGTGCCCTGCGGTTGAGCACGGCGAGGAGAACGAAGCTGTCGTAACGCAGCGTCGCCATACTGGATACCTGAGCCCATCCTCTCTGGGTCCAATTCCCCTGAGAAACAAAAACAAAGTGAAATCAGTGAACTAGCAAACAAGTGACTCTCCTTAAATAAACACACTGAAAAGACTAGTCCTGTAGGGTCAAAAGAGGTTTTAGAACTACACTTCAGGGCTCCTACCAGATTCAATCTTGTTCAGGATTTTCCGAGCGCACTGGACAAAGGCCTCTTCAACGTTCTCCCCTGTGAGCGCGCTCGTCTCCAGGAACATCAGCTCTAACAACACATATTCTGATTAAAGCAGCTGCAGACAGTACGTGATGTTTCTACATTTTGTGGAAAATTCAGTCGGTGTGTAATAAACAGCGCGATCGTTCAAATTTAGGTTTCATTCTTCAAAAACAATGAAAATCAATCTGTAGATGTTTGAGCTGCTAAAAGAGGTTTTTTTTTTTTCTTTCTTTTTTTTTATTCAGCGGCTGCCGTTACCGTTTTCCTGAGCAAACCGTGACGCCTCCAGGAACGTGACCTCTCTGTCCGCATCCAGGTCCTTCTTGTTCCCGCAGAGGATAATGACGATGTTTTGACTAGCCAGCATCCTGGCATCGCTCAGCCACGTGGTCAGAGCGTTGTATGTTTCTCGACTGAAACCAGAAACATAAATGCGTTTGAAAAAAAAAAAAATTATGGAGCAGAGTTTGGCGAAAACAAACAAACAGCATCACTGTGATACCTGGTGATGTCATAGACAAGCAGGGCCCCTGCTGCCCCTCTGTAGTAACTCCTGGTCACAGACCTACACACACAGACATCAAGCGTATTATAACTTTATTAACAGCAGCTTTAAATTCATCCACTTGAATTAATTATAAATATTTAGATTCAGCACTCCTCAATACCTTAAGTAGCTGACACATTTACATTGAACAGTAAACAGAAATGAAGATATACACAACAAAACTCATAATATGATGATAATGTGGCGTACAGAGCCACAGATCTTCATTAAAGCTGCACATTTCTGATAAAGTTCATCTTTACCTGAAGCGTTCTTGTCCTGCAGTGTCCCAGATTTGCAGTTTGACCGTTTTGTTCACCACGCTGATAATCTTGGAGCCAAACTCCACTCCAATCGTGTGGTTGGATTCATCCTTAACTGGAGAAGAAAAAAATAAAACATGAATGTGATCCAAAGTGAGCTTTCTGCAACCCTAAAAGTGTTAAGCTCCTGGTAGAGAGCTTTTGTTGGCGGATGATGACCAACACAGTTTATTTATTTTTTTGCTGCTAAAGAAATACATTTGAATAACCTACTTCACTTTCATAACTTACATCTCTTCTCTATGAACTGGTGCAGCAAACAAGATTTGCCTGTCCCAGCATTCCCAATCACCAGGAATTTAAACAGGAAATCTGCAGAGAAAGCAATAAAACAACATTATACAGAGGCAACACAACATTTATCAAACAATATGACATGCTTAGTCAGCTGATAGCAATATAATCTCAGCTGGGCAGATCTTAACAGACAAAACTAGTTCATTGTAGTTATAAACCAGAAGATTTCTGTTACACATGTACTAGAAAATATGTGTTTATGGAGAAAAAAAACAGAGATATGATTATTGTATTTATCTATTTCTTGTGTAAACACCAAAAAAAAAGCACCTGACTTGAATAGCTAAACACTTGAGGATGAACCAGTTTATCCACAAATAACTTACACTGACACACGAATAAGTGTAGGTGGCACTGCGTTCAGAGTTATGCTAATGTGAAATAGGCAAATAGAACACAAAACAAGGTGAAACCATCTCTCCTGTCTTAACCTCCATGCTTATAAACCTTTAAATGTCGATACATTTCGAGTAAAACACAACAGTAAACCTGACTGTTTGATCTCTGTGGACTTGTCCACGCAGATAGCTCACTTTGGTGCTCAGAAACCTTCACCGGGGGCTCAGAGTTAGCCTGTCAGCTATGTAAAGAGCCTCCCGTCCTCGGCACACCTGCCCTGGCTACACCGACATGCTAACGGTCCCCGCCCGGTCAAACCGCCTCATTACCGTAAGACTCCGACATCGCCGACGCGGCGCTTTAGAAACACCAAAACGATGGGAGGGAGAAACACGCGTTGACAGACGTGCAGCTAGCCAAAAAGAGAAATATAGTCGTGTTGATAACGTCCGTTAATTCCAGCTGATTTCCACTTCCGACTTCCCTCGAACGCTGCTGTTTTTCAAAATAAAAGCCTTCCGAGACCAAACGCTTGGCGGTCTAATGCAATGACGCCACATGACCACACGAGGGCGCTGTTGGAGGAAACGGTGCATTATTTTAAAGGTTTAGTAGCTCTCTTACATTCGGTTTTTCTGTGTGTAAAATCGCTTTTTTCGAACGATTACTTACTCTGGTATCAGATGCTGTGCTGCTGGAAGGATTTTTACTGAAATCTTTTTTTACATTTCGACATTTGTTATGATGCGTAACCATAACAACAAGGTGGTTTTTACAACTGGGAGCTGCTGATTAAAATCTCAAAAGCTCAAATAATATTTCGATTACAACCCCAAATGCCAAATGAGTTGAAAAGGAGGTGCTATGGATGCATTACCATCTACCTGGAGGTGGTGCTCGAGTGCCTGACCACCAAGATCTTGGAGGCAGCGGGAAACGTGGCTCGTGACAGTGGGAGGACTGAGATCATCCCTCGGCACCTGCAGTTAAGTCCGTGGCGACGAGGGACTCGGTAGGCTGCTGGGAGAAATGGCCATCGCTCGGGGAAGAGTTCTGCCCAGCATTCAGGCAGTCTTGCTGCCCACGAGGACTGAGAGGTCTGCTGGGTCTGGGTGGATGTATCGACATCTGCATCCAGTTTCATCGTATCTGCTGTGGGACGGACTGCTACAAGAGATCCTTCCTGCCTAAAGCCATCAGTATCTACAGAGCCTTGCGAAAGTATTCGCCCCCTCGCTGAACACACCATCCCCACTGTCAAACATGGTGGTAGCAGCATCATGTTTGGGCCTGCTTTTTATCAGCAGGCACAGGGAAGATGGATGGGGCCAAATACAGAACCATTCTGGAAGAAACCCTGTTTGAATCTGCAAGAGACCTGAGAATGGGACAGAGATTTATCTTCCAACAAGACAATGATCCAAAACATAAAGCCAAATCTACAATGGAATGGTTCACAAATAAACGTATCCAGGTGTTGGAATGGCCAAGTCAAAGTCCAGACCTGAATCCAATTGAGAATCTGTGGAAAGAGCTGAAGTCTGCTGTTCACAAACGCTCTCCATCCAACCTCACTGAGCTCGAGCTGTTTTGCAAGGAAGAATGGGCAAGAATTTCAGTGTCTCCATGTGCAAAACTGACAGAGACAAACCCCAAGAGACTTGCAGCTGGAACTGCAGCAAAAGGCGGCGCTACAAAGTATTAATGCAAGGGGGCCGAATAATATTGCACGCCCCACTTTTCAGTTTTTTATTTGTTAAAAAGTTTGACACATCCAATAAATTTCATTCCACTTCACGGTTGTGTCCCACTTGTTGTTGATTCTTCACAAAAAATTTAAATTAGATATCTTTATGTTTGAAGCCTGAAATGTGGCAAAAGGTTGAAAAGTTCAAGGGGGACGAATACTTTCGCAAGGCACTGTAGAACAACTCTAATGAAACTAAGATGATGAGCTACAACAACAATTAATTTCCCTTTGGGATTAATAAAGTATTTTTGAATTGAATTGAATTGAATATTGTGAACATTTCAGTGGATTTATGAATTGTTTAACAGTAAGAAGAAGTATGCTGGTGAAGATTCTCAGTCATCCAGGACATGATGAATTCAAAAAGCGTTCAATACAAAAACAACTGGACTTTATTTGTAACAGAAGACGTTTCGCTCCTCAGAAGCTCCTCGGATGAGGAGCGAAATGTCTTCTGTTACAAATAAAGTCCAGTTGTTTTTGTATTGAACGCTTTTTGAGTAAGAAGAAGTGTTACATGGTCAATACAATGAAATGCTGGTTTAGGTTTTCTAGAGAAAAATACATTTTGCAAAAATGTTCGATGGCTCTGCTTTTCAAGTATTTGTGACGATTCATTCTATGTCTCGCTGCTTTTCTAACTTTTTCATTTGACATTAAAAAAAATGATTGTGCTCTTATACTGTTTGGCCGCTTGGTGGAAGTGCATTCATCCATTACGTTTACCAGCAGCATGATATCTATTCAAAAATGTTCGATGCAAAAACATCTGGATTTTATTTGTAACAGAAGACATTTTGCTTCTCATCCGAGGAGCTTTCAGGTTATAAGGCTCAGATAAGGTACACATATATATGTAGATTGACAAATCACACCTCACACCTTAACAGTAGGAGTTTCTTAAGGTCTTTGTTACTCTAATTCACAGATGAGGCCCCTCTGTTCCCATCAGGTGTGAAAACTGGCTGGGAATCAGTCCTACATCTGCATTATAAGTTTTTGCAAGTTGAAATCTGAGGCCTCCTCCGAGATGGTTTTTCTCTTATAACATAATCCGATATGTCGATATCTGGGTCAAAAGTCAAGGAAATAGAAGCGTTCACCAGACACATTAACTCTGTTGATAAAAACATAAAGTTCACCAGAGAGGATGCAAACAACAGCAAGCTGTCTTTTTGGACTGTTTGATTCAGATAGAAAGAGAGGACAGCCTCAACATTGAAGTTTACAGAAAACCAACCCACACAGACCAGTATCTTCTGTTTGACTCCCACCATCCACTGGAACACAAACTCTCAGTCATCAGAACTTTACAACATCGGGTCGAACGCGTTCCCACGAAGACAGAAGGGAAGGAAAAGGAACAGAAACACATTCAAGAAGCTCTCCAAACATGTGGATATCCTAACTGGGCTTTTGTCAAGTCAGCAAGGAAATCTACAAAACACACCAATAAACAGAAAAAGGAGAACAACAGACGGAAAAACATTGTCATCCCTTATGTTGCTGGAGTATCAGAGAAATTCAGAAGCATTTTCAACAAACACAACATCCCAGTACATTTCAAACCCAGCAGGACTCTCAGACAGAGGCTGGTCCACCCTAAAGACAAAACACCCATACACAAACAGAGTGGTGTCGCGTATGCGGTCCAGTGCAGCGAGGACTGTCCAGATCTCTACATTGGAGAAACTAAACAGCCTCTTCACAGATGCATGGCTCAACACAGGAGAGCCAGCTCCACAGGACAAGACTCAGCTGTTCACCTCACAGACAGGGGACACTCTTTTGATGACCAAAATGTGCACATTTTGGACTGAGAACACAGATGGCTTGAGAGGGGAGTGAAGGAAGCAATTTATGTTAAAAGAGAGAAACCATCTCTTAACAGAGGAGGAGGCCTCAGATTTCCACTTTCAATAACTTATAATGCAACTTTAGCACTGATTCCCAGCCAGTTTTCACACTTGATGGGACCAGAGGGGCCTCGTCTGTGAATTAGAGCATCAAAGACCTTAAGAAACCCCTACTGTTAAGGTGTGAGGTGTGATTTCTACATACATATATATATATATATATATATATATATATATATATATATATATATATGTATCTTATCTCTGCCTTATAACTTTAACCCCACACTCACTGCTCTTTGAATTGAGAAAGCTCCTCGGATGAGAAGCAAAACGTCTTATGTTACAAATAAAGTCCAGTTGTTTTTGTATTGAACATTTTTGAAATTATCATGTCCTGGATGACTGAGTATCTTCACCAGCACATGATATCTATTAAAGTGACTAATATATTTGTTGATTATATTTTTTCATTCAACCTTTATTTAGACAGGTAAATCCCATTGAGCCCCGAGGACTCATTTACAAGAGACCTGATTTCAACAAAGAATGATGACAACAATGGACAACAGCGACAACAATAGACAGTTATAAAAAGGCATACAGATTTTTTTTTTTACAAATTAAAAAAAATCTGTATGCCTTTTTATATAAATATTAATATTATTATTAAACTACAAATACAACATTTTAATATTTATTGTTTGAAATATGTATGAAATTACCATAACACTTGATTATTATGAGTCGAATAAATAAATTATAAAACCACCATTTATTGTTCCAGTCCAGCAGGGGGCGCTAAATAAATAGTTGACCTTCAACTGCTGATTGTCCGGAGAAGAAGAAGAAGCGCAGACTCGGCTAGTGAGCTAGCCTAGCTGCAAGGCATTATTTTAGTGAAAAATGGCTACTTTGATCCCAATCAGACCGCCTTGCGATAGTAATCCTGCTACTCCGGGAGCACAGTCTATAAAGGTGACATTTACGTCAATTCAGTCATCTATACGTTTATTTCAGGCTATCCAGCCGTAACCTCCGTTCAGTCTGACTGTAGCAACATTAGCATCATTCCTTTGTTTTCAATCGTATGTTTAGTTCAAGTCTTGTTCGGTTTTAGTGTAAGTTGTCATGTGTGTCATTTGACTGGTGCAAGCCCAAAACGGGACTTTAAGTGTGTAACATTGATTGTGTTTTTCCTGTATTTTCACCTTTTATGTAAAAATAATACTTTTGTTTTGCTTTGAACAAACACATCCGTAAACTTATTTCACACTTATTGAAATTTTCGTTATCAAATATTTTAGTGACCCCTTAAAACATTCTTGTGTATCATGCAATTCGTATAAATCGTGTTAAAATGGATGCCTACTAACATAAATACAAATATATTTTGCCAAAATGTAATTGTGTGGAAATTCATTTCACATATTGGACAAGATGCTTATGTAATTATTGTCTATTATTGTAATTTGTTTACACCCAGTTGTTTCCAACACTGATTTCTTTACATAGACTGATATAAATGCTTTTTTTGGGGGGGGTCTTCTATTTTATATTCACTGCAAATTAATTCACAAAGAAATCACTCCTTAGTATTTAGTGAGAATCCACTGTCATTTTTGTCATGTAGTCTGGTTGGGAAACATGTATATAACCACCTAATATACAGTCATTACGCTTTTATTTTCTTTTGTTTGCCAACTGTATATGTGCCCACAAAAAGCCTAAAATATAATGCTTAATTTACTTTTGGGTTTAAACCTGACCAAGCAGTATATGCAGTTGTTACTGTCATTGATTTATATAATTCATATAAGTTTATATTAAAGTTGGAATCTGTTGTTTTCTCCTTGTCTTTAGGAAGATGTAATAGAAGAAGTGTCCAATGATGGCAGCCAGCCTCCTAAAAGAAGGAGAATGGGTTCAGGGGACAGCTCAAGAAGCTGTGACACCTTCAGCCAAGAGCTTGGGTAAGTTAGCTGGAGACTCAAACTTGGGGGCAGCTGTGGCTGAGTGGTTAGAACAGTCGTCCTCCAGTGGAGAGTTGGGGGTTCGATTCCAACAGCAGTCACATGCTGATGTGTCCCTGGGCAAGACACTAAACCCCTCATTGCTTCTGATGTGTGTCCATTGGCGTATGAATGCGACCTAAAGTAGTCTCTACAGATTTGGATTATCTTTGTAGAGATGTAATAGAGTGCTGTATGAATGTGTGTGTGGAGGTAAGGCGCTTTGAGTATTTTGATGATGGAAAGGCGCTATATAAATACAGGCCATTTACTTGGTGCAGTCTCTGCTGTCAAATTTTACCTAGTGTTGTATTTTTTAACAGCTTACCCTAATGTCAATCCACTTTTTTAGGCCAACATATTTCCCTGCAGAAAACCTGACAGAATACAAGTGGCCACCTGATGAAACAGGAGAATATTATATGCTCCAGGAGCAGGTCAGCGAGTATCTGGGAGTGACATCTTTCAAGAGGAAGTATCCTGGTAAGAATGAGAAAGTTTTTGCACTTAAGATTGAATGATGAGCCTCCTTTCTAAATTGGTTTTGGATATAAAAATAATTTGTTAAATGACAAAATGCGAGCTAGAGTAGTCCTTAACATTTTGGTGACGATCTCTGGTTTAAATAATAATTGTAAAATTAAAGATTGGCTCAGAAGTTATGCTTTATCTTTTGTCTTTTTTTTTCCTGTGAAAATACCACATTCTGTTTATCAGTGTTTTACATGTTTTTCTTTTGTAGATATGGAAAGAAGAGACTTGTCCCACAAAGAGAAGCTCTACCTTCGTGAACAAAATGTTATCACAGAGACACAATGCACTCTGGGTACAAACAAATCCATAAACTAAGACTCTCTTACTTTTAGCATGCGCAGTTGTCTTGCTCTGGTTCATAAAATGCTCCCATACTCTTAACATGATAGAAGTTTTGTTGTTGTCTGAAGGTCTGACCGCTCTGCGGAGCGATGAAGTGATAGATCTGATGATAAAGGAGTATCCCTCCAAACATTCAGAGTATTCTGTCATACTGCAGGAAAGAGAGCGACAGAGAATAGCAAAAGAGTACTCTGTAAGTAAAGTCAGCAAAAACATATTGTAGTTTTGTTTTAATGAAAGTAAAAATAACAGGTATGGACTCGTTCTTTACATTTTGTTGTTGTTGTTGTAGCAAATGCAGCAGCAGAACCCTCAGAAGGTGGAGGCTAGTAAGGTTCCTGAGTACATAAAGGAGGCAGCAAAGAAGGCTGCAGAGTTCAACAGTAACTTCAACAGGGAGCGTATGGAGGAGAGGAGAGCTTACTTTGACCTCCAGACACATGTAAATCCAACTTGACATGACAAATAGTTTCACATCGAAGCAACAATTTTACTGGATTCAGTTTAATTTCAGATTTCAATTTTCTTTTGTGTTTGTCCCAGATTATCCAGGTACCACAGGGCAGATTCAAGGTGCTGGCTCCAGAACTAACCAGATCTGGTCCTTACCCAGTGGCTCTCATACCAGGACAATTCCAAGATTACTACAAAAGGTACAGTTCACACAAAAAAAAACCAATTTGCTTATATTTTACTTTGTTTTTATTCACCATAACCAACTTGTTGACATAAAATAGCATCCATCTGCTTTTATTATATTTTATTGTGCAGTTTGTTCCTCTAATGCATTGTTTTGTTTATGGCAGGTACTCTCCCAATGAGCTGCGCTATTTACCGCTGAACACTGCTCTGTTTGAGCCTCCACTGGATCCAGAGCTTCCTGCTCTGGACTCAGAGCCCGACTCAGATGATGCTGAGGATGGCAAGGATGACAAGAAGATCAAAAACTCATCTGTAAGCCAGTAGTCAGGCTGTATAGACATGCTCAGTGCCTGATCAGCGCTGCATGTGTGCAATCCAGATAAGCTGTGAACTCTTATATAAATCAAATATATAACTCACTTTCCAAAATTTCCACCTGGCTGTGTTAAACTGCAGGACAGCTCTTCAGGTAACACATCAGACTTGGAGAGCCAGGAGGGCGGAGGAGGACAGGGCCACAAGTCCAAAGTCAAAGAAAGGACATCAACGCCGGGCAAAGACCAGCGCCACACTGCCACCCACAAAGCCACTCCAGGGTACAAGGTAGAGGACAAAACCACCTGAACTCTTCTCCAACAGCAGCAGCAGCACTTTTCTACCCACTCCTCCTCTCTCTGCTACTACCACCTCCTTATTCCATCCATTCCCGCCACCCCTCCCTAGCTCTCTTCACTTTGTTGTTGGGCCTCTACAGTTGGTCACCCTTTTCCAGCTGGGACATCCTGACTCACACTCACAGACACACACTGGGGAGTCCTGCCCTCAGCTTTTGATTTAACGACCGTCACGTGGCTTCTTTTTTTTTTTTTTCTGCTGCTCCCCCCCTTTTGTACCAAATTGTGAGCAATAAGAAGATTTTAAAGGAACAGTTCACATTGTTTCTTTTTTGTCACTGCACTTTTAATTTTTTATTTTTTTTGGTTTTCAGTGAAGACAAATTCAAGCTTTATAGATTTTTCTTCTTTTGATTGTCTTCAATATACCTCTTGTCTGTCCTCACTTGTCAAAAAAAATATTTTCATGACAAGCACGTGGATGTTTTGGCTGCTAGTTTTCCCTTTTCAATTTTGAAAAGCAACTTGTTCTTATGATATAGAAAACATGAACCACATAAAAATTTGTGGTTCGTATTTGCAGTTGTTGTTTGTGCTAAAGAAATTTAACATTTATATATGAAGTTTTGAGGACACTTGATCCTAGTGGTTTAAATGAGACCCCGACTACTAAGACCTATAGACGTGGAATGTTATATTTGCCATATTTTATTAAAAACACTTGAAGAAAACATGCACAACATATACTTTTTTCAGAATGCATTAGATCATATTTTGGAGTGCATTTCTTACCATTGCTTTATGCGTGCCATGCATTCTGAGTCAAGGATGACGTAAAATGACCCCTCGACCATCACAGGTTCAGTACTGCTATAACTTTTATTTCCAGTAAATATATTCACTTGTGACATCCTGATGTTACGTACTGTCAGAACAAGAGCATTAAATCAAATCTTCAACATCTCTAGATAACAAAAATTTGCATAGTCGGCTTCCTAAATTCCCCTTTGTGTTCTTTACAGCGGTTTTTTTAAACTATCTGTTCTTTTGTCAAAAAAAGGAAACAAAATTAGTATTCAAATATATGTATGTCAAATATAAGAGCTTCACCAGTGCAGAAAATGAATGATTAGATTTAACTTTATCAAGAGTGTTTAGCCGACTGGCTTCATGCTCTCTTGATTGAAAGCCCATGTGACTCTGCACAGATTTCAGTCCACTTTCCTCTTCCCACCTCTCTGATCTTCTACATCTTGTTGTAAATTTCCAACAGTGTCCCCTTCAGCTCTCCTGCTGCACTCACTCATGCTCAAACTGAGGATGAACAGAAGTCAAATTGATCCTATGGTACGTCCAGAGTCCTGGGCTCTTAGCTGCCATTTTACGTCAGTAATACCCATAATGCATTACAACGAAAACAGTAATGGGAGAGTTTTTAAATATCTTTGCAGCTAAATCTTAACGTTAATCTGTTAAGCCAGATGAGTCGTATTAGTCGGAGTTCCATTTATGATTGTTTTAATAAAATAACACCTTGTTTATACACCAAACGATGTACTGTTAATGTGTTAGCAAGTGTCAGACTGCTGCTTGGTATTGACATTACCTGACCTACTGTGTCAAGTTGTATCGCCGAGTGTTTTTTTTTCTGACTTTGTTCACACTGCCCGCTTAGCTGCAGTTAGTATTCTGTGTGCTGACTGATGAGCGAGCCACACGTCAGCTTTATCTGACATAGGTGTGAAATATCTTTGGTGCTGAAACTAAATAAAATGCTTTAGGCACCGTTAGCTCACCTGTTCCCTGCAGGTCACTGTGCGCTTCTACAGTTTTAGAATACAGGTAAATTTCACATCCTCTAAAATGTGAAACACTGAAACACTGTCAAAAAAGAGTGTATTGGACCTGAGCTCAGCTTTGTAGTGTGGGGATGGTCCTTTATAACATCTGATTATATGTAACCTAAAATCTGTCAGCATATTATTTTGTACCAGACTTTGAGTCTTCAAACTGAAGTCTCTAGAATGACATCACTCCAATGTATCAACCTATGTATGATGAGGTTAAAAGGAGGTAGATGTTTTAATTTTCTAAAAAACTGTCAAAACTAGGCCTGTCGCAGTAAACAATAAATCAATTAATCGCATGATAAATGAAAATTATCAATCTCATTTTCATGTATCGGTTTTATCGTTTCGTCGTGTCTCTCTCTTTCTACTGAAGACACTGGACGACAAAAGGCTCAACTCCGGTGCTCTTCACTGACCCATCCCTTTCTCTTTAAAATCCATTTAAACCATCCAAAATTGTGTTTTTGGATCGTTAAAAGCAGCTAAGCTGAGAAGCTAAGCTACGAGCTAAGCCAACAGGCCGACCTTGGGGAAAAAAACTCCGTCTTTTAGCTCCAAAATTCACGGTTGAAACCCGTGCCATCGTGTAAAAAGTTGTTTTTCTCTGCAAAAAGAAGCTGAGAACTTGTTTACAGATTTTTATTAAAAGCTTTGTTTGACAAATGCAATGCTAAAGAGCTCAAATCACACCGAACGGCTGCCATTTGATGAACCGAAATAAAGGAAAGCGAGACAGCCCAAGCTACTCAAGGGGCCTCCCTCCCATTTTTCTTAAAGAGACACGCTGCTCTCTCCCTCACTATCCATCTTTCAGCAACAGTATTATACTGCCATCTGGTGGTCAAAAAAGGTACTACACTTAAAACAACTTACCCAAAATTTCTTCTTAAATTTGAGAATAATTATCAATTATTTTCAAATTTCAAACAATATTATCATTTATCGCAACGATTTTTGAGACAATTAATCGCCCAGCAAAATGTGTTATCGTGACAGGCCTAGTGAAAACCTATATACAATTTGAACAATATAAGCACTCATTTTGACAGAGTAAAACACCTATGAAAGTGTGGAGTTACAGTGGCATTCACCTTTTCAGATGTAGAGTCTGAATTGATCTGCCCCCAGTAGGAAGCGTGAATGTTTTATATTAATTCTGTTATTTCCTCAAACATCACCGTAGGTTTCAACAAAGCTTTGATTCAGTGAATCTGCCTCTAACTAATAGTTTGTTTTTCTCTCCGATCTGACTGTCAAATGCAGGTCGGTCAGCCGAGATGATGGTATCTAAAGCTTTAGAGTATTACAAGATTTTACAGATTGTTTCAAGAATAAAAACGAATAATGTTCACTACAGTAAGAATTGGTTTAACGTATGGCTCTACAGGTGTGTCTTGGTGTGATACATGTTATTGTATCTTTGATCCATCTGTGAATGGAGCAGTGAATGAGTGTATATTCAGCTAGTATTTAGTTATAAAGTACGCCTCTGCAACCTCTCGTTGGAGAAACAGGACTCTAAAGCTGTTAATTTATATAAAAGTATACTTGGTTGGAAGTGTTTTGAGAAAGTTAGTACTGTTTCTTATATGTGCATGTTATATGCAATATTTCTTGTCTGAATTCAGTTAATTTAGAATAAAATACATTGAAACAAGCTGGATTCAGTCTCATGAATCAACATTTTCAGATGTTTCCACTCAAGGATTTTACTATTAAGGAATCACACAGAATACTTGGGTTTCCCATCTATTAAACTAAGCATTTCTGATTGTGTAAGACTGTTTTTCAATATATATAGATTTTATTTTGTGATTAGTTAGGTAAAATATTGTCACACACTAACTCAGGCAGGTCAGACTGAATTTCATGTCAGTTTTTCTGTTTCTTGTACTCCCACAGTACTGGGTTTATTTAGACAACTTGTGAAGTGAGCCTCGAGTTAGTTACCGTGCTGGTTTTAACAGTGAGGCTCTTGTGCGCTTGTTTATTCCCGTCACAGTACGTACTCTGTTTCTGTCATCAGGCAGTGGTTATGTTTAAATACTCCAAAGCAGAATGAAGCATTTGCACAAAATGCTCTAATTTAAATGCTCCTGTACTTTCTAATCTTCTGTTTGATTTGTCCTCTTTTGCATATTTTAAACTCTGCATTATTATTATTTTTGTTACTTCACATCTACAAGAAACAAAGTAGGAAAAGTTGACAAACCCACAGGATATAGCCAATAGTTCAGATTTCTGTGCTTATATTTCAACTTTTTAAATGGGTTTTCTAAACAGCATCATTGTGTCTTTGTAAGTAGCTGTGATCTAAAAGCATCATCTGGAGTTTTACTTCTTGATTTTAACTACACCACCACTTGTGTGAAAATACAGATGCTGAGCTTCGTTTAGTTAAAGTGACCCCAACCTTGAAATATATTTTACGCTTTCATTTTTTTTACCATTGCCAAAGAGGTTTTCTTGACAAAATTCTAAATCACTTTCTTGTTTATGAATCTGTCATATTTTAGTTTTCAAGCTGCTTTGCTGAGGTTGGTGTTTATGATGTTTAATCCAGGCAGTATTTACTTGATGCTTTGTCCCACTCAAAGCAGAGACAACATTTCTCAGAGTTGAGACAACATATTATTGCCGTCTTCCAGAGATTACTGTGTTCTGCTGTATTTCCATGACTACAAGATATCCGATTGCATTTTATAGCATTATTCTGCCCTTGCAGCCTAAGGTCATTCCCAATGCAATATGTGGCATTTGCCTGAAGAGTAAAGAGGCCAACAGGAGAGGCAAGCCCGAGGCTCTCATTCACTGCTCCCAATGTGAAAACAGCGGTAAGTCTGCACGCTGACTCTGAAAACAACATTCCCAGTTGTTTTCTTGCTGTTTTCAGTATTTTCTCCAATACTTGAAGTGAACTGCACATTATATATATATA
>NC_056499.1:18374255-18387601 GCF_014905685.2 Nematolebias whitei | reverse complement strand
TATGTGTATATATATATATATATATATGTGTGTGTGTGTGTGTGTGTGTGTGTGTTTTGGTTTTTGTAGAAAGGTATGTTTATTACACTCAAAGGTGTTCAACTGAAAAACAATAATTTTCACTTCATCTTAGTTTCTTTTACTTCATAGCTTGGTATAAATGTTTGTCTTGTTAAAATGATGCACTTTTACTGCAGAGTAAATGTGGATAACTTTCCAATTTATTTACTAAGCAGCAGTTATGACAAAGGGCAGTTTTGGATATTTATTTTAAAGAGTTGCTGATGGAAACATATCAAGATAGTTTATGAGCAGAGTGATCCTTCTGAAGCTCTTAAAGGGCCTGTGGAGGTAAATGTTTGTGTTTTGTGTCTGTATGTTTATGCGAACTTACCGTCTATATTTTTGTTGTGTGTTTCTTCTCTTTGCTCCCCAACACGTGTATCTATGTTCATGAATTTTAGGCCATCCGTCCTGCTTGGACATGAGCGAGGAGCTGGTGTGTGTGATCCAGACGTACTGCTGGCAGTGCATGGAGTGTAAGACCTGCACCGTGTGCCAGCAGCCGCACCACGAGGACGAGATGATGTTCTGTGACAAGTGTGACCGAGGATACCACACGTTCTGTGTCGGCATGAGCTCAATTCCTACAGGTGAGCTCATGCATTTGGTTCAGACACTTAAACTGTGTGTGATCTCTATTCTTGAAGTGTGTGTTCTCTATTTTATTTTGCTGAGACAAAGAAAATCACAAATATGACAAACAGTTAAACATTCTCTCTACATCAATTTATTAAAATGAAATAAATAAAGTGGCTGAATTGCTTAGATTGAGATATAAGTTTTGAATTTTCATTAACAAACCCTCTCCAACTCAATTCTAAATGTGCAACTAAATCTGCATTTGAGTCGTGGGGCACATACAAATAAATAAAGAAATAAATTTACAAGTAAGAAAAAAAAAAGCACAAACCAAGGAGGATGTCAATGCATCAGAACAGCAAACCCAAACAGTCTGTCTTGAAAACAGGAAATGCAAATACTACAAGAAATGGACAAAAACAAGAGTTGGTGTTTGTGAGTAAACTTTAGGAAATTAGCCAAGAAAACGAGATTGAAACACAAACAAGCCAAAAACAAATCTTCATTCCAACCTAACCTTTTGTCTAAAAATATACAATTTTTAACATCTTATTTTACTTACATTATTACAAAGCCATATTGTTTATTAGTCAAACAAAGTAGTTTGTTTAGTGTTGTATTTGTGTGAGTGTTTATGTTAACTGCAAAATAAAACAGGAGTGAACGTCCTTCAGCTGCACATCACAAAGACATGAGAAAACCAGACTTTAGACCTCTATTATCCTAATGATACTTTTTATGCATTTGACTCTTTTATTATTATTACTTTTAACCTTTTTCTGTTTTTATTTTATAATTAATAATTGACTCTTTTCCCTCAGGTCATTGGATGTGTAAAGTTTGTGACAAAGACTTTACCACACCCAAGAAGAAAGGAGCGGTAAAAACTCCTAAGAAATCAAAGTCGGCTCAAAAATAATCAATTTAACAAGTTTAACTACCAATGCACTATCATGAATTCATTCCAGTATTTCAGAGATTTTTTTAAAACCCTTTGTTGTAGCATATCTTTCTTCAAAAGGGAAAAAAATGCATCTCTTTAAGTGGATTATTAACAATTAATGCTTCTTAAGTTAAATTGTTAAAGGTTAAAAAGAAAGAAAATCAAGCTATAACTGTTAATTCCTTCATCTGTGCAGAACAGTTAAGATCTGTTTGTAATTGTCAGATATAATTTTTTTGTGTACAGTTTCATCCACTCACTCCTGTGACATCTGTAGATGAGAATTATCAGAACTTACCTCCAGGAAACAAACGAACTGCAGTTTCTGTCTCGTGATGTTTCTGCAGCTTCAAACTTGTGAAAAATCATTTCAGGTAAAAAAAAAAAAAAAAGGTGCTTTTCGTCCTGTACTACTGAAACATTGGGGCTTGCTGATATTGTTAATGTTAATGCAACACATTTTGTTTTTGTATTTTAATATTTGTTTGTGTTTTTATGATTATTTTTATTTTAAAAGCCAGGCCAGTGAGAGGCATTTCTTTTCTTTTTTTTTCTTTTTTTTTTAACAAATGGTGCTTTAGATCCTTTGTAGTCAATTACCAGTACCAGTGACTGGTTTGTTGAGTGTCTTAAATGTGACTCAGCTCTTCTCTGCTCTTTTGTATTAAAAGAAAACTACTTGTTTTTACACTAAAAAGAACATCAATGAGTGCTAAGTTTGCAATCATATTAATTTTTTTAAATAATTTAAACATTATTTGTGTTTTGCATTATTGATTAATATTGTTTTTTTTTTTTAATGTTTGTTCCTTCTATAATAATTGAATATTTTTGTTGTTTTTTTGCAATAAAAGATTCTTTTAAAGGGTCAAAATGCAGTTATTTCTTACATTTATTTTACAGCATCACTAGTTTTTCACATTTATTACAGGCGTAGCAGTTGCAAGAAACTTAATACTGCAGTTGTAAAACATTAAAACAATCCCAAAAGTCTTATTTGTTAAGTTTAATGCCTTTAGAGATACAATATCTCAGTGTATACCCCTCACATTTTTGTAAATACTTTATTATAAATTTGAATTGGACAGCACTGAAAATATGACACTCGGATACATTTTAGTCAGTGCACAGCTTGTATTTATCTGTCCATCCATTATCTTTACTTGCTTCTTCCTTTTTTGGGTCCTGGGGGTCACTGGTGCCCATGTCCAGCTATCACTGCGAAAGGCAGGAGACACCTTGGACAGGTCTCCAGTCCATCACAGGGCCACGTAGAGACAAACAACCTTTCACTCTCTCACTCACACCTAGGGACAATTTAGAGTTACCATTCAGCCTAACATGCATGTTTTTGGTCTGGAGGAGGAAACCAGAGTACCCAGTTTCCTCCTCTGTGCCACCACTCCCCTAGTGTACAACTTGTCTAACTGTAAATTTGCTGTCCCCTCACAATAACTCAACACAGTCATTAATGTCTAAACTGCTGTCAACAAAAGTGAGTACAGCCCTAAATGAAAATGTCCAATTAGCCATTTTCCCTCCCCTGTGTCATGTGACTTGTTAGTGTGTTACAAGGTCTCAGGTGTGAATGAGGAGCAGGTGTGTTAAATTTAGTGTTGTCACTCTTATATTGGTCAGTATAGAAGTTTAACATGGCACCTCATGGCAAATAACTCTGAGGATCTGAAAAAAAAAGAATTGTTCTACATAAAGGTGGTCTTGGCTAGAAGAAGATTCCCATTGTCCTGAAACTGAGCTGCAGCATGGTGGCCAAGATCATATAGCGGTTTAACAGGACAGATTCCACTCAGAACAGGCCAAAGAAGTTGAGTGCACATGCTCAGTGTCATATCCAGAGACTTTTGAAGATGTATAAGTGCTGCCAAAAGTTAAAGGGGTGATGGGTCAGTCTCACTGCTCAGACCATACGCCACACGCTGCGTAAAGATGGTCTGCATGGCTGTCGTCCCAGAAGGAAGACTCTTCTAAAAATGATGCACAAGAAAGCCCACAAACAGTGAGGACATGGATGGAACCATTTCCTGTGGTCCGATGAGACCACAATTAACTTATTTGGTTCAGATGATGTCAAACGTGTGCGGTGGCGGCGGAGTACAAAGACAAGTGTGTCTTGCCTACATTCACGCATGGTGGTGGGAGTGTCATGGTTTGGGGCTGTGTGAGTGCTGCCAGCTGTGGGGATCTACAGTTCATTGATGGAACTATGAATGCCAACATGTACTATGACATACTGAAGCAGAGCATGATTTCCTCTCTTCAGAAACTGGGCCGCAGGGCAGTATTCCATCATGATAACAACCTCTAACACACCTTCAAGACCACTGCCTTGCTAAGAAACTGACAGTAATGGTGCTGACATGTCTCCTGACCTAAACCCTATTGAGCATCTGTGGGGCATCCTTAGACAGAAGGTGGACTAGCACAAGGTCTCCCAACGTCCACCAGCTCCATGATGTCATAGAGGAGTGGAAGGGGATTCAAGTGGCAACCTGTACAGGGCAGTGCTTGAAAATAATGGTGGCCACACAAAATATTGACACTTTGGGCACAATTTGGGCATTTTCACTTAGAGGTATACTCATTTTTGTTGACCGCAGTTTAGACATTAATGGCTGTGTGTTGAGTTATTTTGAGGGGACAGCAAATTTAGACAGTTATCCCACCTGTACATTGACTACATTGTATCAAAGTGTCATATCAGTGTTTTCCCATGAAAATATATAAAATATTTACAAAAGTGTGAGGGGTGTACTTACTATTGTGAGATACTGTAAATGTAGCCTGCTAATGTGAATTGCTGTTAAAATATGTTAAAATGAGACTTTAATAATAAAAAAAAAATAGCTATACTGTACTGTACTTCAAATGTCTCGATGGTATAGTTTTTTTTTATCTTTTATTTTAGAAACTTAGTTTTAAGGTTTTTTTTATGTGTGTTTATTTATTTTTTCATTTTAGATTTGTATGTTTGTTGAACTTGATAATGCTGTACGACATTTTGGTCCTTCATGCTTTTAATTTGATTTTACTAATAATACATTGAATCAATGGCATATTATTACAAAAATAAATTGGTTGACTAAATCACTTTTTGTGTAAGTTGCTAATCTATATAATTAAAGTTCTTGTGTGCAAGATATTTGGTTTACCATCTGTGAGTTTTTACTGTTTAGCATTTGATGCAAGCATTTGTGCAGACATTTTCCAACTTAAACTGAATATTGCTGTTTCACAATATCTCATAAGCTAACAATAGTTTGGTGTTACCACAAAGATTGTTTTAACATTTTCATTATCTTCATTTTTGTTTGATAGAGATAAGTTCATTTGTAATTTTTTTATATAGTGCCAAATGTCTTTTAAAAGTTTTACAAGCTCTTCAAAGCATGATATATTTTTTGTTGAAAATTAACATTTTGACTATCCAGAAAACTATTTATTCTATTTGTATTACAAGTATTTACAATCCCAATGTTGTTAGTCATAAGATATTTTCGATGTCTACCTAACAACACATACAACCTGAATAACGATACCTTTATATTCAGTTGTTTAAAATTTTAATTTGTTTCAGGGTGTCATTTGACGATCACCACCACATGATGTTTTTTTAAGGAGTCACACACAGACAGTCATCAAAAGGCATTTATACTTTCCCAGCTTTGTTCCGTGTGTAGTATTCCAAGTAGCCTGCGGGGGCGCTGTTTGACACGAACCTCCAGAGTCAACGCCGCCAATCGTCGAAGAAGAGGCTGCCATATTGCAGTGATACAGCGAGTTTGTCTGAGCTTCTTCTGTTTTGTAGGCTTTGTGTTTCAATAATGCTTTCAGCTCAAAATTTTGTAGATCCAGGGAAAATGAAAGATTATCATTACACGGGTCCAACAGAACACCGATTTTCACCTTACGCCTTCAATGGAGGGTGAGTTGTTTTTTTTTTAATTGCTGCTAAAAAAAAAAGTCTAGAAGCTAACTGGCTAAAGTTAGCAAACGAAATTTTAGGTTTTATGAAAGCGATGTGTATATTTATATATGATTTTTTTTGTTTGTTTGTTTTAGAATATAGAAACTTAAATAATGTATTCTTTGTATTTAATCTATTTTAATACAAAATGTATGAAACTACCAGTTTCAGTTTCGTATTTGTGTCCTAGCTTCCGTTAGCAGTGTGGTAAACTCGATGCTACGATGTTTCATGAGTTAAATTAACCAAGATTTTTGATTCTCAGAACTGTACTGGCTGTTGCTGGAGACGATTTTGCTATTGTAGCATCAGATACCAGGCTCAGTGAAGGCTACTCAATCCACAGCCGGGACTCTCCCAAATGCTACAAGTTGTAAGTGCTCAGACATTTTTCAAGAGGAAAAATAATGAACAGCAGTGTATTTGTTATTAGCTGCTATTGGTCTAGCTCTGTGCATCCACGACTTCATCAGAGCACAGTGCTGTAGACATTATTTTGATCTTTATTTGTTGTCAATGTCATTCATCTATATAGATCACACCCACGTTTTTTTTTTTTTTTTTTTGACAGGACAGACACAACTGTTCTTGGCTGCAGTGGTTTCCATGGTGACTGTCTAACTCTCACAAAAATCATTGATGCTAGACTGAAGGTAAGCTGCTTTTAGTTTCACTGTATGATCAAGATGTGTTCTGCAAGGACTCTTCATTACACAGTCATTTCTAATACAGCTTGATGTCATCACACTATTTAAAAATGCTGGATTAGGCAACAAAAAGCCTTTGCATTTACCTATTCATCTCTACAACACAAAATTTAAACTATATTCAAAGACGTTCAAGAAGATGAATGAATTGAATACATTTGTTCAAAAAAAGATTAACTACCACTAAAGATGGGACTGAAATATTTAATTCACTACAAAAAATATATACATTTAAAGATATTAAAGTTGCTGTGTTAATTTTCTCTAACCAATTCGTTTTTATCATAAATTGTTTTGTTTTTATGCCACAGATCTCGGGTCACTAACTACTAGATGACTTTCAGATAAATATTCCTTCTCTTCTTTCAGATGTACAAACACTCAAACAACAAGACTATGACCAGTGGAGCCATTGCGGCCATGCTTTCTACCATCTTGTACAGCCGGAGGTTCTTCCCATACTATGTGTACAACATAATTGGTGGAATAGATGAAGAGGGTTTGTACTAATATTGAGCTCCAGCTTTTACAGTTACATTCATGTTGTCAGAAGTGCATTCTAATAAATATAACTATGCTTTATGCACATAAAATAATGTAAATATATTGATTCACAAGAGTCAGGGTGGCTTCTGGGTAATACCAGATGGCTAGGCCTCAGACTGACGAAGCCTCTTGGATGAGGGGCGAAACGTTTCTTTTTAACAAAAAAAACGAAGTCCAGATGACATGATTCAACCTTTTTTGTTGATATTGATTCTTGTTTTTTTGGGTTACATCACAACAAAATTTTTGTATCCAAAGGTGAAACAGATTGCTTTCCTCAGTCTTCTGTTGTGTTACCATATTGCATAGTATTGTACTGCTGCGTGTATGCATCACTGTTTTTGGTTGAGGTGCATGTTTTGTCTTAAGTCTACACTAAAACTCTCCCTGTGTTCTTGTAATTGTTTTAAATTTGATTTTGAATGTGTGCAATTTAGGCAAAGGAGCAGTGTACAGCTTTGACCCAGTGGGCTCCTACCAGAGAGACACCTACAAGGCTGGAGGATCAGCCAGTGCCATGCTACAGCCATTACTAGACAACCAGGTAGACAACTGAAACACATTTACTTATCCTTCTCACTGTGGGCACAGTTTGACTATTTTCAAAATGTCATGTTACAGATTGGTTTCAAGAACATGGAAGGGGTGCAGCATGTTCCTCTGACTCAGGAAAAGGCAGTTCAGCTTGTCAAAGATGTCTTCATCTCAGCTGCAGAGAGAGATGTCTACACTGGAGATGCCCTTCGAATCTGTGTTGTCACTAAGGAGGGCATTAAGGAGCAGACGCTACCACTGAGGAAGGACTGAAGAGGAGAAATGTTGCCAACATGGGTTTCCTCTTGGGATTCTCTGTTCATCATTCGCTCTGCTAATCTCACTTCTTTTCCATCTAGTTTCTCGGCATAGGAGTGTTGATCCTGGGATTTATTCAAGTATGGCTTTTCCTGGGGATTCTTAATTTCTGCTCTCAAAGCATCTTGGTCTTATCTTAGATCAACATTCCTATTCTGAGAAGCCAGCTCATTACCCACACATGCTCTGCCTCTGTTTGGATTTTTCATTATATGTTGCAGGGATTTGTGCTCAGCTTTTCTTTTTACATTCTTAATAAATGAAAAGAAATTAACAAGTGTTCTTGTGGTTTATTACCAGTACCAGTACTTGTATCTGCTCTCAGATCTTCTCCATGATAGGTTTTTTGGACACTGAACAAAGAAAAAAACATTAAAACCTAAGCTTTTATGTTTATGCACTTTAATTTCGCAAAGACTAACTTATGAAAATGGTTTATTGTATGGTATATACAGTATAGTAACAGGCTTTTGTCAGAATAAATTATTTTGATATAATTGTGATTAGATGTTGACTTAAATACAACAATGTTTTGTCAGGTCTTCTGGACAGTTCCTTTTTTTTTGTTGAGGCGTTTCACCTTCCATCTGAAGGGCTTCATCAGTCTGAGAAGTCACATATAAATTGTTTTCCCCACCAAGCAGTACAGTCCAGTGGACCCACCATTTTGCTGATAAGATGGTTTCTGAGAGCTGTCCTCTTCCCCCAACAGGGGAGCCCCCAGAAACCATCTTGTCACCAATAAACTGGTGTGTCCACTAGGTGTACTGCATGGTGGGGAAAACGGTTCATTTGTGACTTCACAGATTGATGAAGTCCTTCGGATGGAGGGCAAAAAGTCTCGACGAAAACAAAGGAACTGTCCAGAAGACCTGACTGAACATTGCTGGATTTCTTTACCTGGATTATTAAGCATGAACTTTGATGTTGACTTAGTTTTTTTTTTTTCCCCTATGGCTGATGCCAATCTTTAGTAATCAGGATAGCTGAGGGCAAGTACAAAATACCTTTTTTTTTCATTTCTGGCCCATAAATATTTCAGTTTTCTCCAAGTATAATTGTTTAACTTAAATATATTGAACAACTCTTAGAGGAACTTGGAACACAATGATACAAAGCAGTTGAAACTAAATTGCGAGCTACAGTTAGCTGCAGCAACTACTGCTGTACAGTATTCCTGTTTAATTGATTAGGTATAAACTGGCTTGATTGTCTTTTTTTTTTTCCACAAACAAATATTGGCCTGTAGTCGATCTACTTCTGATTATGACTCGAAAATATTTCCGTCAGCTTTGATTGAGGTTCTACATCTGCAGTCATTCTAGATTAGAGTATTCAGGAAACATGGCATATTTCCTTACAGAGTATTGTGCATTGTTTTTTAAGAACAAAGTTTTAATCAGTTTCTTTATTGTCATTCGCACCTCATGTGGTACATGTGGTGGAGCAAAATTGTGTACAAAGGGTCCCAGTTACATCCAACAATAAAATGTAAAAGAAAAACAGTAATAACATCTAAGATATGAACTAAGAAAAACATCAACTAAATATACACTAAGCACTCGTAACATAAAAACATTACGTCGAACATCAGCACAAACATGAACATGAGTCTGTATAAGCAGATGAGCATGCATGAACACATCAACATTGAAACAGATCAGCAGCAACATGATGTGATTTTTTTCATAGTGATTATTCTGGTTTATTGATTCATGAGTCTAACAGCCTCAGGGTAGAAGCTGTTCCTCAGTCTAGTGGTTCTACACTTAATGCTCCTCAACCTCCTTCCTGAGGGGAGTGGGGCAAAAAGTGTGTGTGCTGGGTGAGTGGAGTCCTTCATGATGCAGGTGGACCTCTTCCTGCATCTAGAGGTGTAGATGTCTGTGATGGTGGGAAGACTGACTCCGACAGACTTCTGTGCAGCCTTCATCACTTTCTACAAAGCTTTTCTTTCTGCAGCTGTGCAGCCTCCATGCCACACATTGATGCTGGAGCACGGGATGCTCTCCACTGCACACCTATAGAAGGAGGTGAGGACTGAGCTTCCCAGACCAGCTCGCCTCAGCCGTCTGAGGAAGTAGAGTCTCTGATGAGCTTTCTTGATCAGGCTGGTGGTGTTGCTCCAGCTGAGGTTGTCATTCATGTGTACACCCAAGTACTTGTAGCTGGAGACCACTTCCACCACAGATCCTCTTATGTTCAGGGGGGTGTAGATGTTTTTGTTCCTTCTGAAGTCCACAATCATCTCCTTTGTCTTCTTCACATTGATGTGAAGGTTATTCTCTCTGCACCAGCTCTACAGGTGTTCCACCTCTTGCCTGTAGCTGGACTCATCATTGTTTGTGATGCATCCCACCACTGCTGTATCATCTGCAAACTTTACAATGTGACAGCCTGGATGGGTAGCTGCACAATCATACGTGAGCAGAGTAAACAACACACGTCCCTGAGGAGAGCCAGTGCTGAGGGTTATGGTGGAGGAGGAGAAGTTGTGGATCCTCACTAACTGTGGTCTGTTTGTTAAGAAGTCTAGTACCCAGTTGCAAATGGAGGGGCTTAGTCCCAATGTGAAAAGTCTGTCCATCAGGGTTTTGGGGATCATGGTGTTGAAGGCGGAAGTTAAGTCCACAAAGAGCATACAGACGTAAGAGTTTTTCTGCTCCAGATGGTTGAGCGCAGTGTGGACCACAGAGGAGATGGCATCCTCTGTTGATCGGTTCTCACAGTATGCGTACTGGTGAGGGTCCTCGTTGATGTTGATGGTTGTTTTGATGTGGGTCATGACCAGTTTTTCGAAGCATTTAGCGACTATCAGGGTGAGGGCCACTGGCCGATAGTCATTCAGACCAGTCACTGTAGAGCTTTTTGGGACTGGGATGATGGTGGCAGTCTTCAGGCAGGTGGGAACTGTCTCCAGAGTAAGTGAGGTGTTAAAAACATCTGCCAGCACCTCGCAGAGCTGATCAGCACATTCTTTCATCACTTTTCCGGGCTGTTGTCTGGGCCAGTTGCTTTGTGTGGAATAATCCTCCTGAAAGTACTCCTTACTTCGGCTGAGGTCACGCTGAGATGCTATTCTTCTTTTGCTGGGTGGTCTATTCGGGTTTTCAAAGCATGCATAGGACTTGTTTAGGGCATCAGGCAGAGATCTGTTATGCACTTAATGCCCCTCCACATGCTCCGAGGGTCTTGTGAGATGAATTGACCCTGGATCCTCCGTGCATATGTGGCCTTGGCCTTCTTAATACCAGCAACCAGTTCTTTCCTTGTCCTACTCAGCTCCTCTGAGTTTAATCCAGAATTTTAATTTTACATTTTTAAGGCCAGTTATGCTTTCCTTACCGGTTTGTTGTAGCTTATTATTTGGAGACAGAATCTTGGTAGATGAAATCAAGTATTTCAGCAAATCAAATAAGTTTTAGACGCTTGTAAAAAAGTTAATATTTGAAAGCCCACATTTGCTTTGAGGAAAATACATTATTTTAGTGTTGGTGATGTATTACTTGTGAATGCAACTATCAAGCACAAGATTCCAATGATTTTAAATCAAATTGAGAGAACAAAGAATTCCACAAATATCCAAAGGGATTTGTGAAGGACAAACTTTCAAACCCAAACTCTTGATTAACTGAAGAACATAAAACACCACTTTTATTTTACCTCTTTTTATTCACCCAAGGTAATCAGCATTAGTAACAAGTGTTTACATAACTAGTCGATAAACAAAAACTGTTGTACAAACACAGACACAATCAGTGTCTTTAAGCATAGTATTGAAGGTTGGCCTTCTTCTTGGCTTGGACCTCCAGGATGCCCTCCATGTAATCTTCATGATTCAGCTCTGTGGCTCCACGGCGCAGTGCGATCATACCAGCCTCCACACACACAGCTTTGCACTGGGCTCCGTTGAAGTCGTCAGTGCAGCGGGCCAGCTCCTCATAGTTGACATCTGGACTGACGTTCATCTTACGGGAGTGAATCTGCATGATCCGAGCTCTTGCCTCTTCGTTTGGCATGGGGAACTCAATCTTCCTGTCCAGACGTCCTGAGCGAAGCAGCGCTGGGTCCAAGATGTCCACTCTGTTTGTGGCAGCAATCACCTGAAAAATATAAACAATGCAACCAGGATCAAATCTGGGGTCACTATAAAGTGAAGCCGTTACTGAATGCTTTGTCTATTTACAGTATAATGTCTATTTTACAAAGTATTTAAAACATTATTATATTATTATTACAATATGAGATTAGACATTTAAATTTCTTTTTTTAAGTTGTTGTTGGTATGCTTACCTTGACTTGCATGTTGGGCTGAAATCCATCCAGCTGGTTGAGCAGCTCCAGCATGGTCCTCTGCACCTCCCTGTCTCCAGCCTTCTCGCTGTCAAACCTCTTTGTACCGATGGCGTCCAGCTCATCGATGAAAATGATGGAGGGGGCTTTCTCTTTGGCCAAGGCGAAGGCATCTCTCACTAGTTTGGCTCCATCACCAATAAACATCTGGACCAGCTGTGGACCAGCCAACTTCAGGAAAGTGGCCTTTGTCTGAGCAGCGCAGGCCCTGGCCAGGAGTGTCTTTCCAGTACCAGGCGGTCCATACATCAGTACCCCCTTGGGTGGTTGGATGCCCAGGTTTTCAAACTTCTCCTTGTGGTTCATAGGCAGGACTATGGCCTCTACCAACTCTTGAATTTGCTTATCGAGCCCTCCTATGTCACTGTATTGCTCTGTGGGGCGCTCATCCACTTCCATGGCTTTGACTCTGGAGTCATACTCAGTAGGCAAGGTCTCCAGGATCAGGTAGGAGTCTTTGTTGACTCCAACCAGGTCTCCAGGCTTCAGCTTCTCAGCATCCACCAGCCCGATCACCGGCAGGAAGTAGGTTTGTCTTGTGGAGGTTTTAATGACGGCGCACTTTCCTTTTCTCTGGGAGTCCAGATCCACATTAGCCCCGTCCTCCTCTTGGTCGTTGGGGTCAACATCCAACAGCTCGATCACGTTGGACACCAAGTACGGAAGCGTTTTGTTCACCTTAATCTTCTCCGTGTTTTCTTTGATTTTATCCTTCATGGCCTGCAGCTCGTGAGTCACGCGCAGCACCTCGCTCTTCATTATCTTTATCTCACTGTCGAGGAGACGAGTCCGCTGAACTATCTCCTCTGTGGACATTTTTAACACTTCTTCGCCGATACCATCCTCCACTTCGTCCCAAACTGATTTGTCACTCAGCGACGCCATTTTTGCTCTGTCTGCGCCGGTGGTGAACTGTGACGTAACGGAACTTAAATGTTTCCTCTTCCGGTTAGCGCCGAAGTGCAGCCTGGGGGTTGGGATCGAGCTGAGGCAAAATAATTGTTTGTCGACTCGAGACTGCCTTAAATTACAAAGGTTTGTGCGTAAGTTACCTAAATATTTTTATTGCTTTCAGTCGTATAGATCAAAGTTATTTGCCCAATCTCTAAAACTACGAAGCTGCATGTTTTACGCTGCCGCAACGCGTTTATCGGCATTGCTGCTAACTTGAGCTAGCTAGTAGGAAGGTTTTTAAAATGTTTCATTTATGAAAGCAAATGCATCTTGATGTAAAGCTATTGTAGTTTTGATAACTGTCATATATATATATATATATATATATATATATATATATAAGACTACGGGTTATTTAAACTGA
>NC_056499.1:18309617-18373855 GCF_014905685.2 Nematolebias whitei | reverse complement strand
TTTAAACTGACACAATGCGCGTGGTTAAAGGGGATAAATGGCTTCTTTGAAACGCCAAGCTTGTAGAAGAGCTAAAGTTTGTGTGTGAGCCATACGTCAATGCGACGTATGGCTCACACAACTGGTGCTTGTCTCTCTTGCAGGAAGGTAAGTAGGGATTAGAAGAAGTTGTTTGTTTTTTGCGGAGTTCGGTACATTTGGTGTTTTTATTTAAAAAAAAGTTTTTTTTTTTTTTTTTGTGTGTGTGGCGCAGATATTTCATAGACCCCACTGGTGCCTCCTGCTGTGTGAACTTCGTCAGATTTACATTACTGCCTGCTCCTGGTGGTTGTGTCGGAGTGTGAGGAGCTGACGAGATGGATCAGAACAACAGCATACCGCCTTTTCAAGGACTGCCGTCGCCTCAGGTAACAAGGTCTTTTTTTTCTGGTCTACCTCCTGACATTTTCCACAAGTCGCACTGATGCTTCTAAATGGCAACTTTATTTCCATCAAAGTTTAATCAGCGCATTTGGTTTATTAAATATGCTTTTGATAAATGACCATTTACAGAAATGCCAAAAGCTTTTTGTGTGTGTTTTTAAGTAAAAAAATGTATTTCTTTGTGCAGGGTGCCATGACCCCCTTACAGATGTTCAGTCCTATACCATATGGCTCGGGCCTGACACCCCAGCCAGTACAGAACACAAACAGTTTGTCTATACTCGAGGAACAGCAGAGACAACAACAGCAGCAGCAGCAACAACAAGCAGCGCAGCAGGCCAACACAGGTACCACGTACAGTACCATTATTGATGTCCTTGCCATTTTCTCAGCAACATCCAAACATATTCTTTACTTTTAGTTCTATCTGTAAATACAAATTAAACTGTTTGACCTAGGCCTTCCGGGGACATTGGGGCAAGCACCTCAACTGTTTCATTCCCAGACAGTAGCTGGTTCGACCACGACAGCGCTCCCAGGAAATCCCCCGCTCTCTAACAACCCAGTAACCCCCATGACTCCCATCACACCATCTACACCTGCCTCAGAGAGCTCTGGAATTGTACCACAGCTACAGTATGTTTTCATATCTAACTAAATGAATATTTTAAAACACGCTTTCCTAGAATTGTGAGAGGGCAAAATACCCTGAGCTTACATAAGAATACATCAAGAGGCTGTACAATTTTTGTTTATGCATGCTTTTTAGTTTCACTTACTGTTGACATAGATTTTATGCAGCCAAAGTTTATTTACTTACCCAGGAGTCTGAATTTCACTGAACAGAAATATGGCTTATAATCACAGACAAATCTACAGTTTCATTTTATAAGATTGTCTTTTTTGCAGTTCTTTCTCTTCTGCTTATGTTTTTTATTTACAATTAGAAACATAGTATCTACTGTAAATCTGGGCTGTAAACTGGATCTGAAGACCATTGCCCTGAGAGCCAGAAATGCCGAATACAACCCGAAGGTAAGACTACAATTATTAGCTCCCCTTATCTATATCATCTGTATCATGCAATGTAATACTTATTTTATTTTTTTTAGCGTTTTGCTGCTGTCATTATGAGAATACGAGAACCAAGGACCACTGCTCTCATCTTCAGTTCTGGGAAAATGGTCTGTACTGGAGCAAAAAGGTCAGAACCTTAAACAATGTCATTGTCACAAAAAGTCTACTAAATAATCTTTTTTTAGTACCACCTTCAAGGGGCTCTGTCTCTCTCTAACTAACTCACTCTTTCCAGTGAGGAACAGTCAAGGTTAGCAGCTAGAAAATATGCTCGTGTGGTGCAGAAGCTTGGGTTCCCCGCCAAGTTTTTGGACTTCAAGATTCAGAACATGGTGGGCAGTTGTGATGTGAAGTTTCCAATTCGACTGGAGGGATTGGTTCTCACTCATCAGCAGTTTAGCAGGTAACCTTTCACACACAGAACCAAAAAAATAAACATTTGAAATGATAGCTTTTAAAGTGTTTATTTTATTTATCAATTAAATAACTTGTGTTTTGCAGTTATGAGCCCGAGCTGTTTCCAGGATTGATTTATAGGATGATCAAACCCAGAATTGTCCTGCTAATTTTTGTTTCTGGAAAAGTAGTACTTACAGGTAAAGCTTGGTGTTGAAAAATTAGTTTGTGATTATTGTTTAGTGGGCATTTTTAATTAAGATTGTAAATCAAATAAAAATGTTTTGAATCGCAATATAGTAGATACATCATACATCGATATATACAGATTATTCTGCTTTATAGACTTATCTGCTTACTGATGGGTGTTTTTGTTTTATAGGGGCCAAAGTAAGAACTGAGATCTACGATGCATTTGACAACATATACCCCATTCTAAAAGGCTTTCGCAAAACAACGTAGAACCTGGAAATTACTTCCCCAACTTTTTTTTTTTTTACTTCAAGCTCTTTTTTTCAATAAATGTTGAGCTCCACAGGTAAGGCTGTAAGGGCTGTTGTACAATGTTGTGACTTTTTTTCCCAAAAAAATTTTAAACAAGATTATAGGTCCATTTTCCTGTTCTTTTTTCCTGCATTTTTGTTTTTGTTGCTCCATCACACGCATAATTGTAAATACAACTGTAAGAAAATGTAAAATATTGTTGAGAAAATCAGTCTTGATTGATCTGTTTTATTTGAAACCGTTTTAAATACTTTTGTACATTGCTTTTCTTTTTAATTTCTCAAGTTTTATTGATACATGCACAAATCTGTTCCAACTCCTAATTTCCAAAGCCTAATTTCCTGAACAGTTATTGAGGATTTATACCCTTAAAATAATTAAAGTTGAATTAATGTAAATACTCTCACTAAAGTTTTCATCAGGTTCTTGCTTGTCCACCTTTTATTTTTTTTTTGTATTCTTTTATTTTTTAACTTGGTTTAGGTACTTCCAGACTTTAACTTTTTGCTGATCGGTGTATTTGAAACAAGCATTTTACTTAAAAAGACAGATGGTCTTTTTTATTACAGAAATAAGTATTTAATGGTTAAATTTGAGCGTGTACATATATTTTTGTATTTCATTAGTGGGAAAGTGACTCCAACTGCAGGAATAACTTATCCGAGTTTTAAATAAAGCACCAAGTGGCAGTATGTTGGCAGAAAATGTTTGGAAAGTTTAAATAGTTTTTGTTCATTTCATATTTTGGATGCGTGTTAGCTGTTTTACCTGTTCTGGTTGTCTTTTTATTTGGACACTTAATTATTTTTAAGTGAATGAGCAATGTACACTTCTTGATGTGCTTGTGTGTTGAATACAGATTCAACTTGTCACACGCAACAACCATGAAAACATTTTGCAGTCAACTCAGTGTTTGTTACACAGTGCATTAAAGTAACATGTTTGGTCAAGTACGGTATTTTCACCATCTCTCTCTTCCAGCTGACGTCTGTGCTGTCTGCAGATTTATTAGAAAGCTTTTTAGATCAAATGCTTCTGAAACCATTCGTGCTGCCCAGTATATTAATAAAGCTGCACATATTAACATTAAATGTCTTGTTTTTGTGATAACATTTTAGTTTTAGTCTGCAAATTAATTCTTGTTCTGCACTCCGCAGACATCGTGAATGCAATAAAAAACAATTAAATTCAGTATATATATATATATATAGCGCCAAGTTGTCTTGGCACCGAACAGAAACGTTCATGTATAAAAATAAGTTAACATCTGAGGAGCAGACTGCTTTGAAATAACTCTCATCGCAGACTCATCTTGAGAAAGCATGAAGGAGATTATTGAAATGCCTTTCCTCAAAATTCTACACTACCCCATTGTGACAGTATGAAAAATATTTTTGCAAATGTATATAAAGTAGAAAACTAAGAATTCACATTTAGGCAAGTACCATATTTACAGCTTTTGCTTAATACATTCTTGATCCACCTTTGACAGCAATTACAACCTCCAAATATGATGCCTCAAGCTGAGCATACCTATGGCAGTTTGTCCCATTCTTCTTCGCAGTACTTCTGGGAGACGTCCGTGCAGCGGCCATTGTCAAATATCTCTAGAGATGTTCAATCAGATGAAAGTCTGGACTCTGGCTTGACCACTCCAGGACTTTCAGAGTGGTCCTGAAGCAGCTCCTTTGAGATCTTGGCCATGAGCTTTGGGTTGTCCTGCTGAAAAATAAACTGTCGCCCCAGTCTGAGGTCCAGAGCGCTTTGGAGCAGATTTTCATCTGGGATGTCTCTACATTGCTGCATTCATCTTTCCCTCTATTCTGGCTATCTGCCAGTTCTTGCTGCTGAAAAATATCCCCATATCACGATGCTGCCACCACCATGCTTCACTGTTTTTTATATATATATATATATATATATATATATATATTTGATATTGGCCTAAACCAGCCACTAGGGAGCACAAGCCAGTGTATCTCTTGTGCCGGTCCCAAGCCCTGGTAAATGATGAGGGTTGTGTCAGGAATGGTATCCGATGTAAAACACTTTTGCCAAAACAATAATGCAAATTCATCAAAGCAAAACCATACCTGATCGGTCGAGGCTCGGGTTAACAACGACCGCCACCGGTGCTGTTGACAAACAGGGTGCCGGCAGAAATTGTGCTACCGTTAGTCGAAGACCACGAGGAGGGAAACGTGTCAGGAGACAGAGGGAGAAGAGGAAAGTGAAGAATGTAGGACTGAGGGTTGCAACTCTAAATGTGGGGACAATGACAGGCAAAGGTAGAGAGCTGGCTGACATGATGCAGAGAAGAAAAGTAGATGTTTTATGCGTCCAAGAGACCAAGTGGAAGGGCAGCAAGGCTCGCATCATTGGAGCAGGATTCAAACTGTTTTATCATGGTGTGGATAGAAAGAGAAATAGGGTAGGGGTGGTTCTAAAGGAGGAGTTGGCAAAGAATGTAGTAGAGGTGAAGAGAGTGTCAGATAGGGTGATGTGCCTGAAGGAAGTAGAAGGTCTGACGCTAAACATAATCAGTGGTTATGCTCCACAGGTTGGATGTGATGAGGAAGAGAAAGATACATTTTGGAAAGATCTGGATGAAGTGATAGAGAGTATTCCCAGGGAGGAGAGTGGTGATCAGAGCAGACCTGAATGGACATGTTGGTGAAGGAAACAGAGGGGATGAGTAAGTGATGGGTAGATTTGGTGTCAAGGAAAGAACCCAGGAAGGACAGATGGTGGCGGATTTTGCCAAGAGAATGGAAATGGCTATAGTCAATACCTATTTCCAAAAGAGGGAGGAACATAGTGACCTATAAGAGTAGAGGAAAGAGTACGCAGGTCGACTACATTCTGTGTAGAAGAGGAAACCTGAGGGAGATTGGAGACTGTAAGGTTGTGGCGGGGAAGAGCGTGGCCAGACAGCATCAGATGGTTGTGTGTAGAATGACTGTTGTTGTGAAGAAGAGAAAGAGTAAAATCGGAGAAGAAGACCAAATGGTGGAAGATGAAGAAGGAAGAATGTTGTGAGAAATTCAGAGAGGAGCTGTTAAAGGCTCTGGGTAGTAAGAAAGAGCTTCCAAATGACTGGGCTACTACAGCAACAGTAATTAGAAAGATAGGTAGGAAGGTACTTGTGTGTCATCTGCACAGAGAATGGATGATAAGAAAACCTGGTAGTGGAATAGTGAAGTGCAGGACGCCGTTCAAAGAAAGAGGTTAGCCAAGAAGAAATATGACAGAGGACTGAAGAGAGGAGACAGGAATATAAGGAGATGGGATGTAGAACAAAGAGGGAAGTAGCTAGGGCAAAGCAAAGGGCGTACGATGAGTTGTATGGGAGACTGGACACTAAAGAAGGCGAGAAGGACTTGTACTGATTGGCAAGGCAGAGGGATTAGGCTGGAAAGGATGTACAGCAGGTTAGGCTTATTACAGATAGGAATAGTAATGTTCTATCAAGTGAGGAGAGTGTGATGGGAAGAAGGAAGGAGTACTTCGAGGAGCTAATGAATGAAGAGAATGAAAGAGAAAGAAGAGTAGAGGTCATAGAAACTGTGGACCAGGAAGTGGGAAAGATTAGTGAGGGTGAAGTCTGGAAAGCTCTGAAAAGAATGAAGAAGGGGAAGGCAGTAGGACCTGATGACATACCAGTGGAGGTTTGGAAATATCTTGGATATAGCAGTGAGGTTTTTGACCCAAATATTCAGTGGCATATTTGAGTGTGAGAAAATGCCTCAGGAATGGAGAAGAAGTGTGCTGGTGCCCATTTTTAAGAACAAGGGTGATGTACAGAGTTGTAGCAACTACAGGGGATTTAAGTTGATGAGCCACACGATGAAGATCTGGGAGAGAGTTGTGGAAGCAAGACTTAGACGAGAGGTGACTATTATCTGTGAGCAGCAGTATGGTTTCATGCCAAGAAAGAGCTCCACAGATGCCATCTTTGCTTTGAGAATGCTGATGGAAAAGTACAGAGTAGTTCAGAAAGAACTCCATTGTCTTTGTGGATTTAGAAAAAGCATATGACAGGGTGCCGAGGGAGGAGGTGTGGTATTGTATGAGGAAATCTGGAGTGGCAGAAAAGTAGGTTTGACTGGTACAGGACATGTATGACAGCAGGACAGTGGTGAGATGTGCTGTAGGAGTGACAGATAGCTTCAAGGTGGAGGTGGGAGTGCATCAAGGATCGGCGCTGAGCCCCTTCTTGTTTGCTCTGGACCGACTAACAGATGAGGTCAGGCAAGAATCCCCATGGACTATGATGTTTGCAGATGACATTTTGATCTGTGGTGAGAACAGGGAACAGGTGGAAGAGAACTTGGGAGACGTGGAGGTATGCACTTGAAAGAAGAGGAATGAAAGTCAGCCGTAGTAAAACAGAGTACATGTGTGTGTAAATGAGCTGGTGGAACAGTAAGGCTACAAGGAGCAGAGGTCACAAAGGTGCAGAACTTCCAAGTACTTGGGGTCCACTGTCCAGGAAAATGGGGAATGTGGTAAAGAAGTGAAAAAGAGAGTCCAGGCAGGATGGGGTGGATAAAGAAAAGTTTCAGGAGTGATTTGTGACAAAAGGGTGTCAGCAAAGGTCAAAGGAAAAGTTTACAAGACAGTGGTGAGACCAGCTATATTGTATGGTCTGGAGACGGTGGCATTGACAAAAAGACAGGAGAAAGAACTGGAAGTGGCAAAAATGAAGATGCTAAGGTTCTCCTTAGGAGTGACGAGGATGGATAAGACTAGGAATGAGATCATCAGAGGTACAGCACAGGTTGAACAACTGGGAGATAAAGTTAGGGAGGCCAGACTGAGATGGTTTGGACATATCTAGAGGAGGGACCGTGGGTATATTGGTAGAAGGATGTTAGAAATGCAGCTGCCAGGAAAAAGACAAAGAGGAGATATATGGATGCAGTTAGAGAGGACATGAAGGTAGTTGGAGTGAGGTGGAGGAGGATGACTCGCTGTGGCGACCCCTGAAGAGGGAAAAGCCGAAAGAAGAATTTGATATTGGCCTGGTGATGAGCGCTGCCTGGTTTTCTACAAACATGACACCTGGCACACCAAAGAGTTCAATCTTTGTCTCATCAGAGCAGAGAACTTCGTTTCTCATAATCTGAGAGTCCTTCAGGTGCCTAAAAAGCTAATATCCTATTATGCATTAAGTAAAAGTAAATACATTTTTAATAAAGCACAACCTTTGTTTGAATATCTGAAGTTTTAATAAGTTGGGTCACTCTTGTTAAATATAGAATGGTGCTTAAAAAATCTGTATGAAGGTTTAAGATCTGCCATATATAAAAATACTGTCTTATTTGAATGCCCTCAGAAATGAGAGATCAGTACAGTCCAAGAGCAACATGATGTGTAGTTAACTAAACGTAGACCAATATATTTATGCATTTCTTTAAAATTAAATAAAAACTTCCATCGGCAGGATAAGATGCATGTTTACTGTGGACATCTTTGCTGATCGTTTCTGAAAATAAATCAGTCATAAAACCATTTTATTAGACGTCTCGGTTCAGTCCACTTTTAAAGTAAACACTGATCAGCAACCTGAATTTCATCCAGCTACACAGAAAGCTCATTTATGTGTTTTCATCTGTGTGTGCTGATCTGAGCTGAAGTCCTGCTTCCAGATGAACTCGGGACAGTACTGGTCGTCATGGTTACAGCTGTCAGAGCAGGTGTAAACAGCCAGAGTCCCCCAGTCAATGCTAACACCTGTTGAGTCCACACACAGGCTGTTCAAGAGCTGAGGCATCACCTACAGACACAAACACATGATTGTTAGTTTTTACTCTCAACCAACAAAACTGTTTTCTTCACATATTGGTCCTAAACATGCATCAGTCTTTTCTGAGGTCATATACAATGACATTATTTTGTCATGGGACATTTTGAATTATATAATAAAAGCATTTGTGTTACTAAAAATGTTTTGTAAAACGCATCAGTCTTAATAACACATGCAAATTTAAAGCTGTGCACATTGAGAGTTTAATAAAGACCTCAAACTGATTTAAGTTAAGATTATTGTGAGTTTGAAATCAATAATGACCTGAAACTCAAACGTCCGCTTGGTTCCACAGGTGCATGGTGGGATATCCTCGTCTGAAGGGATGTGATGAGAGGAGACCCACAGGGAACAGCCTCCTCGACTGTAACGTATCACCTGGATGAGATGAAAGACTGTCAAACGGTCACAAAGAAGAACATCTGTGTGAATTTTCATAACGCTGAGCTGCCAAGTTTTTCTCACCTGATGCGGCTCTGAGGCGATCCTCTTTTTGAACCGCTGGAAAACTTTGTTGTCTTCAGTCTCATGCATCGCCATCTCCTCCAAATCTGCTTCTGCCAGAGCTGATGGGCAACAAATACAATTAAAAAACCGTCATGAAATAAACAAAACAATCAAATATTTTCAGCTGGCACTAAAATGACACATTTATGCAGCGAATATAATAAACAGACGTGTTTCTAATTCAACTGAAAGCTTACTCTCTGCTAATGAAGGACCATCAGCACTTTTTTGAACGCCACCCTCATCTTCCTCAGCCTCTGGGTCTTCTCGCTCCTCCTCAGGCTCAGTGACCAGCTCAGATTCAGGAAAAAGAAGAGGTGAAGTTGTGACGGAGGAGGCCTCTTAATTTTGAGACAGACAAAGCAGCAGATTGAAAACAAACTCTGACTCTGAGCTGAAGCTGCAGTAAGTGTTTGAACTGGATACACGTGTACCTGGACTGCAGCACTCCTTCTTATGAGAGTGTTTCCAGTGGACAGTCTGGTGGTGTTTCCCACAGTAGGTTACAGCGTGACAGCGGGAGCAGGTCTTGTTGCCAGGGCAACCACACACCCAACACAGTTTAACTTGAGAGACAGGTAAGACACTGTGGTCCTCCTCTGGGTCGCTTTGTGGTTCATCCTCTGAACAAAATCCCCGCCAAAAGGAAACAAAAAATGTGGTGATTCTAACGGCCAGATTTTTACAGGAAGATGATAAAAATGCATTTTTGTTGGGCAGCGGTGGATTATCAACTCCTTCGATCAATTGTTTTCGCAGTTTTTTACAGTGATTACATAAGACCCTGAAATAATGCTAAGTTAGAAGCTGAACAACTAGCAAAACAGAATAAAAAGTTAAAATAGCACAATTTTAAATTAATGCACGTTTATGTATTTTACAGTATTTACAGGACTGCAAATATTACAGTCTTAATATTTTAGCTGAGTCAGTATTCCCGATTTTTTTTCCCATTAATGTAAAATAGTACAAGCATATAACAAGGACAAACCTGGAGGAGGGTCATAAGGGTAGAAGTCATTCTTTCTGGGGAGTTGACTCCTGAAAACTGTCATAAAAGACAAAACAATCAGAAAACCAGTAAAAAATTATATTGTGTGTGAATAGTTTAAATCATGCAGCACGATTAAGTTACAGCTGCTGTGCTAACATGTAAGTGACCAAAGACAAAACATAAAAGCCGTAATGATTGTAACCTTTTATGCAGCGGTTGTCATTTCGTGAATAGCACTTAGGAGTTTTGCAGCAGAACAGAAAGAGGGTTCTGTGAAAACTTCTGTCCCATCCTGATATTGGAGCGTATACCTGCAGCAGAATAAGACTATGATTTATAAGGAGAAATGCTCCATATGTGAAAGCTCATGGGTGAGTTTTGTCAGATATAAATCCAGAATCGTTTTAATTTAGAAAGCATTACGTTGCAAGAAAATTAATGGAAAGTTAAAAATTGTGTTTAAATTTTGCACAAATGAGTAGAAGTGAAATTTTGAAGTGAAAGGTGGCCTTTTTAAAGCTAATAACGCTGTCTAAACTACAAATATGTATGCATTATTCATGTCTCTCTGAGAAATTAGAAAAATTAATAGGTGTAAATCTGTTTTATTTTTGAGTATGCTAGTAAAAGTTTGAGTTAATGTTTAAAGATAAATGAAAATAAACTGTTTCCAGTTTATTCAAGCAATAAGAAGATAAAATACCAACGCCTATTACATTAATACTGCAGTCTAGTCTTTGATCTCTTTGATTTATCAAGATTAAATTAACAATTTTCAGAGTCTGGGGGATTTTCAGGTTAATTACATTTTCCGTAAGAACATAAAAGTAACACAAGAGGGGGAATAACTAAAGTGTCTCGGTAGACCTCCTCCCTTCTCCATAACACCAACCTGCAGCAGGAAGACCATCGGCAGCCCGCAGATCTCACACTCCAGCGCGGACACAGAGGGTAGGCCTGTCTGACTGAGCCACGCCGGCCTCCCACCGACTTTACTGGGGAACTGAGAGGCTCGAAGCCGCCACGGCTCCGCGTCTTCAAGAAAACCTAAAACTACATCGGCAGAAGACATGTTAGTGTTTTTATATATAAACTTAAGAGAATACGCTGCTCTACTGACTGATTTGAAAAGCACAACACATGTAGGTACAGCTGCGAAAGTCGTCCGTAGGGAAACATCAGCCGGTGTTTAGTTCCGCAGGCAACGACATTCTCACAACGGAAGTGAAAACTGACGTTAACAAATCTAAAAGTATTAAATTTTATAGCTTGTGTCAAACTACTAGATATTTAATAGGTATAAAGTTTTGTATTAAATAACGTGTGCGTGCTCGCGTGTTTCATTATGTCCGCTAGAGGGCGGTGACGATTTATATCAGTAATTAAAACAGCCCAAACTATTATAACGCCCACTTGAATTGTCTCTGGGGATAAAAAAAAAAAAAAAAGAATCCAGCTCAGATGAATAATAACAGCGCTGGAAAGTACCTAAACAACTCAAATACTGTATTTTTACATTGATCCAACTAGATTATGTGTACAATACCTTGTACCTGTTGTATTTAAATGTGCTCATAAATAAATCATACTTGAGATTTGGATGTGTATTTTACTGGAATACATAATTACATAACTTATTCAGACTAATTATAGTAGCTACTCTGCTGCATGTAATTTATTTGAAAGACTCATTAAAGCAAGCATTTTCATGAATCAGTGACAAATTAATAAATTTTAGTAATTTTTAGTATCAAATCAGAATGTACCGGTAATTTTATAGACTGCGCAAATAATTAAAGTGTTCATCTTGTTTAGAGTAAAGACTGCAGCTTTCCTGAAGATCTTTTAGAAACATTTTGACTGAAAACAACTGTTGTGCTCAATGTGCCATGGTCCCACAATAAAAAAAATAAATTCACAAATAAATCAATTGTGCAAGATGGACAAGAGAATGACTGAGGAAAAAAGTGGCTGGCCTAAAAACTATTAGTCAATGAATAAAATTGAAAGGTTTTTATTTTTAATAAGAAAAATAAATGACTCAGGAAAGACCTAACACAGAGGAGAGGTAACATCTTTCTGTTATCTGTGTACCAAATTTTCAGCTAATAACTTTAAGGGGATCACCATAGTGCTAAAATAATAGTTTATGTATGTCCAATTTTATAGTCTTTCATGTTTATTGTTAAGATCCAACAAGAAAAAAAAGGTATCAAACCATTATGTATAAATGGTTCATCCCTTGAGTTTAGGTGCCCCTTTAGAGCAGTGGTTTAACAAACAAGTGAAAAAAAAAAGCAAAATCACTACTGAATATGATCCGGTACCAGAAGTGAAACTGAACTGAAAGAATGTAACAAAACAAAGATGTATAAATATTACAAATGTAATGCCACAGCTAACACCAATGCCCTCTAGACAGGGCAGAGTTGCCTTTTTCTTCTGAGGAGACTCAGGTCCTTTAATGTCTGCAGGAGCATGCTGCAGATGTTTTACCACTCGCTGGTCTCCAGCGTCTGGTGTTCTGGGGCAGCAGGGTGAAGAAAGCTGATGCCAACAGACTCGATAAACTCTTCAAGAGAGCTGGCTCAGTTCTGGGAGTGGACCTGCAGTCTCTGACAGATGTGTCTGAGCAGAGGATGCTGAGGAAACTGCTCCAGATCCTGAACAACACATCACACCCCCTGCATGCCACCCTGGACTCTTACTGCAGCACCTTCAGTCGTAGACTGAGACCACCTGAGACCACCTGAGACCACCTGAGACCACCTGACCCACTGAGGTGCTCCACAGAACACAGGAAGTGGTGGCTATCAAACTTTTCACCTCCTCCACCTTTCTACACATAGGACAATAAAATAAATCCTGCACCACAATAAACACTTTAATGTTTCTGCACTTGTTTTAGACCTTAATTGATGGTATTTTTGTATTCTCTGTTATTTTTGATATCTTGTGTGATTCCTTGTGCATGTTACCGAAACTCTGGCACAACAATTTCCTGTGGAATCAAAAACAGCTCTATCTTATTTTATCTTATCTACACACCAGAAGCAAAAGTTCAGTTAACCTTTTTTTTAATTTATTTAACCAGGCAAATCCCATTGAGATCACTTTTTTTTTTTTTTTTTTTTTTTTTTTTTTGCAAGGGAAGCCTGGGCCTGAATAAGGCAACCTAACATTCAATTCAATTCAATTCAAAAATACTTTATTAATCCCAGAGGGAAATTATTTAACATGCATAACATACATGATATAATAATAACATAACATAACATAACATAACATAACATAACATAACATAGCATAGCATAATAACATGCATGTTTTTGTATGCAAAGTAATTGGCCTTTTTTAAAACCTTTTTTCCCTTCTTTATTTTAGTTCAGCATCAGTAAAGAAAAGAAAAGTCATTCTTCCCCACCTCAAGCCAGCTGTCTGATAAAATGTGGCATGTGACTAAAGCTGGTGAGGCATAAAACAAAATCACACGTTGCGCAACAAAACTGCAAAAATGTTCAACATCAAAACATCAAATACATAAAAAAATTAAATAAAAGTACACGCTGCAGTAATTTTCTGCTCTGACACACACGCGCGCACACACGCACACACGCGCATACACGCACATTGTCAAAGACGGGGAGCAGGGACGGACACGCTGACCAGCTCTGATCAGTCTCTGCTCTTCGACTCCGAGTTTTCTGATCAAAACTTTTCCTGATGTGGCTCAAATGGACATCTTTATCGTCTCGTGAACTAAACGCGCGTGGAGAAGTTCCACTTTAGATGGAAAGTGGACGGAACCACAGCGCTGTGCGTCAGTAGACCAGCTGCGGACGGAGGAAGTCTGAGGAATGGACGCGTGAAAAAACGGAGCCAACACGCGGGGACCGAAGCCTGTCCACCTCCATGTCCCCGTCCTCTCCCTGCCAGGTGTCCTCGCGGGACAACGAGGGCTACAAGCCGGCGTCGGTGTCCCCTGCTCCGCCTGTCCCGCCGAGGAGAGTCCGGAGCCGGGACACGGGCTCCGGAGGGCGGACGCGGCGGGCTGTGGCACCCGAGAGGCGCGTGAAGTGCGTCCTGGTGGGGGACGGAGCCGTGGGCAAAACCAGCCTGGTGGTCAGCTACACCACTAATGGGTACCCCACGGAGTACGTCCCCACTGCCTTTGACAACTTCTCAGGTAAAAACACACCAATCTTAGTCCAGTCTAATCTACATTTTAGTCCTCTTAATTTCAGCCATTTTTGAAAAAGATAAATAAATAATTTGTATTTTTATGGACCACATAGAGAAAAAAAGGGACATGTTTGCTTTTTGGAATCTTGAAGGTTCAATCTGAAAACAATGACTTAAAAATATATTTTCTTAATCCAAAGCTTTCATTTTATTTGTCCAGGATGTTGAATTTAAACTCCCATAAGTTTCATTGATAAAATGCTGGTTTTCTCCAACTCATTTAAAAGTTGAACAAAGTTAAGTCAAGTCCTCTGGACTGTTTCTTGTTTGGTTGCAAAGTTCCGTCCTTCATCCAAAGGACTTCTTCAGTTCAAGGAGCCACAACAAACTCAGTCCCATAAGTGGCTTATTCACATAGTGGGCCAACCAGTTTTATGGTGATAAGATGGTTTCAGGAGTCCGCCCTCTCCACCCTCGACTCCTCTGAGCCATAGCCAAAGTGGTTCAAAACATGAACTATTTAAAAGTTGGTTTCTTTTCAATTAGGAGTATTGGGGGCCGGATGGAGAATATTCAAGGGCCACTTTTGGCCCTCGGGCCATATATTGCCCACATCTCTGCTCGGGCTTTTCTCTTTATTCCAGTTAATAGATGATAATTAGCTTTGAGGATGTGCAAATAACCATACTAAATCACTACCTTTTTGAAAGTATAGGGACAAATTGAATTATATGTCCACCTGATGTTAAGAGTTTTAAATTGTTAGCCATTAGGGGAACATATAGTTTGTTTTCTTATAATTAAATATTTCTGAAGGATTTTTTTTACCCTAATTGTATAATGTTGTTAAATAATTTGAAGGAAGTCGTCATAATTACATTTAAGATTGTGTGGTTGCTACATATGTCAAACTTATATGAGTCTTAAAAGCTAAATATTTGTCAGCTGATGACTAATGTAGCCTTTCCATGTGTGCTGCTGACATTATTATGGTCTGTTCTTTTGTAGCCGTGGTATCAGTGGATGGGCAACCAGTCAAACTACAACTCTGTGACACAGCTGGACAGGTCAGTGATCTCAGTGCAAAGGCACAAAAACACAGCAGCAGCATTTCCAAATGCTTTTCAAGTATGTTGAACAGTACGAATATTAAAAGTACCTTTTCCTTTCCACGCTGTGAGGCATCCATCTATGCATCATTTGGACTTTTTGCATTTTCAGACTTGATTATTCTGTTGAAAGGTCCACAGTTGGATATGGCAGAGGAGAAAGTTAGACACATCAGCAGTTCCTGGATTAAATCAAAACAGCTGCATTGTTTCCCTCGTATTCACTAAAATTATCTAAAGTGAATTAATCTTCGGAACAACTACGCAACAAATTATACTGATTTAAAAGCATTTAAAGTAAGTGAAATGAGTGAAGGGAAATCAACTATATATATTTTTCCATTTTTATTTGCTAATCACAGCAAACTTCCTGAATAACAGGAGGTTTTCATACACAGCAGATACTTAAATTAAAACTAGACCAAGAATAGATTGTTTGTAAGTGGGTTCTTGTCCAGGAAACTATGCATTTGATAGGTCTTTCCGTGGAAATGAATTCCTTTGTTAGCAGGAAGTGATGTAATTATGGCATGTCCACAGCTGCTGCAGCAGATTGCTGTCTGAAAAAGATAGTAAAAGATCTATATCACGACGAGGGACAAGCTACCACTGGTCAGATGAAGCCACGGCTCTCTGATGAGACAAAAAAGATATGTTAGGTATGCTCTGTACCACGTTTTTTATGATAAGGCCAACAGATTCTTTCTGCGTACTGCAACATATGGTGTCACGTAATGAAACAACAGCTACATGCAATTAAAACAAGATGGCTCTTTTACCAAGAGGGAAAGTTGTGTAAAATTATTATAGAATTTCTTATTTAGAAGCCAGACATTAATATGTTAATTAAATTAAGAGTGAAGTTATGTTATCATCACACTCTGATAATAAAATGAAGGAGGAAGGAGAGTTATGGGGGAAAAAAGAGAGAGATGAAACCAGAGCAAAATTTCTAGTTAATAGATTATAAAATACCAATTCTAGATGAATTATTTAAGTTTTTCTTGTATTTCTAAAAATGTAGGAGTCTTAAAAGTTTCCTTTTTGCTCCACTGGTGGGAATACCGTATTTTTCGGACTATAAAGCGCACCGGATTATAAGGCGCATTAAGCGAAACAAATTAATTTTGACAGATTTTTGAGCGCCGTGTACCACATAAAATCAGTCTGAGGTCAGTAAGCACAACCAGAGTTAATAAATAAGGCTCACTGTCGATTTTTTGAGAAAATTAAAGAATTGTAAGTGCACCTTATAATCAGAAAAATACAGTAATTCTGACATTGTTCAGCTGCTCCTTCTTGTAATACACATAATTTCTCCCTTCCTGTTGTCTCATTCACTTCTGTGAAAGTTTAATGGATTTTCTGGCAACACAACACTCTTGGCGTCTTTTCTTTTTAATCCAAATGTCTTAAAACACATTTTCTTTCTGATTTAGTTTTCTCTCGATGACAGTAAAACTCACAACGCCTCTCTTTCTCTGCGTCTTTCAGGACGAGTTTGACAAGCTGCGTCCTCTGTGTTACACCAGCGCAGATGTGTTCATGCTGTGCTTCAGCGTCGTCAGTCCTGCCTCCTTTCAGAACGTTCCAGAAAAATGGGTCCCGGAGATTCGGAACCACGCCCCGTCTGCACCGCTTGTCCTCGTCGGGACGCAGTGTGACCTCCGAGAGGACGTCAAGGTGTGGAGGTTTACCACATAAACAAAAATAGGTCTCACTTTAATGCTTGTTGTGTGTTTCATTAGTGTCTTAGTGTGTAAAGCTTCATTACAGTGGCAGAAAGAAGTTAAACTGCTTTAGGATTCAAGGCTCTTTATTTGTCATACGCACCACATATGGTACATGTGGTGGAACGAAATTGTGTACACAGGGTCACAGTTATATCCAACAAAAGTATAAAATGTAAAAGGAAAACAGTAGTAAGATATAAACTAAGAAAAACATTAAACTAAAAATACGCTAAGCACCAGTAGTATGAAAACAATACGCCGAACAGCAGCACGACCATGAGTCTGTGAGCAGATGAGTACAAATGAACACAGCAGCAGAGTCTAACAGCCTCGGGGTAGAAGCTGTTCCTCAGTCTAGTGCAGGGGTGGGCAAACTTTTGGACTCGGGGGCCACATTGAGTTCTAAAATTGGAGTGAAGGACCGGACCATAATACACGCCAGTGTCTGTAGTGTGCCTCTACTGGGGAAATGCTGGAACTATAGGTAAAACTACACCAGTTTTTATTCCCTATTTAATTAAGTTTTTTTAAATATAATTTGAACCAGTGGCGATTTTAACCTTTTTTGGGGCCTAAATTTTACCTCAGCACCCCTGAAAAATAAAGTATAAAAATAAAAATAAATTATTATTTTTTTTTTTTTTTAATTGTCTAAATTTTGGACAATTTCAGCAGGCCAATTAAAATGCCCAACGAGTCGTATACGGCCCACGGGCCGGGGTTTGCCTATGCCCGGTCTAGTGGTTCTACACTTAATGCTCCTCAACCTCCTTCCTGAGGGGAGTGGGGCAAAAAGTGTGTGCTGGGTGAGTGGGGTACTTCATGATGTAGGTGGCCCTCTTCCTACATCTGCAGGTGTAGATGTCTGTGATGGTGGGGAGGCTGACTCCAACAGACTTCTGTGCAACCTTCACTACTCTCTGCAAGACATTAAGATTAAATGTTGGTCATTTCATCAGGCTTTTGTTGTAGATGTGCACATAATGAGATTCGTTTTGCCAACTCCTCACTTTAATTATTTATTTTTGCAAAAACCATGTAGCAGACAATTTATTCCATCCAATTTTTACCACTAAAGACAATGAAAATGTTACCATCCGTGTCAGTACATTTGGCTGATCGAGTAGAAACTATTCTTGCTCTGGCCCAAAGAACATATTAAGGTAGTTTATGTACCTGGAGCGCCTCAAAGGGATCTCAGTGTTAAATACTTTTATGATTTACACTATTAATTTCTACAGTGACATCTTGGTTTCCTCTGGAAAATTCAGTAACAATTTTATTTTATTTTAAAGTAAAAGAGAGCCATAGTTCCTGTCATCCATTTGCTCCATTATTCACAGCTCCCGCTGGTTTTATAACAGCAACTATTCATCTTTGGCCCTTACAGTGTCATATATCTCATCTTGTTGCAGTGCATTAAAAATACAGTTAGCAGAGAGGAGTTCAGTGCAGTCAAGTTCTCAGAGGAGGTTGGCACATTACTGTAGTGCTTTTTATGAAACATGGCATGACAGTTTTATGATCTTTAACATTTTTTGTCATTTATATATGGTTCTTTCACAAAGTTCAAAAATTGAAGCTGGTTCCACGTTGTACCTTTTCCAAACACACGTGAAAAACATTGTAATGGCGTCTTTTCTGTTTTCTTGAATAAAATATATATTTGTTGCTCAATAAGCATGTAAAGTAACTGATGCCATCTTATTTTAGGTCTTGATCGATCTGGCTAAATATCGAGAGCGGCCCATAGACCCGGCGGACGCTCAGGACTGTGCGATGGAGATTGGGGCTGTGGCCTACGTGGAATGCTCCTCTCTGACCCAAAAAAATCTCAAGGAAGTGTTTGACACAGCCATACTGGCAGGCATACAGAACCACGGCTCCCGTAAGGACTCGAGAGGGAAACAAAAACGCAGGAAAAAGCAAAGGCAAAAACCGGACAACATGAAGAGCTTGTCCAAGTCTTGGTGGAGAAGGTACTGCTGTGTGGCCTAAAGCAGACCTGTGACGGGTTCGGTTCCTGCTGTGAGTGGGGATCGAAAAGTCAGACCCTTTACTTACGTACCTCTGAACTGGTTTTGGCTTAATCTGGACTCAGTCTGCACAAAAGCTTTTTTTTGTACAAATAAACTTAATGACAGATTTAGCCTTAACTGTGGAAGAAAAGTAAGATTTTCATAATTATAAAATGTTTTTGCTCCTATTGCAGGTGAGATTTACTACTGAGCCTCTGATCTGAGCCCTTTGCACGGTGCTCCTGCGTTTCTTGAGTTAAGCTTATATGAACAGTACTTTTATTATGGGACTAGCAGAAAATGTGAGAATATTAAGTATTTGACTGATTCAGGTTTAAAAAACTCACATTGTAAAATTCCCTATAAGTATGTTATGAACTTTAACCCGTTTTATATGTTGCCTTGAACAAAACTGGAATCTCATCAGAATATAATTATTATCATCAGTGACCTAAATTCAGCCACTTACTGTCATTTTTCTAAATTGTGTCTAACTTTAGACTTGTTTCTTAGAGATGCAGAATGAAAGAGAGCTGCTCTCTGACCAAACTTTGCCATTTAGGATTCTGACCCAGACATGATCACCAGACATATTTAAAGCCAAAACAAATCCAGCTGGGAGATGTTTTAGTACCGCAGAATTTGAGCCATTGTTTTTCTTTGTAAAAATTACCTACCAACTCATTATATCTTGACCACAGACGCTGCGTCTTCTTTTGCCACCCATTAATTAGTGTCAAACCTGGATTGTGCTTGTTTAACTTTAGTCCTGAGCAGAACAATGAATGAACGATAAAGTCCGACTTAGAGTTCAGCCTGGCTTTCCTGGTGAGGTTTTAGTTAAGTGCTGACGAGTTAACCTAACCCCAGCCTTTTGTTCCACGAGGATGACAGAAGCAATTTTAAAATCTAAATAAAAGAGAGAGTTCCAAACAAGTCGTATTGTATAAAATAGAATTTGTTGTTGTGTCTGTTTTCACGCACCACGTTGAGTTTGTATTGGTTGTTTCATCCTCATCGGTCCACGTTGAAGTACTGACTCTGAAAATGGAGTTGGTTAGTCATAAAGATTTTTGTTGTGGTGGGACATCTCTGGGTTGTCCTTGACCTTACTCAGACAAGATCATTAATCGATTTATGATCACAATGTTTCACACGTATACAGGTAAGGATCTCTGAGGGCTTATTTATATATCAAAATGAAGAAATCTAAAAAAAAAAAAAATGTTAAAACGATCATTCAGGCATCTGATAGTTTAGATCAGCAAGGTAGGCAAAAACATGTTTTTATGTGTTTTATTTTGATTGATGTGATTTTTCAAACACTTAAACTGATGTAAATATGAGCACTTAATATAATGAGATCAACCATGTGTTCAATTTTATGATAGACTTTATAAATATAGGTTGGTAAAGTTTTTTATTTTTATTAAAAACAACAGTTTCAGAGTATTAATTACTGCCATCTTTTGGGTAAATATCACATACATCACCTGCAGTTTTCCATCTTATCCCTGTCCTTTCAAACAGGTTGAAATCGGTTCTAAAAGTGTAAAAATAAGCCAAAACACAACAAGTTTGACCTGGAAACCCTCAGCAGTACATTAAATCAGAATTAAAAATCACTTGCATCTGTTATATTTTTCTATCTACACATAAGTCTTTGTGTGAAACAGAAAAGGAAAGAATGAAACCTTAAACATCAACCTTCATTTTGTGTTGAACAAAAACACATTTTTACTGCCTATGCATGAACAGAAAAGTGTGCTTTATAGTCTTGACTTGTGTCTCATTAATTAAAAAAAAAAAAAAAAAGGGTAATCGCACTATTAAAATGTCAAATTTTTGGTTTCAGTTTCTTTGCACTAGTGAACAATAAAAACTGTGTGATGTGTTCATAAGATCTGAGCTAGCCATCCAGCACCAGGTTTTCTATGTCATGACTCTAATAAGATTTTTTTTTTTTTAAATGAGGCAAATTAAGACTTAACAGTCATTGAAAGAAAGTTAAAGTCATAAACTTTAACTTCTGTTTCCCAGTTTCAAGGACTTAGACATATAACTTCTGCTTGTTGAGTCAAAAGTTAAAGAAGACTGCAGCTTCCTCCATGTTGACGATGTTGTTGCTGTAACTGAATGTGTTCACTGTGCTGATGTTTCGCTCTTGATAGCAAACGCTTTGTGTCTTTCAGGGAAAAGACACAATAGGTTGTTTGTCTTGGTGATTGTGTGTCGTCTTGGTTCATTGTGGAGTTAAGCAGGCTAAAGGTCATACACAGTTCTATGACAGACGGCATTTCCTGTGTCACTTTCTGCTTACAGTACGTTTACACTTTTACAATAGCAGCTTTCCTATTAAGACAGCTTTATGTATAATTCATTCCAAATATAATACCTTAACACATTAACAATGATTTGCATAATAGCTGCTTCTTCCTTTTGATCAAGATTTGAGGATAAATCCTTCCTACTTTGGTATTTCTATTTTGATGTAGCTCAAAAACACCATTTCCTGTTTTAATTCTCTAAATCCTGTGTACATTTAGCTTCAGCTACTTTGTTCTCACGTCACATTCAAATTATATTTTGTGTTAAATCATAGAATGACTCTGCCTCTTAGCAAAGCTTTTAAAACTGTTATTATAAGAGTTTAATCTCCTTCTCAGGTGGTTGATTTGCAGCTGAAATGAGCGTTTCTGTTTAATTAAATGTAAAGCATTGATATTCAGCGGTACTCTAAAGGAGTATGATATATATTTGTTTATGCTGACGATGGATCAAACCTCCATTAAGTGACAATGTTACTAAATAAGTGACTCTGATTCGATGTGTTTTATGATGCTTAGACGTATTGTGTATAAAGTTGCATAAACATCCATTTAAGTTGGTCTGAGGATACAAACGTGGCTGCTTTGTGCAAACATGTCAGTTTTGTTTGTTTATTGGTCCTCCAATTTCCCAGAAATCTCCGTAAATTTAAACAAAAGCGAAGCAAAGTGATGGAGTCCGTGCAACATTTGCTCGTTTAGCCGAGGTTGTTAGCTTTCAGTGTGTACACCTGAGCATGCTCAGATGGGACACCAGCTGAGAGCTTCTCTTGGAGAAACCAAACCAGTGCATGAAACGTGTGAAAAGACAGGAAGAGATCTGCTGCAACCTCTCATGTTAAACTGAAGACGTCACGTTTGAGCAGCTCTGTAATACCCTGAGAAATAAAGAACATTTAGAATAAGATATGATGTGTTGTGTTCTTGTTCAGCAGAAATGTTTATGTTTCCACTGCCGTGTAATGAAAACCAGCTACTGAGCACACACTTTTTGGAAAAGTTGCTCTTTTGAAATGTTTGCGAGCATGCCAAGGTTTCAGAAATGTTGTCAGGAAAGGGATCTAACATCAACAGATCGTTAAGTTTGTTTGTTTGTTTGTTTGCTTGTTTGTTGCCTTGCTTTCATTTGGCTGAAGTCGTGCTTTGAAGTTGCAGTTTTTTTACTTTGCCAAGTCGAACAGCCCCGCTGCGCTCAAGTGATAAACATAGAAAGGGTTTGAGATGTGAGTGATGTAAGGGCATAAAAAAACACACGTATGAACTTACCAAACACACTCTGAAAGCCCAGAGGGAACCATCTCACCTCAGAGTGGATCATCATGAATAGACGCTGCACCACCTGGTTATACAAGAGCTGTATTTTGAAGGCTGCCATCTAAGTAAGAGGCCTGTGTGTGTAATTTAGAAATAAACTGCTTTATTAACACATTTAACACAAGAAAAACTCACATTTATCCTGATGTCCATCTCCTGGGGGGGGGGGGGGGGACCAAAAAAACAATGCTTGTTATCCTAAATGTTATTTAATTTCGATCCAAACTTCTCAACACTTGCATCAAGTTAGTATGTAATACAGTACAGTCTCAGCTGAAATGTCATTCATTCATCTTTTATTTATACATGTTAATCCAATTGATAATCCCATTGATTGTCATTACATGTCCACACAGCATTAAGCCCAACAGTGAATAAATTACTCATAAAGTTTATTCACCTCTTCTTTTAAACATTGTCGTCTGCACAATGACGGTGCAGTTCTCTAAAGCTGTAAGATCTTGAAACTCCATCCGAAGTCAAAACTCTAGAAACACAATTAATAATACTTAATAATTAATTCCACTGTGTTACTCCAAAGTGCTCTGCCAGCTTTCGTAGACAATATTGTATAAAATGTTGAACAATAATTAAATAACACTTTTTTTCATAGATCAAATTATGTTCTCCTGTTGTCATCTTTGTCATCAAATTTTCAAGTTCATCTTTTTTTTGTAATTTAAGCCTGGAAGGACTCTTCTTTTGTTTTATAATAAAGTCCTTTCCCCCTCCTCATTCTCTGGAGCTTTGCCTGTGTTTGATTCCTTCACTGACGCTATCCTGATGCATGCGCAATAATCCAGGTAGAAAAATCTAAAAAAAATGTTAAATCTGGTCCTCTGGACCAGTTCACTGACGCTGTTGACATTGATTTTGGTGGTGGTGGGTGGGTGGGGGTTGTGCCACTTAAAGTCAACACTGCTGTTAGCGTGACTCATATGACTTACATGTAACTCTTCTCATACCAAACAGATCCAGAGTGACACACACTCCTGGAATTTTTACTGAACAAGTGAAACCGCTGCATGTGTGTGTTTTATTTCTTCAGCATTCTTCTCCTGATTTTTTTTTTCAAACACACTTCATCCTTTTCTATCCCCCTTTTTAAAATCCTCTTCTTTCTTTTTCTTTACTTCTCCAGTCAAACACTCTCTGTCTTTTTGCTCATATGGGTAACTTATGTGGAGAAAAAAAAACCATCAGGCAAACAGTTTAGAAACACTGCGACACAGCTTGCTCCAGCCCTCCTCCTCCTCCTCCTCCTCATATGGACTTTTAACAACAGCTGACTTCAGTGTTTACATTACTGCTGATGACGCCTCAAATGTGACACTCATCATCAAGACTCAGCCCACGTTTACACCCTGAACACATCACAGCACTAAACAGTTATGTGGCAGATTTTCATTTTATAAAATGTGCTCATTTACTGGAAAAGCCTTGCTCCAGTTAGAGGCAGGGCTGAGAGTTGAACATGTGCAGGGGAGGAATAACGGATGTACAGGATAAAGGACATTGAACATGGAGCTGCAAATGGAGGAGGAAAAGGAGGATTGTGAATGTGGTGAGGGAGGATATGCATGAGGGTTGGTTCGACTGAGGAGGACGTTAGGGAGAGTTTGAGGCAGATATCTACTGTGGTAAAAGCAGCCAAAAGAGAGAAATAAAAGATTTACTGGAAAAGAATAAGTACTTGGAGGGTCATACGTCAGCAGCAACAGCTGTCACTGGAGCTAACACAACACTTAAGAGAACTATGTCATGTCCAGTAACAAGAATAACAAGAGTGCAACCTTTTACCAGCCCTAAATATAATTTTTTTCTCATCACATTTGTCTCCATGATGCACATAAATTTGATAGTGTTCCACAATCCAAGTGAAAGTAAAAGCACAGAGCTCAATGTTATGTCAGTATAATTCGTTTGACAAGATTAGTTTACCTGCAAACCACAAGTGTTTTCACTTATTTTGGCTGAATGCTGCAGCTGGATTGAGTTCTGAGAGTTTAACGACAGACTGGAGTCCATGAGTCCACCGATAACAATGATGAAGGTGTCATTTGTTCTGCCATCATGGTACAACTCAGAGAGATATCAATCGGAGCGAGTGTACACATACCCACACAGCCTGCAGGCAGGAGGTGCAATCAGACAAAATGATTGAAAACACGTGTGGCTTTCTGTTGCGTAATATGACTTCAAATAAGAGTTTATAAATGAGCAAGGAAAGGAGGTCCTCCTTCTTTCTCACTGAGAAAGTTGATTTGAAGAACTTCCTTCTGTCACACCTTTATGAACCCGTGCAGCCGAGTAATCAGGGGTTTGTTTCAGGTTGTTGTGTCCAGTAACCTGAAGCTGGGTCACACAAGTGAAATGCAGGCATGCCAGGCATGCAGCCTGCTTTTCAGACCATGGTGCTACCATGAAAAAAGTAAATTAACCACTCAGTCTTAATGATTTATGGGCAGATAAAGCACAGCAAAGAGTAGTTAAAAGAATAATTCAACATTCAGTGGTTGTGTGTGTGTGTGACCATTTTAAATAATTAATACCTTCTGTTATTTAAAACTCCTTGAACAGAGAAATAGTTTTGCCCTGCAGGATTGATGAGCTAATGACTAGTCTGAACATGACTCAGACCAAATTGTATTGCAGACACTTTAAGACAAAATTTCATAGTCATTTCATACAAATACTATTTTAAAAACACATAACACTGTTATTATCATGTTTACAGTTAAGGTGGACCAAATTATCAGACTGAGGAAAAGACAGATCCAGGTGTATAAAGGGTAAGTGATTTTATTTGCAGGTGCTACAGTTCAGGGAGTTGTTGTATTTGTAGATGGAGCCAGAGAGGAGGGGGAGACGAGGTCCAAGGTTTCCGTGAGAGAGTAGAAGATCCAGAGGAGGTGAGTTTGTTCAACCTAGTACTGAGTATCGGAGGAGAGAGGAGCAGGTCATTCTTGGTGAAAGTTGTTGATTCAGATACTTGTTTGGAGCGACAGTATCCATCCGCAGGAGAACCTCAAGGAGCGAGGAGGTCTTGGAAGACTCGAAGAAGCAAGACTTGAAAGTCGCTGAAGAAAATCACAAAAGGTTAAACCAGGGGTCTGCAACCTGTACGATCAAAAGAGCCATTTCTGCCCCTTTGTTCACTAAATTAAACATGTCCGGAGCCACAATACCTGCTACAACTGGGATTCTCAACTGGTGGCCCACGGACCACTTTAAATTTGTTGGAAGGCACTTTTATGAACAGTCGGGGTGATTTTATAAAACTAAAAATATCTAAGGATTTTTAACATTTATTGATATTTTTATATTCTAAGATAAAATAAAAGATGAGACTCTTGTAAAGAAAGAAAAAATAATGTAGTTTTTGCCCAGTTTCTAAAAACTAAAACAATAAACTATGCATTCTTATGTGATTTTTTTTTTATTGTAGAAAAATTATGTATCCCACTTTGAAGAAATAAAGCATAAAGTGAAAGTGAGTATGTTTTATGTTTTCTCCCGACAGGAGTCAGGGCATAAGGAGGACCCTCTTACCTCGACAGAAACAAATTGGATTCATGATGACAACTGGTTATTTTGCTGTTTGGCTGGTGAATTCTGGATTGTCTATAAATTCGTGTGGATTTGTCGAAACTCGACAGCACTCAGACTGAATTTGGGGAGCTGCAGCAGGGAGCTGGAGCAGCTGTTATCAGGACTGTGAACTTCCTGGCAGCACCCATGAACGGTGGGAATAATCTTGGAGAATGCTGTGAGCTCGACTTTTGGCGTAAAGAATCAATTCGGCTATTTTGGAGTTCCATCAGAGGAATATATACCAGTGAGACTTTAAAAAGGCAGAAACAGAAATTCACAAGTTCTGCCTGACCCAAACTGTGGCCTTGACACCGGACTTATCTCAACTCCTCCTGGAATGTTTTGAAAACAACAAATATCCTTTGACTCTTTCCTCACCCCTCCCTTCCCCAAGGATGTCAACATGTGACAGAGCCTCAACTGAGCTGATGATCAATGACACCTCTTATCTGGACAATGGCTAGGGGGGGGGGGGGGGCCCTCTGGACTAGGCTACGACTTTCCCTTAAAAATTCAATGTTTTCACCGGCCTATATGTACATGTATAATGTCTATTTATGTTGCTTTGCTGTGGTAGGTTTTTTTGATGCCTCAAATCGTGCCCTGTCTAGGTCACGGCGTGAGAGATCTTTTTTTTTATACCGTCTCTCCTCATGTTTTCTTCCCCTTTCTCATCTAAGCAAAATATTATTCTGAATAAGAATAAGAAGGCCGCGTTATTTATAGCCGCAGTTTCATGCACTCTGCCCATCTTTCGGACGACTGTATGTACATATTTGCGTTGTATCTCGGTGCAATGCCAATAAAGTTTATTCTGATTCTGATCCTTGTAATGTTTCTAGTATTCGTATATTTGCACAATAACTTACAGGAAAACTGCTAAAACTAGCCTTTTTAATTGTTGTTATAACAACCAATAAAATTCACTTTTCTGTCAGTTTTGGTCAAAACTTGAAAGAGCCACTGCAGACGGACCAAAGAGCCGCATGTGGCTCCAGAGCCACAGTTGCAGACCCCTGGGTTAGACAGATGCTGTTTGGAAACAGGTTTATTCTGTAATCCATTAATTACCAATAAGTAGATAATGCACAGACATTCCCAATCTGCAGCAGGTGTGGAGTGGTGGCTGACGGTTTGCAGCTGTGGAGACAGTGAGTGAAAACCTAGGACTCCTACAGCCATAAGTTTTGCACCACACAGTTAGTTACATGGTTGTTTGAAATGTTTATAAGGATAAAGAGCACCACCAGCAGCAACATGTAGCACAATAGTCATGCAAGGAGAAATAACTTTTTCTTTTTCTGAAATAATCATGTCAGCAATTTGACAGCAGTCCAAATGTTTAACTAATAGCATTAATTTAAAGTGCTATGAATTTTTGAGTTGTTTTAGGATAATAGTAATATAGTTTGGTCTTGGTTTTGCTCAGATTAACTATTAGCTGGTCTGTCCCATCAGGTGGAAACTCTATTTCTTCCAACTGAGGTGGTTCAAAGAGCTATCTACAACAGGTAAGATATTAACTGTTCAGACCATTTCCACAGAACTCTACTTCCAAAAATCTGAACTATCATTTTTAAGTCAAGCAACACATGAAGTAGTAATAACAGATCATCTGATAAAGTTTGTTGTCAAGACTTGCAGCATAAAAATGCTGCTGCTCTTTGTTTGTATGACGATCAAAGCAACTGAAAACAAAAACAAAGTACTAATTTTATGTAAAATTATCAAATATAACTGAAAATGTAAAAGTCATTCAACCTTTATTTATACAGGTTAATTCCATTGAGCCTCTGGGACTCATTTACAAGAGAGACCTGAATTTTAAACAAAGTGTGATGACAACAGTGGACAACAACGACAACAATAGACAATCATAAAAGATGCATACAATTTTTTTTAACAAGTTAAAATAAAATGGCAACCAAAAGGACAATCAAAAGGAAAAGTAGCAAAAAAACAGCTAGATTGTAAGAAAATGCATCACATTTTATGCATCACATAACAGGTCTCTCTTGAAAATGAGTTCTCGTGGCTCAATGAGACTACCTGGATAAATAAAGGCGAAATGAAAAAAATTTTTTTGAGTGAGACTTCGCACACCATTAAATACATTTGATGTGGGAAACGGATTAGTAACAAATAAGAAAAGCAGGAGAAGGCAAAGCATCCTCCCTTTTTGGCCTCTGAGACAGATGTATCCAGCTGTTACACCACACACACACTGACCAGCAGGACTGTTGGACTGTAGCCACAACGTTTGTCCTTCTCTTCAGCTGGTGAAGTGACACACAATGGAGCTTGAGGGAGGCCCAGTTTCAGACGCACCGCTTCAAGACAACTTTGTCAGCAGTGAATCTGTGTCGTGGATGGCAACATTTTCTTGATCTCTAACATCTAGACTTGGAGCTACTGCTTTGAATAAACATTTCAATCTTCAAATTCCAACATCAGAAGGGAAGTTTCTCAATAAAAGCTGTGTTTGGAGTTTCTTGTAAGAAGCAGAGGAGTGTTTGTTTAACCCAGAACACGCAGAGGGAGAGAGAGCGGGTGTGTGATGTGATGTTGAAACAGTGCCTGAGGGGAGTTGGGTTCATCCCTAAAAACAAAGGGTGTTTAATAAGACTTGTGGAGATTATGCTGAGTTCTGAATACTTAAGAGACACGCCCATTTTCATCCACACAGAACGCACTTGTTCATTCCAGCTTCCACACATCCTGTGAGGCGGTGCTGTTTCCACTGTGAAAAACCTTTAAAATTAATGTTCACACAATTTGCCATTCACATTTCCAAGTTTAACTGGACTAGTATTTTATTTATTTATTTACCAGATACCAGAGGGGAGTGGTGGCGCAGAGATTTGAGAAGGTGGGTCTGTGATCGGAAGGTCGCCAGTTCAAGTCCCCGAATAATTATTACCAGATCGTAGTTGTGAAAGAAATAAAGGAGACAGGCATATATTAAAAACTAAATCATTGTCAGGACTGGTTTAGGAAGGAGACAAGGATGCAGACTAACATGAAGACTGGTTTCACAAAGACCACATGTTTCTGTTGAAGAAAGTTTCAAAGTTAAAAGACACAAGCGTTTTATATATGTATACACATGCATATATACATACATATACACACACATTTAAATTACATCCACAAATGTGACTGTATTTTTCAGATCAAGACTTGCAATTGATAAATTAAGAAAGACTGTGAATGTGAGAAACATTGGTGAGTAATTTGTGATGTGTTTAAACTTTACTTTTTTTTTATTTGAGTGACCAAAACTTAAAACAACAATAACGTGTTTACCCTTTTTCACTCAGTAAAATACAAGAGAAGAGCCTCAGTGATACAGCATTCTGAGAAAAGATTTGTCAGAGTATATTACCCTTTTTGTTAAATACCTTTTTGTGGTTTAGTGCAGCAGATATCTTTATTTTACATGGTACTCTCTCTGAGTGATTATAAAGTTGTCTTTTGTGTTGTTTTAACCTTACCTCCTTCGAGGCAGAAACAAAAGAGTAACTTGTTAACAAAATAAAATAACATGCAAAGCTGGTGAGAATAAAATTTTGAACAAACCAAACCCACAAACCACAATGTTCCATCATATTTATCCTTTAAAGCCAACATTAAGTCAAAATTCTTATTGGTCTCATATCAGTAAAGCCAAAAAATATATATTTTTCAACTCACAAAGAGAAAGAAAAATGTTATAGCCTGTTTCTTTCTGGAAAGATTGTTCTTATTACCCCACCGCCTGTGTCTCAGTCAGTTAGAGTCGGGCTTTAGAAATATAGAATCGTCTGAAAAGATCATATATAATTAGTCTAAAATAGATGAGACGATCAGAGCAGCGGTCATGAGATGTTTGTTCATATGACTGAGCTTCGCCACATACAGACTACAGAGCTGCTGCTGCTGGCCCAAGACGGTTTCAAATCAGGTCACAAGATTCATTCATTCAACCTGTATTTATCACAAGAGCTGTTTTACATTTAAACTTCTGTCCCCGAGTGAAGGAGTTTATTTGAGCCATCAAAGTGAGCGTTGTAGTTCACTCCAGTTTCAGCTGATCAGTTTTAGGAGCGTTCTACCTTGGGCAAACAGGGAACACATGATTGTTGGAGAATGAGGAAGCTGCCATAGTTCATGTGACAGCTGAACAGAACGCCTTTCACTGAGACTCCACAGCCACGTCCTCACAATAATAAAACCTCACAGATACGAAATATTCCATGTAATGAAGCTTGTCAGTGTGGACGCTTGCTTGCAGATCTGAAATTTCTAAAATAGATGGATGTGAATGAAAGTTTTATATAGAAACTACTATGTTATACGAGCTGGTCTGACAGCTTAACAGGACGTGTTGAACTTAAATCAATTATTTTATTATTAGTTCAACTATAACGCTAAAAAAATACATGTTTCTCAGAGATAGTGCAAGTATGTTTTCTCAACCAAGAAAATTTAATGAAAACCTTCTCAAAAGTTAAAAACCTTTTGTGACCTGCTGACTTTCCTGTTATATTCATCAAGAGTGTGCATTAAGTCCTTAAAGCTTGCCAACACTGCACAACATCCAGAGCCTTAACAGAATCAGGGTGAATCTCCTCCACCCTCGGAGCCCTGCCGCAGCGTAGCTTTTTAACTACCTCGGTGACCTCAGCCACAGTTATGGACAGACCAACCCCGAAGTCCCCCATCTCTGCTTCCTCAACGTGCCGGTGGGATTAAGGTCCGAGAAGTATTCCTTCCACCTCCCAACGACATCACTGGTTGAGGTCAACAGCACCCCACCTTCACTGAACACAGTGTTAGTAAAGAGTTGCTTTCCCCTCCTCAGCTGCCTGATGGTTTGCCAGAATCTCCTCGGAGCCGATCGAGAGTCTTTATCCAAGGCCTCAGTAAACTCCTCCCACATCTGATCTTTTGCCTCAGCAACGGCCAAGGCTGCAGACCGCTTGGCCCTCCGGTACTCCTCAGCTGCCTCTGGAGTCCCACCAGCCAACAAGGACCGATGGGAGTCCTTCTTCAGCTTGACAGCCTCCCTAACCCAGGGTGTCCACCACCGAGTTCAAGGATGGCCACCACGAGAAGCACCAACACCCTTGCAGCCACTGCTCAAGGCAGCTACCGCAACAACTGAGGCGTGGAACATGACCCATTCAGACTCATTGTCCCCCGCCTCAGCTGGGATGTGGTTAAAGCTCTCCTGCAGGTGCAAGTTGAAGATCTTTCAGATGGGTTCTTCTGCCAGGCGTTCCCAGCAAACTCTCACTATACGTTTGCGTCTACCGGGTATGTCTGGCATCTTCCCCAGCCATCTGATCCAACTCACTACCAGGTGGTGATCAGTTGACAGTTCAGCTCCTCTCTTCACCTGAGTGTCCAAAACAAAAGGCTGCAAATCAGATTACATGACTACAAAGTCAATCATCCATCTACCTAGGGCGTCCTGGTGCCAAGTGCACTTATGGACACTTATTTTTGAACATGGTGTTCGTGATGGACACACTATGCCTAGCACAGAAGTCCAACAACAGAACATCGCTCAGGTTCTGATCAGAGAGGCCGTTCCTCCCAATCACTCCCCTCCAGGTCACATTGTCATTATCCACGTGTGCATTGAAGTCCCCCAGCAGAATAAAGGAGTCCATACCTGGTGCACCTTCCAGCACCCTCGCCAAGAACTCCAAGAAGGCCGGATACTCCGAACTGCCATTTGGCACATAGGCACAAACAACAGTCAGAGCCCATCCCACCACACTCCAACACACAGGCACCAAGTCGGGGAGCTACAAGTAGACCCACACCAGCTTGACGCCTCTCACCATGGGCAACTCCAGAGTGGAATAAGGTCCAGCCCCTCTCAAGAGATTGATTCTAGAGCCCATGCTGTGTGCTGAGGTGAGCCCAACTATCTAGTCGGTACCTCTCAACCTCATGCACGAGCTCAAGCTCCTTACCTGCCAGAGAGATCACATTCAATGTCCCAAGAGCCAGCTTTGGTAGCCAGGGTGAGAGCGCCAAGGCCACCGCCTTCAACCACTCCCCATGGCATCATGCACCAGACTTTTGTGGCCCCTCCTGCAGGTGTTGGGCCCACAGGAAGGCAACCCCATATTGCTCATTTGGGCTGAATATGAATGGGCTCCATGGGTAGAGACCTGGTCACCAGGCGCTTGCCAACAAGCCCCTCCCCCAGGCCTGGCTCCAGGGTGGGGCCCCGATAACCCACGTCCAGGCAAGGGACACGGAATTCCTTGATTTATATTGTCCATCAAAAGTCTTTGGAATCGCATTTGTCTGGCCTGTCATCTAGAACCAGTCTGCCTTGGGAGACCCAACTAGGGCAAATATAATTGCCACCAATAGCATAGCTCCTCCACCATGATTAGGTGGCAATTCAAGGAAGAGTAAGGAGAAACTCAGGCTTTAGGAAAATATGTCTAATTTTGATATTCATTCAAAATGTATTTAGTTGAAATAAACTTGGTCTTTAATAAATTGAACAAGGTGATTAGGTAGTAATTTTGTTAGTAATAAATGCCACTAGAAACAGATCTACATTCAAAGTTAGATTCAAATTCAGCCTAATAAATGATCATCTTTCTATTAGGGATACTTTTTTTTTTTGCTCAGTGCTCATTCTATCACCTAAATTGTTTAAAAAATAGTTCAAGAACAAACGAGTAATAATCAGTACAAATTGTTGGCCCATTTGAACAGCAGACACATAAGTTTACCATTTAAATCGGCTGATTCAACAAAACTTCACACTTTATCTGCACTTTAAGGGCTGGTAGAAATAGAAAAACTGAATAGCTGAAGTGAAACTGTACGATAACAGGAAGTATCTGTGTATTTTATATCCGTGCACTTGAAATGCCCCTAAGAAAATACAGATATCTATGGTATGTTTAACAGTTTTAGGGAAAATGTAGATATAAACTCAGGAATTCATCTGGAGAAAAGGAAGTAAATAAAAAGCCCCCCCCCCCAAAAAAAAAAAAAAATCAGAGAGAGAGGAAATATCTGGTGATATAAGAGCTGCAGTGCAGAGCACTGTTTGTTTCTCAGTCTTTCTTTTCTCTGACATACTTCAGTGTCTGTGTGTATACATCCTGATGTCCTCCTGTATTTGTTTTAGTGGAAAAACTGTACATACTTTATTGTTAAAGTAACAGCAACTAACAGGAAAACATCATCTAGTAGTGACCGTAAAACTAATATAAAAACTAACATGGAAGCATTTCAACATCAATACTGTAAAACTATATATAGCAACATTAATTGCTTAATGTTGAATATTACGCAATATAAAACTGCTACAAATGAATACTGAAATTTACTTCATTAATTAATTGTAGTTATAACAGTAAACTGTGTTTTTAGTCGTCGGTGTACAATAAATTATAACAAGTGTAGACATGAGAAAACTTTTACAGTATCGTGTAATTTCAACTGTAATTCATGAATACACATGGTTGTTTTAAACGTTAAGAGTAAAAGTCATACAGATACATGTAACAAAGAAACTTTTCTGAAATTACATTCATCTATGGCTCACCTCCATCTAATGATAAACAGATGTTCAGCTTTTCAAGAGGTTATTATACTACCATAACAATAAATACTCAAATAAAAAAAAAAGTAAATTGTTATAAGTGCAACGATCACACAAAACAAACTGGCTCAACTTTGATACGGATCAGTAAAACTGCTAGAATGTTACGACTTACATCTTATCCAATTTGTGCCTCAGTGTCAAAGTAAAACTACTACACAGCATATTTTTAGTTGCACAAATCTGTAGGTTTTATTGTTAAACATGGGGAAATTTCAGCTGCAGTAATTCTCTGTTAAGCAAACTTATTTAAAATAATGCAAGAATATCGTAGCTTACTCTTGTCAAGTGAAATAGATGATGAAGAAAAGCATCGGACCGTCACACCAACAGGGACTGCACAGAGCTGGTTCCCCTTCTGCAGCTCAAAACTTTCACTCTTTTTGGAAGTCCTTCCATAAGATTTTGTATTTCTGTGGGAATTTATGACCATTTAGTCTGCAGAGCATCTATGAGGTCAGGCTGATGTTGGACAAGAAGGTCTGACTCACAACCGTTGCTCCAGTTTGTCCCAAAGGTGCTCAGTGGGGTTGAGGTCAGGGCTCTGTGTCTTCCACACTGAGCTCATCAAACCATGTATTTGTAGTACTGTACTTGTTTTGATGCATGGGAGCACAATCCTGTTGGAACACACTGGCCCTTTCCCAGTGTGTTGCCACAAAGTTGGGAGCACATTTTCCAACATGTCTATGTCCATCATCAATGAAAATCAGGGACTTAGCCCAAGCCTATCCATCCATTATCTTTTACCCGTTTCTTCCTTTTTGGGTCACAGGGATCACTAAGGTCCATATCCAGCCGTCACTGTGCAAGAGGTGGGGGACACCCTGGACAGGTCGGTTGTACAAAGTAAGTCCATCTCAGTTCCACATAGAGACAAACAAGATAAACAACCATTCACTCTCTCACTCACACTTAGGGACAATTTAGAGTTACAAATCAGTCTAACATGCATGTTTTTGGTCTGAAAACCAGAATACCCAGAGAAAACCCACGCATGCACAGAGAGATCATGCAAACTCCACCCAGAAAAGTCATGTGGCTGGGATTCGAACTGGTGACCTTCTTGCTGAGAGGTGGCAGCTCTACCAACTGCACCACCTAGCCCAGGGGTCTGCAACCTTTACGATCAAAAGAGCCATTTCTGCCCCTTTGTTAAATTAAACGTGTCTGGACCCACAATGGGATTCTCAACTGGTGGCCCATGGACCACTTTAAGTTTGTTGGAAGGCACTTTTCTGGACAGTAGGGGTGATTTTACAAAACTAAAAATATCTAATGATTTTTAACATGTATTGATATTTTTACATTCTAAGACAAAATAAATAATGAGATTCTTGTAAAGAAGGAAAAAAAATATATAGTTTTGCCCAGTTTCTAAAAACTAAAACAATAAACTATGCATTCTTATGTGATTTTTTTTTATTGCAGAAAAATTATGTATCCTACTTTGAAAAAATAAGTGAAAGTGAGTATGTTTTACTCCTTGTAATGTTTCCAGTATTCATATATTTGCAAAAACTGCTAAAACTAGCCCTTTTAGTTGTTGTAACAACCAATAAAATTCAGTTTCATGTCAGTTTTGGTCAAAGCTTGAAAGAGCCGCTGCAGAGGGATCAAAGAGCCGCATGTGGCTCCAGAGCCGCAAGTTGCAGACCCCTGACCTAGCCCAAACCCCAATATAGAAAAATGAACAGGTGTGAACAAATACTTTTGTCCATTGTACACATCTTTATGTAAAGCTGATTGTGGCTCCAGGTGGTTTAAACCTCATCTCCCTCCAACTGAAACGTCAAAGTGTCCTTGGATTTATTGAACCTCACACAAACCACAGCAAGCCTTTTAGTACTGGAGAGTGAGATCAGTGAAACCTGCTCTTTGTTCAGTCATTGCTGGTTAAAAGTAAGTTTCTATTCATTAATGTTTGACTTCAGTCATTTCTAACAGGTGAACACACACCGACCGCTCTGTGCACACCCGCTCCCTCCACCTTCTCTATGTTTCATCTATTTTATCTAACCTGGACTGTATAATATTTGGCACTCCTGTTAATTTTGTTATTTCAGTTTTTTTTTTAGCTGATTTAGTTGTTTGTTTGTAATTTGTCTCCTCTTTTGACTGGTATTTAGATCAGGAACACAAGTATTAAACCTGCATACTTTTTCGTAAAATAAAAATCAAGTATAAGAAAGGAGAGGTTTAAATCACAAGTTTGATGATGATAGATTAACATGAGGCCAGGAAGTGAATGAATTATCAGAAAAGGAAATATGGAGGAAAGGAGGCTTCAGAGAGGAAGGAAAATGAGGAGGTGGAATGAAGAGGAGACAGGAAGTGGAGGGAATGTTATAAGAGTGGGAGGATAAACACTTTCTGGAAGCTTTTCTATAACTATCAGGATTGGTCTGAAAGGCACATATATGCACATTTGGGCTTGAGATTGAAACCAACATTAGAAATAACATTAATCTAAAAAAACATTCACTGCTAGAGACACAAGATACTGCAGGAAGAACAGTGGAAAGATCACTTTAAGGACTAAAAAAAAAAAGTGAAGGGCCTTTCTGTGCACTGGAGAGACTGACAGTAAAGAGCTGTTTGCAGTAACGTTGAGTTCGTGTCCAGAACGCATCCACTGAAAATACTTTGGCACATTATGAAACAAACTGAAAAAAATTACAAAGGAGGTCCAAAACTCCCAGATGAAGCAAAGATGAAAAGTTGAAGTATGCTCACTTTACAGCGTTGTTAAACTGAGATGAAAATGAAAAACATTTTGGTTGCGTCAAATTGAAAACATTTTTTTTTATGTATAAAACATTTTAAGTAACATTTTTGTTGTTTGTTGTACTATTTCTACTTTTACTTTTAGTGGCGGCGTGTTGTGACTGTGCTGCGACCACTGGCATGTCTGTGTGTTTGCTGCGACGTTCTGAGCAGTGAGGCCAACAGGGTCAGAGCAGTTTTAGGAGCGAGAGCAAAACACTGAAAACATCTTGATGAAAGCCTTCAGTGTCTAAACTACAACCTGCTATTGTGGTTTGCTTTCTATATGGGATGCTGGCTAGACGACACACACACACAGTCATATGAACGACTGCAGGTCTAGTTCGGCCTCCTGTGGTTCTCGGTGGTCATTAGTCAACTTTAGGAGTCCAGAAAGAAAAAAAACTCCCACAGCTGGACAAGGTCACTATTGAGCTTCTGAGTTTGTCTTTAGAAAAAGCCTTGGAAAGTATGAAGCGTTTTGAGGAGGCAAACATAAATTTGCGTGCATGAAATCCTTGCTGTAGAACTCATTTTCTGCAGAAGGCCATAAAAGGAACGGGAACAAACATTACACACACTCCCTAAAGCACGCGATGCTGCTAATCTGAACAATGATCAAAAATATGCAAAAGACTGTAAGGACATGTGTTCTGGTTTGTGTTGGGAGACGATTTTAGATTCCAAGGACAGTGTTCGCATCCTGTTTGGCGTTCTATTGTTCCTGCTGTGACAACACGCCACGGTCTTCAGAAGAGGAACCGATGCTAAAAGCAAGAGAACGGTGACCTGAAACTCGAATATTGCACAATGAAAAACGACACATCAACCACATCCTAACAAGGCTTGTGATTATAGGCCTCAGCAAAGAAAACGTCTGCAGGTTTGCAGCTTCAAGACATAACGCACGGATTAGTTTGTCCGTAAAGATTTAATGTGTGCAAGTTGGTATGATCAACAGCTGCTCTCTGGCTGGAAGAAAAATCTGCTGAGTGTTCCCCTTCATGTCACATGCTTAACCCTGAGTAACATGCTTTAACATGGAGGGTGTAGTTCTTTGGTGCCATCTGGAGGACAGCCTGAATACATCCATCCATCATCTTGACCTGCTTTCGAAGGGGTCACTGGTGCCCATATCCAGCAGCCACCCAGGACAGGTCTCCAGTCCATCACAGGGACACCTGAACACAACAGAACATCAATACGAGGCGTTTAAGACAGAAAACATTGCCTCGGACTACTTTGTGGTCTCCATAAATACTTCTACAACGTAAAACCTGGAGGTCAGACAATGAAAGCCACCCATGAAACACACAAAGGTAGATCTGATTATTTAAAAAAATTGTATTTGTATGTACTTACATAGTGGTGTCAAAAGAGTATCCACCAAAATGTCACATAGACTCACAATTACAAAGAAAATGCTTCCCCCCCCTTCAATTACAATTACTGAAAAAAAAAAAAAAAAAAACTATGTACAGAGTAGAGAGTTTGTTAACAAGTACACTAACTTACAGTCACAATGACTTAAACAAGGCATCCGCAAATAAAATAAAAATCAAACAGTTGCACTGTCTTGGTGCTTTCAACTTTAAATTGCTTTCCCACCCAGAAGAAAAAAAAAATCTTGAGCATTCTCTCGATACAGTCCAGCAACAAGGTGTTTTCAGAATGTGCTTAGAAAAAAGTAAAGAATTCCTTCTTTAAAAAGATTACCAAAAGGTTTCATTTATCAAAAACAAAAAGGGAACGTTAAACTGCTGAAAATCTTTTCCTCAAAACTCATGTTCTACACGAGAGCTTTTTAAAAAGGAGTTACAGAGAGGAACACTGACGGGGCTAAAGGAAACTGCTGCTTCTTTTCCTGCCGTCATATTTTAATGGTGGAAAGTCTATGAGCTCCAGAAAACCATATATTTCATATTTCCCGACATGAAAATGTACACTTTTTATCAAGACAAGCAAAAAAACTGGAATGGGGAAAAAATAATAATAATAATGACATAATCACAAAGTACTCATGTGACCAGCAAGATGGGGAAAAATAAATTCACTTCTGAGTGGACACTAAGGTAAATGGAAAATATGTTTTATGTAAAAATAATCGGTAAGAGCAAAATAATCCGTTCCTCAGCTTGGCAATGGGTGAAGCAAAAGTGACTCACAACTGACCCTGAACAAACTCCGGCTGAGATATCTTCAGAGAGGAACCTGGATCACGGTACCAACACATTCAGACTGGATGACCCATTTTCACTGCACCATGACGCTTACATGGAGTTTACACAAAATCATAATGCCCACTCACTCATTCATCTTTATGCTATGAAATTGTAGTCATCACCCAGCAACAAAAAAGGCGATGTCTTCATTAACAGATACAGGAACTGCGTGAACAATCTTCAAGCTTCATCAAAAAAAAAAAAAGCTGAAGCTGCCGGATGGAAAGAGATGCTGTACACGTGCTCGACTGCAGGAATGGAGGAGCTTCGAAAATGTTCAGATACCAAAAAATAATAATAATAACAGGTCTGTGGATTAGTTCTTCCTGCAGAGTAATTTATGGAAACTGCAGCGCTACTTAACGAGGCAGGGAGTGGCAAACCTGCCTCTTTTTATATTCAAGAACTAAAAGTTCACTTCAACTGGACCAATCAAAATCATTGTATGGGTGTGTTGTGAGAACCCACCAACAGCACGAAAAAAAAAACTATACAGATGATCTTAGTTCAACTGATCTTTGAGCATACATATAGTCTTTGTGACGTCTGCTTCAGCGTGAAATTACTTTAGTGAGGTAAAGATTGAATTTTTGTACAGAATGTGTCTCGGGTGTATCTGCGGTAGCGTGAGACCAGTTGCTCCCCCTGGGATAGTTTCGCTCTTCCTTTATTCGCTTTTCGTCTTTTTGCTGTCGTTTCCATTCTCCTCAACTTCAGTCCCTTCTGCCTCTTCCTGGTGCTTCCTCTTCTTTGTGTCGTCTGACTGAGTGGGATGAGGCCTGAACGTGACGATGACGCAAGTCATGTTGTCACATCCCGTCCCGTCTCCAGATGTGTCAGGTGCCAAACAGTGGTCCAACAACTGTTTGGAGGGAATTAAAATAATAAATGACCAACACTGAGAATGTTTCAGTCTGTAAATGGCTATGAGTCAGTTTTGTGTTTGTGTTTACCTCCTCAACTATGGACGTGAGGGGTCTAACTTGGCCATCTTTGTCTGGTTTGATCCTCGCGCTGACGAAGTCCACCACCTCCTGACTGCTTAAAACATTCCTGCAAACACGTTCATAAAATCAACGCTTAAAAGATGACAGCTTTCTATTGTTGCGTGATTTTTGTCTGTTCTTGAAAGAATGCAAACGGTCTTTCAAACTCACCATATGCCATCGCAGGCGATGACCATAAAGTCATGTTCCTCGTTCAGCGTGAGAACTTTGACGTCGGGCATAGCAGAAATCATCTGCTCCTCCGGTGGCAGGGACTTGTTCCTTTTATAGAAGTGGTCACCTGACAGTCAAGATTCACATTTAGAGTTTAGTCAGTGCAGAGCAGGATACTGAGCACAGCACCTTCATTAATCAAACAGCTCATTCAAGTTTATTAGAAACGTGTCAACAATAAAAATAGGGATTGCTCAGACAGGATACTCCTGCAAAGTCACCAACCAATGGCTCTGGAGAGATTCAGTCCACCATTGACTCGTCCATCCATGGTCACTTTCCCGCCAGCATTTTTGATGCGAACCAGTTCCACTTCGTCTTCTGGCTTGTGGTCGTAAGACATGTCAACAGCTTTGCCTACAGCAGCACAGAGAGAGCTCTTATGTTTAACACACACTAACTGAAGACTCTTTAAATATTTATGCCCTATAAATATTTACGTTTATTCCATAGTACTTGTGACCTTGTCTGCTGCTGTGATAATCCACTTTCTCTTAGGGAATCAATTGTTTCTATTCAGCTGAATTATGACCACAGAAACTTTTTCAAGACCATCCATCCATCCATCCTCTTTACCTGCTTATTCCATTTTGGGTCACGGGGGTCGCCGGTGCCCATGTCCAGCAATCACTGTGCGAGGGGCGGGGTACACCCTGGACGGGTCGCAAGTCCATCACAGGGCCACATAGAGACAAACAACCATTCACTCTCTCATTCACACCTAGGGACAATTTAGAGTTACCAATCAGCCTAACATGCATGTTTTTGGTCTGTGGGAGGAAACCAGAGTACCCGGAGAAAACCCACGCATGCACGGAGAGAACATGCAAACTCCACCCAGAAAGGCCCCTGGACCGGGGTTTGAACCAGGGACCTGCTCGCTGAGAGGCAGCAGCTCTACCAGTTGCGCCACCATGCGGCCCTTTTTCAAGACCTGTTTGTCTAAAAGAACAAAACAAAAAAACTTTCCGAATACAACATAGCTTCTCATTTTATCAGATGATCATATAAAGTTCTTGTAATTTTTACTTTAAATCTACAGGATCTTTTCATGGTTATCAACAAATTGTTATTGTACCTGTACCCACCAGGTTTCATAAGTACCATATTTTTCGGCCTATAAGGCATATTTTTTTGCATAATTTGTATGGCCTGCAACTTATACGCCAAAGCGACATATTTATGGATTTTTTCCCATATTTATAAACAAACTTTTGGCTGAGATATAACCGTTTTAATTCATTCTTACTGAAAATATTGAACACTACCATTTTCAGCTGCTAGATGGCACTCGAGTGTATGGCACGCCGTTTTGTCATGTAATAGTGAAAAGTGGCTATTAATGACACAATCGGCTTGCCAAAGAATGCCACCTTCGTCCAGCTCACCTGAACCATCAAATCCGCTTCGTTTTGCCACGCCGCCCCAGCAAAATGCAGTTAATTTGACCATTGAAAAGCATTTATTAAGTAAAAGTTCAACTGAGACACACCTTAACTATAATGTAGAGCAAACAAAATAGTTTTTAAGTGTTAACCTTGTTCTTTTTAAAGTCCTTCTGTGCACGCTCCCACGGCTGCCATTGGCAGTCCATCGATTTTTGGCACATCACCGGCCCACATTTCCGGGTTGTCAGCAGTGACACGTAATAAATGCGACGTGTCAGCAGCAACGCATAATAGATGCGACGTATACGGCGAAGCAACATATTTATGGATTTTTCCACTTTATTAGACATATTTGGACGGATGCGATTTATAGGGTGGAAGTGTACGGCGGAAAATACGATATGCATTTTAGTTGCTATAGTGGAGTTAAATGCCTTGACTGGCTGTTCTAAAGGCAAGAATCACTACAGTAATCAAACAGCAACATTCGAGCTCCTGAGGTTACAGTTGCCATCACAGTTTATTCACATTTGACATCGAAGCCCTCTAATAAGGAAACGTTCCAATTTCATGGGGTCAAAAAGTGGGTCATGTTCAGGAGACCTATGTTTCTAAACTGTCTGTTAATTTGTAACCAATATGCCATAATTCAAAATCTGCATCAAAAATGTATACATGTAATCAAATATTGTGGGTTTGTAGGTGGCAGTACCTCGTTCAGAGACGACACAGCGAGAGTCACCAGCGTTGGCCACAATTAGCTGCTTCCCTCGGATCAGCGCTACAACAGCGGTGGTGCCGCTGTCTGAGCCGGGCTGAGGACGGAGGATACACGTCAGATTTTCTGCTTCAAATTACAATTGATCTTCTAATGAGGTCAATTTAAATAAAAAACATTACTTGCAGGTCATTTTTCTACTTTTACTGTGTAATATAAAACTCAGGTGTAACCTGTGGTTACAGGTTCTGAATATAAGCATTTAAATTGCTTTTTGTGCTGTGATCTAACTCGGATTAAAACGGGTCGACATAAACGGTTTTTGTTTGTTTGAGGCAACCTATTTTCTTCTAGAACAACCAGATCTTACCTCGGGGTTGATGGGTGGACAACCAAGTGAAACAGACATGGATTAGTTTTCCGTTGCCACACATTTCAGTTTTATGTCATCTTTTAAAATGAAAGAGGGAAAAAACATGTTTTGTTGAGGTCTTTTAAAAGCCAAATAATCTGATGATGATACAGGAATTAAACTGACGCTCCAAACACATCAACATTTAATACAAAGTTAGATTTTAGATTCTGTGGCATTTAAATTGTGCAGAACCAGAGATAAAAATGTTGCCTAATTAAGACTATGTCTATTCACGTCCATGTGTGACCGGTCCATCTGTGATTTATGAACAGCCAGGGGGAGGAGAAAGAGTGACTGGTCTGTGTGTCCATTTCATGGAAATGTTTTGTGAACAAGCCTTCTGTCAAGCGAAGGAAAACAAGTCACTATGAGAAGTCCCACTTTATGCTGCTCCTGTCCTTAAAGACATGAGCTGTCAGGAGCATCGCGGAACAAGAGGCACGGAGCAAAACTCAGCTACGTTGTTGTGGAGCGAAACACGTTGTAACACATGAAGGAAATAATACTGTTTTCAAAACATGACAAAATAACTCTGTTTAACAATTCTTTATGTGGTTAAACAACAGCTTTTATTAAATGCAAAGTTGTTGTGCGTCATCATCGATCTCACAGCTTCTGTAATAAATCTGTTTGCTGTCATTTAATCCTGCAACTGTGTGGCCTCAGACCAGCTGTCGTCAACACTTCATCACATTACTGAGCCACAAAGCCAATCTAAATTTCAAATGTCAGCCTATTCAGTTCTGTTACTACGTTGCTTCATGGCACTACGACAGGTTGGTGGTGACCACCCCCCAACCCCGCTGCCTTGGTCCATTCAGAAACCACAGAGGAGTCCCGAAGGCATACAAGTCCTGACTTGAGGTGTTATGTGAAAGAGCTGTTCACATGTTCATGCAGTCCTTTTATTTATTTATGCGACATAACACATTCTCTTTCTACAAACCTCTTCTTTGCCATCCATTCCAGGCAGACACATTTCCCCTTCGTCTTCATCCTCAGAGTCCTCCTCTCCCTCCTCTGTGTCCTCTTCTAACTCAGTGCTGTCTCCCTCTTCTTCATCACTTCCATCCTAAAGAGGAAAAAAAAAAAAAAAACCTTTGTAAAAAAATAATGCTTTACAGTTATTCAGTGTGAACATTCGCAGCCTAACACAATGCTTTATTCTGGTCTTCTCACCTCTTCGTCACTGCCCTCCTCTTCCTCCTCCTCTCCCTCTTCGGATTCTTCACTGTCATCAAAAAACCTGGATTTGGAATCTCCTTTAGCCTTAGAGGACAAAGAGGAGCAGGAAGGCCCGGCATCTCCTTCAGTCTTACCAGCTTTCCCCTCTCCGTTAGAGCTTCCCGACTCTCCACCATCAACTACTAGAGCGGAGGGGTAAAAAAAAAAGAGGCAGATTTTAAGTATTCTTTGGTAATGCTACAGAATAGACCCCTGAATAGCATGTCCATACCTGAACTACTCCCTTCACTTCCTGTTTTGCGACAGGCTCTCAGCTTCGACTCACACGTCGCTCCTTGTCCTTCCTTCACCTTCTCATTGCTCTCTTTCTCGTCCACTTCTCCATTCACTCCTTCTTTCTTCTGCCCCTCAGCATCTTCTCCTTTATCTCCAGAAGCCCCCGCATCTGAGCAGGACGCCTTCTTAGCTGCCCCACTTAAAAAAAAGGTAAATATAATAAACCAAAATGCATTGGTTTACGAGCGCTGTTTACCACAGCAATGATGACCCTGGTAACAAAACGTCAACACGATGGTTTGTTGGATTACCTGATGGCTGCAGTGTGTTTGGCAGCTTTAAGGTTCTGGCCGTAGCGAACCAGCAGCTCTTCGATGGTCATAGTGGCCTCCTCGTGGAGCAGAGCTGCCTCCTCTGTGTCCACTAAGAGGACAGAAAAGAAGAACCACTCACAGTCATACAAAAAAACTGCCATCCTACCATCCTACTCTTCTCTCTCATGCTTGTACTATACTGTGTGTGTTTTAGTGTAGACTCAACCCCTTTAAATCTAGCAGAGTCTATCAGGTGTGTTCACAGTTTAAAATAATATTTGTTATTGTTCCAAAACGAAACATTTCATCTTCTGATTTTCTTTATCACGTAGAGAACTTTACTGAAAGTTTCTTAAAACCTGACTATACTATACTAATAAAAAAGTACTAATAAATGTTATTGTCTGGAGAACACTCACAGTCGTCCTCCTCTGCCACCTTTTCAGCAGGTAGCTCCTCAGTCGGTCGTCCAGAAATCTGCACCAGCTCCTTGATGACCTCCTCTGTGGTCATTCTGCTGTCGATGGCCAAAAATGCATCCTCAAGTCCCTGAAAACATGTTAACGTCAGTCTCAATCAAGCAGTGCACATCGTCTCAGTCTGTAATATGAACGTTTCATGATGGCTTCTTCAGCTGCTCACCTTTTGCAGTTTGCCATCTTTATAAGCCTTCTGCTCTTTGATTATGTCAGGAAGATACTTTGAACAGTACAGAGCTACCTCTTCACCTAAACAACAAAACAACAGTGCATTGTCATAAAAATCCTGTTTTTTAAGTTAAGATTTTAGCAAATAAACAGCACCCCAATTGCCCATTACAGGGTGCAGATAAAAACAGTGTTTCACCTCCATGTCCATCGTACACAGCAAACATAGCTGTGTCCTCATCGAAATCTGGGATGCAGTTGTGAGCATCCTGTGACACAGAAATCAAAGCAATACAAGTTTTTGTTAAGGAAACAAAGTTATGAGTATGATGTACACATGTGTAAACATTCTACAAACTCAGACATTGAATCCCTAAAAAACAGCAACAGTAAACATCCCTTTACAAACAAATGTTCAGGGAATAAATGCATTTTTTAACTTATAATTTTAATTTGTAATTTATATGTGTGAGGAAAATAACTTACTAAAAAACTGGTTATAATACTGTACCACAACGCATTTAAAGCCCAGTTTCTAGTCCCTGTCCCCCAGATGAGTCTCTCATTTACATAAATAAATAAATCATAAACATATAACCAACATGGCACATTAGGGCCAAGCAATTCAAAGTAAAATAAATTAGTATTTTTCAAGATAATCAGGAATGGTAATACCTGGTAGTATTCATGCAAGCACAGTTTCTCAAGCAAACAAACAAAATAAATCTGCTGTTTTCTGAACTTTGGAAATTTCATATGGGTCTTATGGAGGATCTCACAAAGACAAAAACAAAACATAAAACAACTCATTGCCCACTAGATGCTCTATGAATTTCACTATAACTACAAGGTCAATGAGCATCTGTGCAGCCATTTAAAACAAGTTTAAGATAACTTTATACAGATTTGCCAAAATCCATCATATACAGTATCTTCAGAACACCACAATTAAGTGTTTTTATGGGCTTTGGTTCTGTACAAATGGTTTGATTATTTTGGAAGCTAAAATCCTCGTAGAAGAGCGCATGAAAGAACTTGCAGAACGACATGGTTGATTAGTCTGAATGAGAGTAAATATGGTTTATAACGTGATTAATCGTATACAAATTTTACCTTATGGGGTTAAAAAAAAAGACAATAAAAAAGCGTAGCTGAGTAGTATAATTTATGCCTCACCTCCATAGAGACTCTCCAGCCCTGCATGGCAGAAAAGCCGAAGCTCATGTTGCTGTTGCCGCCATCGGAGGTGGTCTTGGCTGTGTTCGGTTGCGACAGATATGCCCCCATGGTTCTCGTTAACTACGACTTTCCAACTGTGGAAGAAAAAAACAATATTTAAAAAAAAAAACGTAATTATAAAAAGAGAAATGTTTCACTGAATGATCACATTTGATCAGCTCGCTAGTTAAGGTTGCTAACTAGCTAACGTTAGCAACAGCACAATAAAAAGTAAAAGCATCAGCTAGCTGGTATCTCGATGCTAACAGGAGCCAACCCGGCTAAACTTCCAGCAACAACCTCTGCCCCCGACGTGCAGAGAGGCCGAGCAGATGTACACACACTAAACCCTCAGCTCGGGCGGCCCACTCACCTTTTCTGGCACAGGAGATTGAAAAATGTACAGACGGTGGATTTACATAGAAATTTTCAAACGTGTAGAGATGCAAAAAGCCGCTGTCTTCTCTTTCCTCTCCTTCTGCGACTTTACTCACTCTTCTTTTAGTGTCACGGTTGGCTGTCAAAACCGTTTAGAGGCGCATTAGCGCCACCACCTGGACATAAGTGTAACTGAGAGGAACAGTAAAATCAAAAAGGCTGCTTTCGACACTTTTGTTTGCTTATTGATTTCCAAATATCATGAATGCCCATTTCAGTTGTGATGAAAACAGGTAATCTAACTCTTGTTTATGGGATAATAAATAATAATTATGAAAATTAAATTAATAAATTAAGTTATATTTAGAAATAATTGTCATTGTCATATTTATATGACAGTTTCTCAAAGTTGTGATTTCTATGTGATAATTGAGAGATATTAAAACACTATTAGATTAAAATCTGATAATAAAAACCGCATAACATTTATTTATTTATTTATTGTAAATTTATTCATTTCATATAAAAAACAATGACAATTTTTAGAAAGAAAAAAAATTAAACAAAAAAACAAAATGAAAGGAAGCAGAAGAAGAAAACATTTCTTATTATATCTGCTCCCTATTAAACAATCAATTTCAAACAATCAATTCAAACATTAATTTGCTTATTGTAGTAGTACATAGTTTTAGGAAATCTCAGACTAATGAAATGAAAAAAGAACATATTTAAGGAGAAAAAGTTTAGTGTTGGTTGTAGGAAGATATAACAGAAATACATAACAGACAATTTACATATTGTCCTAATTATTTGTTCAGTTTATATATTTAAAAATCTGTTTCTGGCTTCAGTGAGATGAATGACATATTTCACAGAATTTTAAGATGGATAGCAAAATATATTCATTTTATACACTGCAAATGAAAGTCAAAACCATAGAAATTAAACAAACACAGCCAAAAGGGATATTTAACATTCATATTTACAAGATTTTTTTTTTTCACAGTAGTTACACTTGTTTTACATGTATTGTACTTCCAAGTTTTAATAAAACATGAGTAAGTTGTGTACTGAAAGCATATTTTGGTGTCACTCAGAAACTTTAAAGCTGTGTTGTTTTAACAAACACTGACAATTATTTTTTCTAATTTAATGATTCAATTTACAACTAGCAAAAACTTTAAATGTGAAAAGACAAAATCAAAACTCGAGTTTTTAAAAATATTTTCTCATGACAAACATTACTTTGGGCATTGCATTAATATAAATGGTAATCCTAATGTTGTATTTAAAAAAAAAATTGTATGTGCAGTTTATTTAAATAAAAAAAATTAAAAAGGAATGGAAATTGTATTTTTCAGTGAGCGTGCATCAGGACTGTTTCAGTGCTTTTGTCTAAAAATGCAACTTCTTTTTAAACCGGTTGGGGGCAGTAAATCACACGTCTTCGTTTTCTGCTCAGTTTCTCTCCGTAGAAGAAGAAGAAAAAAATTAAACATTGCGCGGGAAACTCAGGCAGAAATGGAGATGGACGTTGACGGAGCAGCGCAGGAAGAGACGGATCGTTTCTCTCCGTCGTCTTTAAAACTGTACGAAACACAATTTTTCGGCTTCACTCCGCAGACCTGCATGTTACGAATTCACGGGGCTTTCCAGGACTGTCTGTACGACATTTTACCCGTGGTGGAGAGGGTGTGTGTTAGGCAGTTGAGTAAAGGCCAGCCGGACAAGGCCGAAGAGCAGCTGCGGTCTCGAGCCAGGGAGTGTAGCCGGAAGCTGCAGCAGTTTCTGGAGGAGCGCTTCAAGCCGCTGGCGGGGAGGATGGAGGCCCTGCTGATGAACCGCTGCTTCACGATACCTCCAAATGTCCTGCTGCCCGAAGACCAGTCGCACAAGAAATACCCTCAGGGCATACAGGTATGGATGGACTCAAAAATATATTTATCATATTGTAGGCACTTGGACCACTATTGTGATGTGATGGCATGAACGTCTGCAAAGCTTCAGTCTAGTAAATTACAGATGCATACATGTGTTGCCATTAAAATATGTTATGGCTATGTTTGCAAATTGCATGTTAGACACGTTTATCTTTATTTGTGTAGTTCTTGTACTCCTGCCAATATGCAACATCTTTAAAAAAATAAAAACAAAACAAGACCACAGTGTTAAAGCCCCATCAGTTCTTCAAAAGACCAAGATACATGTAAAAGCTGAATTAATTACTATCCTTTGGCTCCCAATTGAAAGTCTCAAAAACTCTATTGTGAAACGAGACATCCCATCAAAAGGCTGACGAGCTAGTATTTGTCACCATTATATCTTTACGTAAACTATTGCCCAATAACTACTTCAAAAGATGTACACATACTCGCACACTAAAATGTGTTAAAATGTAAAAAAAAAAAAAAATCATAATTCATCACCTCTTTTTGTGCCAGTTAGCTAAAAGGACCTTAATATAAAAAAGGTTAAATACTATATTTTTTCCAGATATTTTGATTGATTCATTCTTTCTCTATGAATAGTTTACTTGTTGTGACTTTCACTCAAAGCCAAGATAGACATTGTCACCTGCTATATTGTATATATAAAAATGAATGTCATTGCTTCAACAGATTTTTAAGCCTTTAAAACACTAATATATACAAAGTTCATGACGGTGATGTTGGGATTTTATTAAAACTAGGTTTGAACATGTTCTTCTTTTGACAAATTATCCTAAAAAAGTGCATAACTGTTAGAATTGTTTTTGGTCTTGTTCTACCCAGGAGGTGATGAAGCTTGAATCGTCCATAGCGGACCTCCACAGAACTTACGAAGCAGAGGTTTGTGCCAGACAAGCTCTTTTAGCTGAGCTGGAGGAGCAGAAGGAGGTGCAGAAGCAGCTGGATGAGATCCTGGCCTGGGCCACAGATATCCAGGCAGCCTGGGTGAAGGAGGGCAACGGCAACTTTCAGGAAAGTTTCCGCTTGGTGATGAAGTCTGTAAAGAAACTGCAGGGAGCTGTCAGGGAGGTTTTGGTCTGCAGCAAAAGACTCAACTGAACTGTGAGGCTTAATGCAAATAATAAAACATGAATTTATTACTGAGAAAATTTACATTTTTGTCAAGAACATTCAGAGCGTTTCTTCCTCCCATTACTTTATTTTTTTTGCTTTTTTCTGCACAATAATAAGCCCCATCCACACAACTAATCTCAGCCACAGATTAAATTTTTTACATCACATAACGAAGGAGTTCACTTTCTCCAGTAGGGGGCGCTCTCGGCATGATGTGACTCAGCCACATCCCTCCACTATGGCAGTGCAGGTTAAGAGAAAATGTATAGTGGAATTAATTAAAATGCATCAGAATTGACAAATGTCTTCAGCTTTTGTTGTTGAACCTGAATGTAGATCAAGTATCTTTGGTTCAGGGTTGATCGAATGAAACAAGACAAAGTATCTGAAACACACTGTAACTTATTTTTAATTGTCAAAACTAGCCATTTGTATTTGAGAAAGTAGGAGAAATATTATAGATTAAATTAATCATAGTCTTCTCACAGGACTGTTAACCATTAATAGGGGCCGAGATGGGTTAGAGGCAGGGCAGCCGACTCGGGACCCGAAAGTCCCAAGCTCAATCCCCAGCCATTCCCACAGGTCGTGGTGTCTGAGCAAGACGCCTCATCCCTAATCGTTCCCCAAGCGTTCGCATAGCTGCCCACTGCCCCATATGTCGTGGTGTCTGAGCAAGACACCTCATCCCCAGTTGCTCCCTGTGCACTTGCATAGCTTCCCACTGCCTCACCTGGGTGTATCCCAGGTGTGATGGGTTAAATGTAGAGAACTAATTTCACCATTGTATGGGAGCATACAATGATGAGAACACATAGTACTTATACTTGTATAATATTTATAAACTTGTACAAACTTGTTAATTAAAAAAAACGTACAAAAAAATGGTTTGTTTTTCTCCACCTGTGAGCTTTTTGATTACAATAAATGGTACAAATTTGATTACAGAGTTCGTTGTACTTTATTTGACATTTCTAGTGACTCTGTGTTTTAGCAGTATTTTTCATCATAAACTATTAGCTTTGTCTCATTTTGTTCACTTCCTGCTACGTAAATAGCAGCACTATGAATGAACTGGTCATGCACTGAGATTAATTTTATTTTATATTTTTAGAGGCTTTGCTAAGTTTTTTCAATACCATTTCACCATTTAAATCTTGAACTCTGAAATCCAAAATGTTTTGTTTTTGTATGTATAATTGTGACATTTAACATGAGGAAAGTGAATAAAATTTTTATAAATCTGGAGTTTCTTGGACTACACAATATTTTCATTATTTTTACCTTTTGTGCTGGAGTTTTCTTGTGTATGACTCAGTGCTTTGTAGCCTGTAGGGGGCAGTAAATTGATATTTTAACGCTGTAAATTTGAAATTCCTTCAGGCTGTGTGAATAAATAAGAATATCATTGTAGCAGACTTTTCAAATAGAGTATTTTTTGGAGGATTATGTTTCCAAATTTGTGGGAAACTTAAATAAGTTGGAATTTTTTAAACTCAACATGTAAACCCGGACAATTTTGATGTTTTGTGATTAAAAATATTCTAAACTATGCCTGAGCACAGTGGTCAAGGTGACTTATTATAATGTTATACTCTGGTATTTAGAGCTAAAAGACATGGGCATGCATTTTGAGCTCGGCTTTAAAACCCTCAGCGTCAACAAGCACGACTACAAGAAAATACATAAACAACAACAGATTGAGTGTAAACAGTCAACATTTGTTTAGCATTAGCATTCTGTTGTGATTGTTCAGAAATATTCAGTCCAGATGGAGAGGTGTGAAAACCACCTATTTTAAAAGATGTATCAAGAAAGAAAAAAAAAAAAAATCAGCTGAGATGTTTCATTGCAGAAATCTAAATGTTTAGCTTAAAATTATTGTAGAATCAACGGGCAGTTTAAGAAATCACTTTAGCTGCACAATAAAGTTTTACCAGCACTAATGATGGAAAAAATATTGGGAGGTATAGCTGTTCTATTTATTGAGTCTTTAAATGGAGTATATTTAGTTTAATTTACTTAATCAGGTGACCGTGTTTCATTTCTACCTTTATTTGATCAGATATTCTAAGTTGTGTTCACTTCCACTGAACAGAGTGCTCTGTCACCTCTCAGCCTGTATTGCTTCTGATAAATCCACATAAACGCCACGTCTCCCAGTTCTAGCCACACAGACGACAGAGCCTGGTTTGACAGGCAAAGTAAATTTACTGTTGATCATTTATTTCCTCTTGTTTTTGCATCTGGGTCGTCCTTTGATTTATGACCATTTACAGGAGAGCATGTCTGCCTTCATCTGGCAAAAACATCTCCACTTCCTGCTCTGTCATAAAGGCAAATACCTTCATCAAATAAATTATTACCAGAAACATAACTACAGTTTCCACTTCTCACATCGACACATCAGCTGGATCCATTCCTAATCTCCGTGCATGAAGTGCTCGCAGCTGCTCAGTTTGTTTGGGTGTCACAGTTTCCAGTCTATTTAAGCTGGATAAACAATGCTGGTCTGGACTTCAGAAGGCTTTGGACTTAAATACAACACCTAGGCCTGTCACGATAACAGATTTTGCTGAGCGATTAATCGTCTCAGAAATTATTGCGACAAACGATAATATTGTTTGAAACTTGACAATAATTAGTAATGTCAAATTTAAGAAGAAATGTTGGTTAATTTTGTGTGTAGTACCTTTTTTTTTACCACTGGATGGCAGTATAAGACTGTTTGAACCATAGGATGGATAGTGAGGGAGCAAGCAGTGTCTCTTTAAGAAAAATGGGAGGGAGGCCCCTTTACGTAACATGGGCTGTCTGTCGTTCCTGTTTTTTGGTTCTCAACATGGTGGACACTGTGTGGTTTGAGCTCTTTAGCATAGTATTTGTCACACAAAGCTTTTAATTTAAAAAAATCAGTAAACAAGTTCTCATCTTCTTTTTGCAGAGAAAAATAACTTTTGAGACGAAAGCGCGGGCTTCAACCGTGAATTTTGGAGCTTTGACAAGACGGAGGTTTTTTCCAGAGGTCAGCCTGTTAGCTTACCTTCTCAGCTTAGCTGCTTTTAATGATCCAAAAACGTGATTTTGGGATGGTTAAATCAGATTTCAAAGAGAAAGGGAGGGATCAGTGAAGAGCACCGGAGTCGAGCCTTGTCATCCAGTGTCTCCAGTAGAAAGAGAGAGACATCAAGAAACAATAAAGATGATAAATGCAAATGAGGTCCATCATTTTCATTTATCATGCGATTAATTGATTTATTGTTAATTGCGACAGGCCTAACAGCACCTTCATAAAAGTCATTAGTTTTACTTGAAAAGGGCTGAAGAAAGCCTTTTCTTGCATTACATGAATGTTTGTGTTTCTAATATCTAAAAACTGTCTAAACAGAATATTTATCTCTGAAACCTGCTGCCAGAGGCCTTCAGATAAGTTCAAATGAGATGATCTGCTTGTATTTTAGCATCTAAGTGCTTGTTTGAAAAGGTGAATCTATATTTATCCCCATGTGAGATCATGGGTGTACCTGTTGGAGTTTATGACCTTACCAATGTGTGTGTGAGAGCGTGTGAATCCGAGTGTGTGTGTGACTGAAGACAGCATATGGACAGTGCCCTCCTTCCTGTTGGGAGGGGAACAGCGTGGCTCTTCTGTGAACCACAGCTCGACCTTTGACCTCTTGAGATCACACAAAGAAAAGAGAAACACAGCCACACACTCAGATACCTACACATGCATGCACAGATGTATGTCCACTCCCAGCTGGCCAGCTGTCCTCTTGGACTGTGTCCCACACAGAGACGCAGGGAGTGACAGTCCGGCAGGAGACCCACTCAAAAATCCACTTTTTAAACCCACGTGCCACCCAGCAGGGACGCCAACACAGCAGCAGAACCTCCTTTCCTTTTTTTTGAACAAGTGTTGGTCGATGTGACGTCAATGTTGTCCTGAGCAATGCAAAAAATAAAACAATACAGGCATGACAGTTTCCAATATTAATTTATAAAATCCGAAGGTCTAATTTTGTGTGTTTGAAGTTTCTTTCAGTATTCTGGTGTGTGTTACGTGGGTTTTGTGCGGTTTTTGTAGATCGGTTTATCTTTCAGGCTCATCTTTGTAGACCTTTTCCCAAAAATAGTTTTTTAGTCCAGAGGACCAGATTGAAATTTTTTTTGGATTTTTCTACCTGGATTATTGAGCATGCATCAGGAGAAAAATAGTTTTTATTTATAAAAAAATAAACAATGAAGTTATTATTGAGCGCATTTATCAGGATGGAGTGCAGGTAAGTTTTGCTATATCATTTAACATACGTATGTTAAGGCACACATGACTATCCTAAGAGTTCTTTTAATCAGATATGATCCAACATTCAAATGATTGTAATCAATCCACCAATAAGGCCTCACAGTTGAGGCTGTTCTTCACTAAACACCTCAGCGCTCACTGAGTTTGTCAGAAAGCACCTGAGTTAGACCATGACAAGTAAATATCTGTGATTTGGTTCAAAACTGTTTGAAAACTAAAGTTTATAAAGCACAGATGTTTCCCCTCATTGCCGTTCTGCGAAACATGGAAATAGCAGCATTATTCTGTGTGGAAGCTGTTCTGAGATGAAATTTCAGAAACTTTAAGACGTAAAACAAAATGATTGCGGAAAAATTCACAGCAACGTCTAGTAAAGAACTAAATTTGAGTCTGAACCTGAAGAAGACGATGACTGTGCACTGATGTTCCCCGTCTAAAACGAAGAAACAATTCTGCCAAGAAAAAACAACAAATCCAGGAAAAAGATCATTTCAAGAACAGATTTAAGGTTTCTCTTGCTGCTCAAGATTGACAGTCTGCACTTCCTATTTTTGTGTTTTAGTTTTAAATTTTATAATACTGTACTTGGACTTGCGACCCATCCAGGGTGTACCCCGCCCCTCGCACAGTGATTGCTGGACATGGGCACCGGCGACCCCCGTGACCCAAAATGGAAGAAGTGGGTAAAAGATAATGGATGGATGAATACTGTACTTTTTTAGGGGAGTGGTGGCGCAGAGACTAGAGAAGGTGGACCTGTGACTTGAAGGTTGCCGGTTCAACTCCCTATACCGACAACATCAAAATGTGGGTGGGAAAGTTGAAACACCCACACCTGCCTCTACCCTCATTTGCCCCACTCTAGGCCCTTGAGCAAGGCCCTTAACCCCCACCATCTATTCCTAAGGGCACCCTAGATAGCAGCTCTCTGCTCCACACAGAGGGCTGTGGTAGCTCGGTGGTCTGTGGTTGTGTCAGGAAGGACATCCGGCGTAAAAATAATTGCCCAATCTTCATGTGAGATAGTTCGCTGTAGCAACCCCTGAAGAAGGGAGCAGCCTAATGAAAAAAAAAAAAACCCACACTTTTTTGTTTTTAAATGCCTGTTCCATTTGAGAACTCCATCCATCCATTATCTTTACCCGCTTATTCCATTTTGGGTCACGGGGGTCACTGGTGCCCATGTCCAGCAATCACTGTGCGAGGGGCGGGGTACACCCTGGACGGGTCGCAAGTCCATCACAGGGCCACATAGAGACAAACAAGACAAACAATCATTCACTCTCTCACTCACACCTAGGGACAACTTAGAGTTACCAATCAGCCTAACGTGCATGTTTTTGGTTTGTGGGAGGAAACCGGAGCACCTGGAGAAAACCCACGCATGCACGGAGAGAACATGCAAACTCCACCCAGAAAGGCCCCCGGACCGGGGTTTGAACCAAGGACCTGCTCGCTGAGAGGCAGCAGCTCTACCAGTTGCGCCACCGTGCTGCCCCCATTTGAGAACTATTTATCGTAAAAAAAAACCAGCAACATTGTAATCTATGTCCAATACACATAATGCTCCACAGATTACATGCAAAATGTGAACAAATTTGTGTATATTATAACCACACATAGTTGAGTGGATTTACTGTGAAAAAACATTTAATTTTAAAGATGCTACTGTATATGAAAAAATAATTGTAGTTGGATGGAGTCGTGTGTCTAGTAAATACACAGGCGCTACTGAAGCCTCATTTGTTCTGTTCATTTTGTTTTTCTGTATCAACGCCACAAATACTTAAAAGTCCAAAAGGCAGAATATAGCTTTAAAAACAATAAAGTGTCTTGCAAAAGCATTTATCCTTTTGGTAATTTTCTTTATTTTGTTATCTTACAACCTGGAGTTGAATTGAATTTTTAATTGGATTGAAATCAGTAATTCTACAAAAGCCTCAACCTCTGAAAATAAATCCCTCAGCGAGGTCACATTTTCATTTTTTCCCCCCCAACAAACATGGAAGAAGATGCTGTGGTCAGGTGAGATCAAATTAAAACATTTAGGCCAACAAGGATAACACCATACCTGAGGCAGCTCGACCACCTGCTGGGAACACCATCCCTTGCAGTGAAGCACGGTGGTGGCAGCATCATGCCGTGGGCACATTTTTCATCAGCAGAGACTGGGAAACTGGTCAAAGCTGAAGAGAAGATGGACGAAGCAAATTACAGAGAAGTTCTTAAGAGGAACTTGTTGACCTCTTCCAGAGATTTGAGTTTGGGACAGACTTTCATCTTCTAGCAAGACAATGACTCGAGGGCTGTTAACCTGCATGTTTAGATGTTTCTCCACTCCATCACACCTGATTTGAATAGTGAGTGATTAACAGGCTTCTGTTGAACACAAGGAGGTAATTCAACCATTTTATCAAGTAAAACGTGCAGGATAGTGGCCCTCAAGGACCAGGATTGGACACTTCTGCATTAAACACTGCTGCGACAACACTCCAGTGTTTGAAGGAGAACCAGCTAAATGGCCTGGAATGGTCCCGTCAAAGCCCAGACCTCAGTCTAACCAAGAATCTCTGGTTTGATTTGAAGACTGTTGAACACAAGCAGCTCCTGTCCAAAGTGAAGGAAGAATCCCAAAGAATGGACAAAACTTCCAGCTGTTGGACGGACCACACACCTCATGGCGACGAACCTGAAGAGATTTATTGCTTAAACTGTTGCAAAAAGTGTCTACAAAGTATTGAGTTTGAAGCTGAACACGTATGAACACAATCTTTTCCCTGTTTAACTTCACTATTCTGTACGTATCTCATAAATTACAATTCTCACCTTAGTGTCAGTATAAGTGCTTTTACTTGTGTCTTCAGTTAAGTTTTTTATTTTGGTTTAGTCTTGTCAAGGTTTCTTTGTTGTTGCTGGTGATCGGCACCAGCTCCTGCGCACTCAGCAGGTATAAGGAAAATGCAGAGTGGATTAGTCTTGCAACACCTGCAGCCTTCCGACTTCCAGATGTTCTGAATATTGTCCCGTCCCCGTCTGTAAAGAGTGAAGAGATGAACAGAGGTGCCTTCTAAAAGCATCTGCAGTGAATACCTGCAACAATCTGAGGACAAAAGACGACAGAAAGAAGAGCAGCAAGAAGAACAGAGAGGGAGAAAAGATAATAGTGAGGTGAGAGGAGAGGGACGGAGAAGAAAGGAGGTAAGGAGGAGCAAAGCACAGCTGTCAGGTGTCAAGAGTCACAAAGGACCATCTGTCCATCGAGTGCCATCTACACACGCACACACACACACACACACACACACATGTAAACTTGTTTCCTCAAGTCAACAAACTTCACAAAAGCTGCTCTCTCTCATGTTTGATTTTTTTTCCATCGATTTCGTGAACATAAAAATAAAAAACGGATTGTGTGGCTCAATGTTATCTGTCCGTTCTTGCTTTAAGTTCACATCTTGTATGATTTGTGGCTTTCAGGTCCCCGCCCTAACAGAGTCCTTCCTTCAGAGAGCGAGGAGAGGCCATCAAGATGTCTGAACAGGTAAACCTGGACTGTTTTGACGGTTACGTGTGTGTGTGGTGCACTGCTCCTCTTCTGAATTCAAGTGCCTCTGCTGGAAAGACACACACTGGGTTGACCCCTGACCCTTCACCTCATACAATCTCTCTCTGGGGACTTTTTAAGAGTGCGAGGAGCTCTGGGACGACACATGTTAAATACTTCACACATGCAGCAGCCACACTTGTTTGGTTTGTGAGATCGAAGAGATCGTCTCATGACACCTGAACACACGTTTCAGTGGCAGCCTCCACTTGTCTTTTCCCACAAGAACTCTGGTTGCAAATATTTGTATTCACTCAAAAGCATGAAGGGAACCCAGTGACAAAACTTGATTTAGGCTGTTGATTTATGGAGCTGCAGGTACAGAACTTTGCTGAATGCATTGTTGTTCTTTCCCAGCGGGAGGCAGACGTTACGGACCAGGACACATTCACAGTCCCACTGTTTAAAGCATTAAGACCAGACCACCTCTGAACAATCCCACAGACAGATTCCAATGTGTTCACAGTGTGTGGGTCTGTGCAGGTATTCACACTTGTTTTCAAAGCTTTGATCAAATTAGAAAATTGTGATATGAATGTAAGTTGTGCCTGAGTCTTGCTTTGTGGATTTAAACAGTTTGGTTTTTTAGCATTAGGACGATACCTTCAGGACCCACTGATATTATGATGCTTTGCTCGCCCACTTTTTGTTTTCTGCATTTCAAGCTGTGAACAACTGGCACTCGTGTCCAGTTTGACGGCAGGTGCACAGCCACAAAACAAAAAAATCATAAAGCAAAAACAGAAGAAAAAAGTTTACTGTTTACATACACGCCAAACTGTGAAGAAAAAAGTGTACATTTTGTGATTATTCAATACTTTTACACTGCAACAACTGAGTTCTGCATTTTTCAGTAATCTGCTAGTGGGGCGGGAGCTATATGTGAAAAAGAGCTGAAATCTTTAATAGTCTTTTTAACCACTTTGCAAAGCTTCACTGTGTAAATGCCACAGCAATGAAAAACTGATGCAAGAGATCCTGATTCAGATCTTGGATCAACACTCACTCATATGATGTACAGTGATTCTGGCGGGTACGTCACCCATAAAAGCGAGATTGTTCTTATTTTCTTCACCTGAAAGAAAAGTCATCAAGAATCAGTGAGTCTGAAAGCCTGCCACGTTGTTGAGCATCACTACAGCTTCAAAGAGAAGCAGAAGCAGGAGTGGCAGCTTCAGGAAATCCTTCTTCGTGGCACGAGTCCTCATGGGCATCTTCTGGAAACGAGCTCTTTCAGGATGTTGACACAGCTAAGAGGCATCTGGCTCTTATCAGGAGTGTGAATAATGTTGCTTGTGTCACTTTTAGCTTTTCACTATAAGTCTGCAACCTGTGCTGAGAAGGCTGAACCACTTTGCCACCAGGCTTGAAGAAACACCATATTGCCTTTCTTTCGTAAAGTCGCTTCATGTAAAATGTGAGAATCTAGACGTGAATTCTTTTGTAAGTAATTTAAAAAAAAAAAAAAAGTACAGCAAGCAGACACCTCTGAACACATCAGATCAGAGATTTGTGGCTGAGTCAAAGATTTTGATCTCAGGAATAGTGGAACACGTTCAGGCTTCTGTATTTCTGATGATAAACAGGAATTTGTAAACAGTTTTTACAAGTTATTTTGTAGAAAAGCAGGCATGTCAGTACAGCTACAGTGGTAGGACTTCTCACTGCACTGATTAAAGTCAGACGGTATTAAAAAAAATGACTGACAGTCAGGAGAGTCAGTGCTACAAGGCAAACAGCGACGGTCCTGCAGCAGTTTTAATGGTGGTTTGAAGCCTGCTGATTTGTAGCTGTAGCGTGTAGTTGTAATAATCAGGATCATTATTCTGTTTTAGTCAACAACTATCCTAAATAAGACAAAGTGCTTGGGTGATACTACACTAACAATCCTAAAACATACATGAAAAAACAAACAGTTATCAACCAGACTCACCTATTTTCTGATGAAGCATTGTGGAAGCAAAGAGATTTAGGTCAAATATAGAGTCAGTAAATAAGGAAAACTGGTGTGTGACTGATAAACAGACAAATATGACTTCAAATATGAGCTTATAAATCTGGAGAGACAACATTATTTGTTGTTTAAAGAAAAGCATCAGATAAACAGAAGGATGCAAAACTTGAAATCTGTTTTTCGTGGCAGCTTGATTGTCGTACGAATCCCAGTCTTGTTTTTTTTTTTCCTGGTTTCAACCCTGCTTCACTCTCTCTGTGCTCCTCACTCCCACTGTCTCTCCTTCCTTCCCCGTCCAGCAGACAGAGGGCGGATGCTGGCAAACACTTCCTCGCTCCACAAAGTCACTTCCTGGCTCTGGAAATCCATTTCCTGTTTGCAGATACAAGAGCACTAGAAGCAGTCCCCTGGAATTTTTGTGTCACACATACACACACTTATAGTTTATATCTTCCAGTTCAAAACAAACAAACAAAAAAGTATATTTTGCCATCAACTGTTTTTTGTCTTCTTGAATTCGTTGGTGTTGCTGTAACTGATCCGATGCATGATTGCACTGATAAAAGTTTGAACACCGGACTCTTTTCAGCAGCAATAAACGTGTTTATAAGAATGGTAATTCATATTTTTTCCCTTTTTGACAGGAGGTGTTGGCCGAGTGTCTCTCATCTATTCCTTCAGTCTCACATTCCAGTAATTCTTTGCTGCTGCTTGTTGGCTGCATGAAATGTTTTTTTTTATAGCTATAAATGCTAAAACAAGAAAAATCTGTTAATGACAGAAAAGAGAAGGGAAGAAGTGAAGGTAAGAAATGCAGGAATGAAAAAGGAAAAGTCCTTGGCAGGAAACAGGCATGGTTTCCTGTGATGTTAATGCCACGAGCCTGCATGGGGACTAATCAGCAGCACTGTTATCTGAACTCACAGGGGGGAAGTGTTTATATTTGTGTAAAAGGCCGGACCACCATGCAGGGCTGAAAATGACACAAAGGCATAATCGATCAGCCCAAACGCCCCTTTTGACAGACATCAACGCACACCCATCGACCTCCAGAAGTGCTCGGTCTTAAACTATTTATTTATTTATTTTTACTTCATTCATTTACAGCTTAAAATAAATATGTCACATGTTGACATAAATAAAAGTTCTGAATGAAAAATAGTAGTTTAAAAAAAAAATTCTTATACTACTACTTTACTTTTACTTTTTTTTAATTTATTTTTCACTGCTGACTACTTTACTCCTTCTCCCAAAAGTCAATCTACTACACCACAGGCAACCAAGTTCCAATCAGCCATCCGACACATCTTTGAACACAAAACAGGCAATGTGTACATATGAAGAAAACAAACAAACAAACAAATAAACAAAAATCTTTGTTATGATACAGCACTCTGAATCACACTTCATTGTACCTTGAAAGAAAATGACATTTTATTATTTTCTTAAAAGTAAAAAAATGATCTACTCTCTTTGGTTTCTTTGGACAGACTGTTCCACTGATTTGTTCCATGAACAGAAATACAACGTTCCATTTGTTTAGGTCTGACTTTTTTAATTTTTTTATCTCTGATCCTCTCAAATTATAAATGCTGTCTCTTTTAATACATCTTTTTTTTGCAAACACACTGATACTGTTATGTATTTTAAACATAACTTGCAGACCTTGACCTTGTTTTAATGCGAGGTCAACTTCTCTGTTTGGTTTCTGGCTGCTCCACAACAGGCACTTTCTCAGCTTAGTAAGTTTCATTTGAAAGTTCACGATACGGTTCCGTTATTTTTTTTTCCTAATCTGCTTCTTTTTAACTTCCTTTGTCGTACCAAAAGTTATACATTTTAAGGTTTGAGTCCAAACACGTCTGAATCACACAGTTGGGCAGGAAACTGAATCCTGCAGGGAAACCTGACTCTGTGTGTCATTGTTGGGATTAGGTGCAAATTTGTAGTGTATCTTGATTTGTGCTAAAGCTGGTTGAACCAAATGAAGCTTTTCAACCCTGGATATTGTGCTTTACATTCTGTTTTTTCATTTATACTTGGTGCAAAATGCACTTGAAACACATTTTGTAGATATATTAATCATATTTATGAGAAGCTGTGATGATTGGAGTTTATTTTTACACTCTGACACCACAGTGAAATTAAAATCAATCAGGCGTTGCTTCAACAAGCACACTGACTATCGTGTCAACGCGGCTCTTTCACCTCTTTATGCATCATGGACGTTTTATTGCGAGGTCAACTTCTCTGTTTGGTTTCTGGCTGCTCCACAACAGGTGCTTTCTCATCATAGGTGACAGGGTGACTTAGTAAATGGATGAGGAAATTATTTGTGGAAACTGTCCTACATTAGGAGGCACTACAGTATTTATGTGCCAAACTTTAGTCTTTACTGTGTCGTAAAAATTATGCATACATGGTATTTTGTACATTCATTATTGATTTACTGTACAGTATGTGTAATTTTATACACATTTCCAGTCTAAGCATCTTTGTTTATTTATTTTATCATGTACTATTTTTAGTGTTGAAAAGGCTCTCTTGTATGTCTTAGTCCTTATATTGGGCGGCAGTGGCTGAGTGGTTAGAGCAGTCCGTCTCCATTGCAAGAGTTGGGGGTTCAAACTCACCAGCAGTCACATGTCGAAGTGTCCCTGGGCAAAACACTGAACCCCTCATTGCCTCTGACGTGTGTCCCGTCAATATGAATGTGATAAAGCACTGATTATTCTCTTTAGACTGATTTGTTCAATTAGCTTTGTATAGATCTAGTAGAGTGCTGTATGAATGGGTAAATGAGGGCACATATTGTAGTGTAAAGTGCTTTGAGTGTCTTGATAAGATAGAAAGGTGCTATATAAGTACAGTCCCTTTACCATTTACTGCTGAAACGATGAGTTATTTTTTCCTAAAGGTTATTCTCAGTCTTTTGTACAGAAAACGGCATTAAAGCATGAAACTCAGGATCACCTGGATCATGCTGGTAGGTGAGTAACAATAAGAAAGTGGGGAGACGTTTTACAAACGTCACATCTCACTGTGGTGATAATGAGCCCCTTATGTTACATTTATAACAATGAACTGAACAATACTTTCAGCAGACTTTGTTCATTATAATCATAAACTTGAATTAACGTATAAAGAGCCTATTGTTTCACATATTCTTAAACATGTCCTCAGGGTTTCTCAGTTTATCTGTACCTCTCAAAGCTACATTTTTGAAAGTACACATTAGTACACAAATTTACACATTAGCATTTGTGAAAATGTTTTTTTTTTCTCCTTAATTACACTGATGAAAGATTTGCTGCTTTTTTTCTGTCCCGTTTGTTCGGACTGAATTGGGTAAGAAGGCGTTCATTCATGCTACTCCCTCTTCTTGGAACTTGCTACAAGAAACTCTGAGATTGACTGAATTCATCTCATTCAGTGCTTTTACATCCAAACTAAGTTATTGAGGCCAATCCAATGACATGTATCTGTTTTAATAGCTTGTTTTATAGTACCAGATTTTATAGCTTGACATTTTCTTTTAACTGTGTAATTTTTTGTGTTGTATTTGTTGCTGCCTCTTAGGTCTTTCTTGAAAAATAGGTTTTTAATCTCAGTGTTTTTTTTTTTATCCTGGTACAATAAAGGTTAAATAAAAAAAAATGAAGAAACCTTGTGTGGACCAGACCAGTGGATCACAAAGCTGGGATCAGAACTTCACTGTGTATCGGGCGGTCTTAAAATGATACAGGTATCAAGTGTAAATTATTAAATTAGCTCAAACATCAGCAACAATGAAACAATGGATTTTGTTTTTTTTACCACAACTAATACAGAAAACACAAACAGCAATAATATAAGAATAATAAAATAAAACACAATAAAATAGTACTATCATACATAACAGTAAAAAATCTATTATTGTGATTTGTCTGGTCATTTTGTTCCTGTTCAAATGGTCTTTTCTTTCATTTTTGAAAGTAAGTTTAAAATCTATGAAACCTTTAGTTTATGGATCAGAAGCCAAAAAAAGCTTTCTGGAACTCTGCTTTAAACCATGCCAAATTAAATTATTGTTTATGCTAAAATCATCCTGTAGGTGACCAAATGAAGTATTTCATCAAGTGGAACATGTTGCTGACAAAGATGGCTGAAAGTAACAAAATCCATGCTCAGTAATCCAGGTATAAAATCCAACATTTTTCCGTCAGGTCATCTGGATAGCTTCTTCAGGTCCAGATGACCTGACTGAAAAAAATGTTGGATTTTATACCTGGATTATTGAGCATGGACTTTGTTGTTTACAACCAGTTTGACAAGACTGTCAACAAGGAAGAGGGCCGGCAATGGAGGAGGGGGCGTACCAAAGAGACCATCTTATCACAAGCAGAACTGGTTTGTTCTACTTTTGAGTAAGCGGTTGGAGGAAGAATCAGTTTTGTTGTGTGTTTCCTTGACTGATGAAGCCTTCGGGATCGAAGGCGAAACGTTTCAGCACAAAAAAAGAAACTGTCCAGATGACCTGACTGAAAAATGTTGGATGGCTGAAAGTAGTTTCTCCACTTGTTTCCTACAGATTACTGCTGTCAGAAAAACATTTTTATTTAACTCATTTTAAATTGTTTTTGCATGCAGTAGAGTGTCCTGCTTTGTGTTAAAAGGATACTTCATATCTTTTAAAATGGGTTTGTGTGGAAAGGCTATGAGCAACTATCATACCTGTTCCAGATAGCGCTGAGAACAACTTGAGTTTGGAGAAGTGAAGTTTAATTCTTGCCAAAGTGACAAGCTAATGGCTAGTCTGAGTGGAAATAAAACTAAAGTGACTTGCTGCCATCTTAAAACTCAAATCTAAAAAAAATATCATAGAGGTTTATTCAAAAGCTCAACTTTAAGTGAGTCGGCAGCTAACTAGCATTTTCAGCTCAGATTGGGACCCTTGCAGCAGGAGTATCACATA
>NC_056499.1:18301626-18309517 GCF_014905685.2 Nematolebias whitei | reverse complement strand
TATATATATATATATATATATATATATATATATATATATATACATATGTATATATGTATATATGTATATGCATAATCCACTGTGAAATTTTTGATTTTTATTAGTTTCAGGACAGCAGAAATCTGCTTTGATCTTGGTTCACTCACACTAGCTGTTGGCTCGTAACGCCGGTCATAATTAAACTCTATTTTTTACCGCCATACCACCTGAACTTGTCCAATCTCGTCTGAGCATGGGAGCTAAGCAGGGTCAGACCTGGTTGTTAGTATTTGGATGGGAGACCGCCTGGGCATACCATATATGCTTTTATGGGGCCGAGATGGTGTGTAGAGGTAGGACAGCTGACCTGGGACCAGAAAGCTACAGGCTCAACTCCCCACCATGCCCACATGCTGTAGTGTCCTTGAGCAAGCAATAATTCTCCAAAATTAGGGTGTTCAAGATAAGATATCAACTGCTTATTGTAATGTACTCGTTATGTATCCCAGAATATCAGCATTATTAACATGATTAAGAGTATTAATGACCCCAAAATGGCAGACTGAACAGACACGATACTCAGGTAAAACAAAAAGTGATGTTTATTTACGGTGCAGGAGAACTGGTGACGGGGCTGTGGAGGGAAGCAGGAGATAGGATGAGTAATAGACTCAAAAGAGATGGTCCAGTGATTAATTATTCTGTTTAGGAAGTCCTTCCTTACGGTTGGTTCGGTTGCAGATGGTGTCGGATGGAAGAGTCCAGTGTTGGGCCTTGAGTGGGTAAATGCCGGTGTGCAGGTTCGGAGGACCAGAAGCAGCCAAGGAGCCAGGAGGGAGCCAAGAGAACAGGACGAGGCAGAACTAGCAGATGGACAGAGAACCACAAGGTTAGTCAAAATTCACCAAAGTACACGTGAAGGCTTTCGCTGATTTACCAAAGGCAATCAATGCTCAAGCGTTGGCTGAACATCTGGCACGGGTTTAAATAGTGCAGCAGGTACTGGTCTGGAATCAGGTGCACGTGTGGTCCATTAGGTGCTCGTTGGCTGTGTAGGGAGGAGGTAGAGGCAGAAAAAACTAGGAATCCCACAATTATATTCTACATGTTGAGTAGTCAGTGTTCAAAGGCTGCAGCAGACAACCAGAGACCATTTTCCTTTGAGGACCCACACCATACAGGAGGCTCTGTTTAGTGTTTTCAGTTGTACGGCTGCTGGTGCGTTTGTTCATTGTTGGTCCGACCTCCTCTCTCCCATCTGCCGCTGCTCATTAGCATGGAAACAGGACCAGGAGCATTTTCACACATACACACACTGGCCATTAATCAACAAGTCAGACCAGGGTCCATTCCCACACATACACCACACACACACACATACACACACACACACACACACACACACACACACACATACAAACAAAGACAATACTCACACAGACTCAGAGCGTGATCACCAAAATATCCCCCAGCACACTTTACTTGATCTCGACCACCCCTCTTCTCTCGGCAGATCAGACCTGGCAACTCAGATTATTGTCTGTCAAATCTGCCAACCCATGATGTCTCAATTGGCTTTTCTGTAAAGTGATGACTGCTCCCTCGTGGCACCACGAGTGAACACAGGAAGATTTGTTCCCATCAGCTGTTTACTCTTTTGTCTTCATAGGTTCAGTCGGCAAGTATGATTGTGGGAATCTGCTGTCTAATTTGTCTAGCCGTCATGAATGGCCACATTGAAGAAAAGACTCTTCCCATGAGCTAACAACATAAGTGTTAGTAGTACGTAAAGTCAAACAAAGCTGACCAAGCTGCAGAGGAAAATTATCCACGGTGGGAGACAGAAATGTGTTTTGTGCTTGACTAAATAGAACTCATAATTAGTGGGATAAAAATGTAACAAATAAAATCTTGATAAAAATGGATTAAAACTGTCCAAAGTGAAGGACATGTGCAGAAATGTATTTACAAATGCATTAAAGTTTACCTGAGCTGCTGGCGTTAATAAACAAATCACCTTCATATAATTTCACTGGATACAAAACACAAACCACAAAGTCCAAAAGATAAATCCATAGAAAGGGAAACAAAAATAATAAAGCATTTCAACTGGTGTCCACGATGTCCTCTGGAGGGCATGGTGAAGTAGACCAAGGATGATGGTGTAGACTGGATGGCTCGTCTGTTGACTAGTTTTCTACACAATGCAAATTAAAAAACATGCATTATAAACTGAAGTGTTGCAAACATGAAATATTATATATTTAGAACTCATAAAATGCACAAACCTAACAAAATGCATTCTGATTTTTTTAAATTTTCATATTTTATTATATTTTGTGTTATTTGTTCATTTTACCGCGTTATTGTTGAGTTTTATGTTTTCTTTTACGTCCTCATTTTGTTTTTGTTTTATGACAAATTAGTTATTTTATAAAATACCCCTCACCACTACCTTTTTGACCAGTTCACACTGAAATTTAAATTATGACCAAAGCAGAATTTGGACTAGAATGACATTAAATGCAGTCATGGCTTGATAAAGCTTCATCATGTGTGAATGCTCTTCAACATCTATTGCCATAGATGTGCAAAGTCCTTTGGATGAAGGACAAAATGTTTCAACAAAAAGAAACTTTCCAGATGATCTGACTTAACTTTATTGGACTGTTTACCTGGATTATTGCGCATGAACTTTGATGTTTTGAACCACTTTGGCCATGACTGCCTCAGAGGAGTCAACGGGGGAGAGAACGGACTCCAGAAACCATCTCATCTCCATCAAACTGGTTGGCCCACTATGTGAGTGTGCTGCTTGTGGGACTGAGTTTGTTGTAGCTCCTTGGACTGATGAAGTCCTTTGGATGAAGGACAAAACGTTTCAACAAAAAGAAAGAGTTGCCATACTTTAGAGCTACATTTTGCTTCAACCCTTGAGTTTTACATCATTTGTGTTTTAGCTGCAGTCTTATTAAACTTTGCCAGTAATCTAACATCAAATATATGATAAAACCACCTCTCTGAGGTGTTATAATTTAGTGAATTAGGCTGAAGCGTCTCAACTAAAAAACTTGATTACTCACAAATATGACAAACGTTTCAGCATCTCTTTGTATTTAAAGTATCTCCCATGTGTGCTTATACATTTTGGCCTGTCTCGCCAAGTCATTATTCACATTAATGTGTTTTAGATATGTTAAAAGACTCATGAAAGGTTATTTAAAGGGTACCTCAAGTGTTGACAGTTAAAAATAAATTTGACCCCAGCGCAGAAATGTGACGAGCCTGCTGTGCTCAGCATCAGTGAACAAAAGAAGGAAGCATCTCTCTTTCTAAAGCAGGTAAAGCTGCTGTCTCTTCTCACCTGCTGTTAAAGAGACAAACACAATTCAAACTCATCAGCGAGTGATAGAGAGACATCTGCTGTCTCTCCATCTCTCTGTCCCCATCCTCTGTGGCAACATCTGCTTCCTCTGCTGCTATTTCCCATCATGCAGTGGGCGTGTCCAACACCCTCCTAGCTTCATTGTTCTAGCCAATCATTGTCCTCGCCAAGCTGTTCCCACGATGCACCAGTAATGACCAGAAGGTGCTGATGGGAGCTGGTGTCTCTGAAGGAATGACTCTGTCTTTACAACCACTTTATCCCCCGGGGAGGTTTGACAAAAAAGCAAAATACAAACAAAACAAGTTCTCTCTCTGACAACAGAGCTGTGCGGTTGATTTTAATGGCTTCTGACCTCCAGCCACACAGAACCTGTAATTTAGAAAGAAAATGTATAACTGTAAGAAAAGGCCAGGGAGGGGAAATTAAATTGTGTGCATATTAACAGAGTCAGAGAGAAGGGCAATCAGGAAAAGAGGGGGTGAAAGGAAAAGGGATGGAGTTCTGGGAAAAGATCAGAGCCTGGTCCCTGGGGAGCGGCGACAGATGAAGTAGCTGAATAAGCTGTCTGTCATTGTGTGACTTGGGCTGCTGTGGTCACTTCGTTTGTTCAAACTCAACAATGAGGGGTGGCTGAGAGAGAAATCTCTGTTTTCCCACAAGATTTAGCCCAAAAATCTCTCGTCAGTGATGCTCAGTGTATCGGGGGGATTTATCCCGATGACAAATTAAAATGCTAATAGAGTGCAGAGAGGTACAAAGTTGTTGAGTCACTGTTATGTTGCAACAAGAACAAGATGACACAGAGAGGCAATTTACTAATTAACTGTATGATTGGTATATTTGAGGTAATAACAAATATTCATGATTGTGACTGTAACCCATGATCTTTCATGGAGAGATTGAGAATAAAAAATATATATAAGATTTTAAACAAATCTGTATGAAACAAATGAATAATCTTGAAAATTCAAAGAAAGATATGTACAGGAATTAGGGTTTTAATATTTTTACTTTACTGAAGTGCCTTTTATTCAGAGCCCAGCATTTAAATGAGCAATGGTTTGCAGGGAAACCAAAACTTTTATGACTTTGATTGATTAAATCTATTTTTAATGAAAACAAGGCACTCTGCAGGCTTTCTCACAAATAGCAATAATAACTGTGTTATAATCATTTATATGGGTAGAACTTTTCTAAAAGTTACCAAGTGCAGGAAAATATAAAATGAGTTCACAAGAAAAATTGTAATAAATATATCAGACATTGCCAAAAGTTTTATTTTTATTTTTTATTTTTTAAACCAAACAGCTCTAAAGAGAACTGAAGCAGAGTCCTTTTGTTATTTTTACTTACAAACTTACCTGGGAACAGTTATAAGAAAACAACTTGTAAGGATTCATGAGTATGTGGATATTTTTTGAAACTGTTGCTATCAATAATCAATAAAAATCCCTTAGAGCATTATTAATATCAGTTATCAGTTAGTTTTCTTAGGGAAAACATGCTAATGGCCAAAACTGGATGTTGTCTATAAAACAAATCCGCTCTCAAAACTTTAATCAGTTTATATAAATGCTATTTTATAAACCTATAAAATGTTGTTTAATAAATCAGTCACTTTTATAATGGAAGGGTATTTATTTACTGAAGACAGTTTCAGCTGAGGTTGAGTACCAATTTGTTCAACATATGCTGCAAACTGATACACGTTAAGTGTACTGGTCAGAATCACATCACAGTACTTTTCTGACGGAAAAAAACATTTATTTCAAGAAGCTCTTTATTTTTCATCAGAAAAAATACAGCAAGTTCAGTTTGGCTGCATAAACTTTACGAGTCATTATTTGCAGTAGACTGGGAACAACTAAATCTTTACTGTAAATAACTGTAATAGATTTCTACTGCAGGTAACATATTGATTACTGAGGATAGCTCCACAGATCACTGTTGCTTCAAGGTTTTGAAGAGGATCAGAAAGCTTTGCAATCATTACAATATCTAATGACAGACTGTGGCAAGACAGATGGGTACATTTTATAAAATAAAGAGTAGCTCAGACAGATAAACATTCAAGTAAGAGTTTCCACAGGTTGTCCTTGAAAGGAGCACATGCCCACTGGCACATTTGGCAGGTAGGTTGTTTAATTTATTTCACCCAACTTGCCACACTGCCAGCATCTTCTCACCTAATCCCAGACTGACTCAGTCGTGTTAACACCATGTCTCTGTGGGGGCTAAACCATCTGTTGGTACACTCGTTTTCCTGCAGCAGAACTTTTATGACCAGCTTTACGACATGTAGGTTCACTGCCATTCTGCAGAATGAACTTAGAAACATTTAGACACCTTCCTGATGGTTTAATTTATTCCAAAGCTAAGTAAAATTCAAATTTGAACATTTAAAATACCTAAAACTTTTGCACAGAACTGTAAAAGTGACGGAAAATGATGAAGGGCATAATGAGATGTATTCACAGCTGATGGATTCACCTCAGCCATTAATGAGCAACATCCAACTACAGTACTTTTGTGCATGTGTGTGTGTGTGTGTGTGTGTGTATGAGTGTGTGTTTGTGCACATATACAACAGGTGACCGATATACAGACAAAAGGGGGGTCAGTCCCCAAGTGTGAGCTTTTTTACCCCTTTCTCTCTTGTTACCATCTTCAGCACAATCTCCTCCAGCCTCACTTTCTTTTTACACACACCCGCGCTCACACATGCACACTAGCAGCCACTGCTATGCATGTTTACACACATTACACACTGACATACACACTCCTAAATTTTCTAAAAGATCTGCAACAGGAGAGGAGAGAAGAGTGGAGTGCATGAATGGGCAGATTAATCAGATTATAGCAGAGACACACTTAAACAGGCTGTTCTCTGGATTAGCTATGGTCCTGCCTACGCCCTGTCACAATGAAAAGTGTATGAGAAGAGACTGGGGGGACAGGGTGTTCCTCAAAGCTCATATTTAGAGTTTGTAACTATTTCTTAATGTATTACAGTTGTTCGACTCGAATTGTATTTGTTGGCATGGCAACAGAGGCTCTAAATCTGACACCGGTGATGATGCAACTTGAAGATGTTGAAGAACTCTGATATTAAAAACGTTCAGATCTGCATTAAAAGATAAGATGGAAAAACTGAAGCAAGTCTGCATGAGTATGATCACGATTGTGTACGTTGTACACATTTTGATCATGAAGAAGCTTCAGTTCCCCCCTCAGAAGTTTGAAGCGCTCTGGTCTTTATGTGCAGCAGAGCAGCATATGGCAGCCAGTGACCAGGGCTTTGTCTGACTATTGACACCAGAGAGATGCTGAGAGGGAGGACGCGAGTGTGTGCAACTGTTCAGGGGCCGGAGGACAGCCTAGCGACAACAAAGGACCAGCTTTAAGCCTGTCTCCTGTGATTTTCCAACTCAGCGAAAAACTATTGTGACACTGAAAAAAGTTAAGTTAAAAAGCTTAGCATGGTATGTGCTAACAACTGCCTGCTGCTTGTGTAATACAAGCAAATACTTTTTGAGCAGCGACAGTCGCAGTCTTTGGAAGGGCAACCGTCACTGTGTCTACAGCCTTTGGGCAGGTCACTGCTTTGATATATTCATCCCTAAAGCCTGTTGAGATGCAAACAGATACTTTAGTTGTACAAAGTTGTAATCTACACCTATAAGCAATGCACTCAAATTTGAGTTTTTATTTTAATATGTGAAAAATACCAAGGATAACACATCTTAACAGATATCAAATAGTATTTTAACATCAACAAGGTGATTCATAAAGAGCTGCTCATTGAAAACTTGTCATACACTAGATCAGGGGTCTGCAATCTGCAGCTCTGTGGCCACATGCGGCTCTTTAATCTCTCATATGTGGCCCTTTGAAGCTTTGACCAAACTAACATGAAACTGTATTTAATTTTTTTCTTTATACCCACAACAGAAAATGTGAATTTTAGCTGTTTTTTGGTTTTTTTTTGTAAATTTTCTGTAAATTTGTAAAAGATACCACTAATACAAGGAGTGAAACATGTTGATTACATCTAGCTAACCTCCAGGCTTACAGTGAGATCTTTCACTCAAAAAGTAAAATAAAAAAAAATTAAAAATCAATAAGTTGTCCAGTAAAATGCCATTTTTTTCTGCATAGTTTAAATTTATGTTTTATTACTTCAAAGTGGTATATTTAATTTTAAGTCAGAAAAAAAGACTCACATCACTCTGCAGAGACTTGGTATAAACAATTATTCACCTACTTTTGGTCTTTCCTTTTACCATAAATGTAAAAATATCAGTACTTTTAAAAATTCATTATATATTTTTAGTTTTATAATGTCACCGAAACTGGCCAGAAAAGCCCTCCTCCAATGACCTCTAAGTGGCCCATGGGCCACCAGTTGATAAGCAGGTTTTGCGGCTCCAGGCACATTGTATTTAGTGAGCGAAGTAAATGGACTGTATTTATATAGCGTTATTTATATAGCGTTATTTATATAGCGTTATTTATATAGCGTTA
>NC_056499.1:18287259-18301616 GCF_014905685.2 Nematolebias whitei | reverse complement strand
CGTTATTTATATAGCGTTATTTATATAGCGTTATTTATATAGCGTTACTTATATAGCGTTATTTATATAGCGTTATTTATATAGCGTTTTTTTGATGCCTCAAATTGTGCCCCGTCTAGGACACGGTGTGAGAGATCTTTTTTTTATACCGTCTCTCCTCAAATTTTCTTTCCTTTTCTTATCTAAGCAAAATATTATTCTGAATAAGAATAAGAAGGCCGCGCTAATTATTTTAGCCGCAGCTTCGTGCACTCTGCCCATCTTCGGATGACTGTACATACATATTCGCGTTGTATCTCGGTGCAATGCCAATAAAGTTTATTCTGATTCTGATTCTGATTCTATTTTATTTCAAGATACTCAAAGCGCTTTACACTACAATCTGTGCCTCATTTACCCATCCACACAGCACTAGATCTCTACAAAGCTAATTGAACAAATCATTCTGGGGGAGTGGTGGCGCAGAGGTTAGAGAGGTGGGCCTGTGATCCGAAGATCGCCGGTTCACGCCCCGGCCCCGACAACATCAAAATTGTGGGTGGGGTAGGTGAAACACCCACACTTGCCCCCACCTTGCTATGAGGGGTTCAGTGTCTCGCCCAGGGACACTTCGGCATGTGAATGCTGGTGGATTCGAACCCCCAACTCTCGCATTGGAGGACGACTGCTCTAACCACTCAGACACAGCCGCCCCTGCCAAAGTGGCAGCAATGGCTCCTTCAATCAAAAAGATTGCAGACCCCTGCACTAGATGATCAGCCTGAGGATCATAGATTGCTCAGGTCCTGTTTTAGGTCTTTGATGAAGCATTTCTAAGATTTTTTTAAATACACAACTTTCAGATACTGTTTGGTGGCGGCATATATGTTTTTAGGCCTGACGCATCGTTTGTTCTTCAATCATCTTTTATTATTTTGAAGCACACGCTGCACAATATGCTGTCATGATCATTTACAAGGACTGCACAGAGAACGAGTTTAAAGGGTTACAGAAATATAAGCTTACTGGAAGCAAAATATAAAAAGGGGAGCTGATTTAAAACTTTGGCAAAGTAGTGTCAAGGACACGTGCCAAGTCCCCAAGTGGTTTGTTCACACTGTCATGACATTAGGTTGAGAAGGGGAAAAAAACATAAATCCTATAAGCCCCATTTGTTTTGGCAAAGACCTGCAGGAGGATTTATCGTAGCAGACTTTGGAGTGGTGGTGCAATGTTTTACCATGCAGTGACACCTGTATGAATATGAGATTCAGGGAAGTGTCATAAGACAAACCTTTACTGTGTTCTCTCTACAAAACTCAGCAAATAGCCTGAGCAAGATGGAAAAACTGTGGAACAAAGTCCTGTACTGCAGCTGTTATTAGTAAAGATGTTTCAAGCATGTTTTGCTGATGCTGGTAGTACAGCCTCGGAAATGAGAAAATAGACTTGGATAAATAGTACATTGTGGAGGTAAACAATACACTTTTACATTTGTGCAGTAACAGACATTGTTCAGCCAAAATAATAGCAGCAACTTATACCTCATGCAAAAACGTAGAGGTGGAATACGTTTTGTTCTTTCACACCTGTATGATAATTTTGAGAAAGAGTTGTTTTATAAGCCTGACAAGCAATAAAAATATGAGCTCTTGTTTGTGGGGCGGCTGTGGCTGAGTGGTTAGAGCAGTCAACCTCCAATGCAAAAGTTGGGGGTTCGATTCCACCAGCAGTCACATGCCGGAGTGTCCCTGGGCAAGACACTGAACCCCTCACTGCCTCCGAAGTGTGTCCCATACAGTGGTGTAGTCTATGTGATACGCGGGTATACGGAGTATACCCTCTAGAAAAGCTTAAGAATTTCAGTATCCCCACTTAAAAGTGCCCAGTGATACATGACATGTGTCATTGATATGTTAAACGGCAGTGAAATGCTTCCATAACAGTCTATCTGTATACAGCACTTGTTTATTACATTTGCTTATCCAGCGAATTATTGTATAATTAATACATCTGTAATTAATACTTTAACATGTTTTGCTTTGATACTGTTTTATAAATTCTATAACTTTTTTAATTCAAAGCCAATTGTTGTACAAAGTTTGCTGTTCCTTTATTCAAATAAGCATCAGAGAAATTTGGAAATGTTCAATATGCTTAAAAATCTAAATACATTGACGATTACATTGTACTAACCAATGTACTTTGGTTTCTAAGCCCAGTGTACGGATCAACCGCGGTAAAGTTAGTTTTACGCTGGACATTGGACATTAGCGCTCCGTGGCTTCAACTGTGTCCAACGTAAAACTAACTTTACCGCAGTATACCCATTACGAAAATGTAGACTACACCACAGGTCCCATTGGTGTATGAATGTAATAAAACACTGATTATTCTTTGTATAGATATAGTAGAGTGCTGTATGAATGGGTAAATGAGGACACAGATTGTAGCGTAAAGAGCTTTGAGTATCTTGAGAAGATATAAAGGTGCTATATACTGTATGAACAGACCATTGACCATTTACCATTCAAGTTGTTTGGACAAAAACATCTGGTCTTTTCTTCACACGCTGTGCTCCATGACTGACGTCACAGCTGATATTGTACTAATTATAGAACACTTCAAATAAGACCAGACCGCCCACTGATCACTGGCTTAATGACACCTTTTAAATAAAGTTGCTGTGAGATTTTTAACATCAATGTCAAAGGAAAATGGAAAGGTTACAACGTTGACAGAGCTCTGCGTGAGTCAACATGTATCAGCCTATATGCCTGCTGGATACCTCAGACCAGAAACAGTTACTGCCAAACAACCATCATGCAGATGTGTATGTGTGTGCGTGCACGTGTGTGTAACAGTGTACTGGAATTTAAACTGCTAATACAGTTTATCCTTTCTAATCGGTGTAAAGTTCTGATCATCTGTCATCCAATTTCACTGTCTAGCTTTGAGTGCGTTTCTATAAGAATGTAAGCCAGATGAGGTTCTTTGATGACTGCTTCCATGCTCTCAGTAGTCGCTAAATAACCCACCACCACCACACACACACACACACACACACACACACACATCCATGCAAAGCATAGTCAAGCAGGGGCAACCGGGACTAAATCCAGACTGGTGGTTTCTTTCTCCATCTATAAATACCCCTCTGCTTAAACAAGATCACACACATGAACTCACACTGAAATAAAGAGGCTCACTGAAAAAAGATTCATTCTCAAACACATTGGGGCACAGACAGACACACACAAACTCACACACTCAAACACATGCAGAAATGACTCTGGCCTCAGAGGAGGCTTGCTAAGCGGTCTATGATTACGGGGTGTGTCTTTGTCTCATTTAGTGGTTCCACAAGGAGACAGTCTTCTGCTGTGTCAGACAGATACACACACACACATACATATATGCAAACACCACTCATATAATCATTTTCTGTCAACAAATCTCTGTTTAAATTTGTTTGACAGCATTTTAGAGTTGTGAATATAAATAAATGCAGCGTTTTCTTTTTTTTTTTTCCCCATCAAAACCCGTCTATTCTGCCCCGTGTTAAAAATGTGTAAATAAAATAAACAGCAAAAGTGGTAGATTTTCAGCTTTTATTTTGGAAAAATATTATTTTCCCAGTAATAAAAATGACAGGCTTTGTACATACAACTTTTCTCTTAAATACAACACAGTCACAGTGGTCTCAAGTGCCTAACACATACATGCTCGCATACATACATCATCTGCCAAATTAAAACAATCAAACTTAAATTATTACAGACTTAACAAAAACAGTACAATAAAACAGAGCACAAATAATTACATAATTAAATTAAAAGAATAACTCTTTCTTTAGATAACAAATAAAATAACAAAAGATCTTAAACAAGGGATAGCAGGGTGGTGTTGAACTGGCTAATCGTGGAAGACTGCAGGAGTGGGCAGTGCATACATCAACACCAAACATAAGCATTGTACACACACATTCACACAAACACACACACCTCTATAGTGCAATGAGGTCTTGGCAGTTAAGACTTTAGAGCTCGTCCTTGTTGGTTAAACACCAGCATCATTAGGAAGTCAGAAAAAATTACAAACTCGGTTTTGAAGCAAAACCACATTAACTGACTGAAATGATTCCAGTTTGATTTCAGCAAAACATTCAAATTAACAGATGATTTAAAAATAAAACCTCCATTTCTGTTTTGTGTGACTTGTTTTAAATTGGCGTTCTAATGCTGAAAGTGTTTCTTAGGATGCTCTGCCCAAAACATTGCCCTGTCTATCACAACTCTTGGGGTTCAGAGGCCACTATGGCCCAACAGAATCCATGTTGGATCAATCTGCAGTCACTACTGGAGTTTTCAGTTCTTTGTTTCCTGCTGAGAACCAGCTCAGCCAACTCTGTCAGTGCTGTAGAGTTAAAGGTGTTCAGCTGCTGTATTATAATTGTTAGTAGTCTTGTAAGGAACATTTGTTGAGTAATTTGGCGTGGGAATTTGTTGTGTCGCTACAGCTCTACACTACTCCGCAGCACTGCGCAGAACATAATATGTTTGAAATCCATGACAGATTTTACACAGCATTGTAAACCCACAGCACATAGTACTACAGCAGTACTTTAAGGGTTTTCAGTACTCTAAAGGTACTACACTGTTCATTCAGTTGGCACGCCACCGTCCACAATATCATCGGTCAACATCCAAGTCGTAGCTCCGCTGCTTATCAGGAGAGAACAGTTCATCCTGTTATGAGCTGTAAATCTTCCAGCGCTTCAAGGAGACATTAAATGAGCTCTTCATCAGTTCTCCAGCAGTCTTTGACTGTATGAGTTCTCAGTCAGTGCTGGCTCTGTACAATGACTGTGCAAGAGCTTGCACTTTGTTACCGTGCTCCATCCATAGCACCACGTGATCAATAGACCTACATCAAAGGTCAAAAGTATTCAGAATTGACCGGTAGTGTTAATGTAGTCCTCAGTCATCACTGAGCAGGCACTGACTCTGCAGTGGCTCATCAGCAATTTGGCTCAAGGTCCTCTGGGAACTCCCAGGGAAGAGCAGCAAACAGCAGGAGTAAAACCTCCCAGAAACAAACTGAGCTCTACTGCTCAGGGTTGGTGTGTGTGGACCGCCATCAGCCACATGAAACTGCCATCATACCTGTAAGACCAAGCAAACAAACAAAATCAAAAAAAGTTATGTTTAAAATATTCTTTTTCAAATGCTTATTGAAGTTATTGTTTTAGGGAACTCATTGAGCAGGTAAATCTGTGCGTACTCACCTCTGTGGCGATGATGCATTCATCTTTCTGGTCTGAAATGACGTAGACGGACTGGTATTTGGTGTCAGTGGTACATGGGTACCGGGTGTCATTCGGACTGTGGTATTCACCATCAGTGCTTGACTGAAATTTAACTTCACAATTTGGCTGGTACTGAGAATCACAAGCTGCTGGAGTGTTTATCTCAGTGGACGACTGATATTTTGCTTCGCTGCAGCTTAGTGACTCTGCTGATGGCGTTTGTTCTGATGCATCACTGTAGGACAAAAATAAAAAATCAGGAATCCTACCCTTCACATAACACATGCTTAAGATTTATTTTGGGTGATCTATAAGTATTTATTTTGTTTACTTTTAACTATGCATTGTGCAATATGTATTAATATATTGTGCCTTTTTTTTTTTTTTTTCAGATCTGTGTACCTGTTTTGTCTCTTCCTGAACCCTTCTTCTGTGCTGGACTCATCCAGTACTTCACATTTGGCCTCCAACTCATGATGCTCCTCTTCTGTACATGGGGATAACTCCTCAGGCCGGAGCTCATGAACTAGGTTGTACTCAACACTGGAATAACGAGACTTAAAGCCATTCTTTTCTGATCCGTTGAGGCTGGCAATTCCACTCAGACCACCAAGTGACCCAGTAAGTTCTGAATGGTAATCTGCCTTTTTGTTGGTGTTTTTAATTGACGTTGTCATCATACTACCAAGATCTTTGTCATTTCTGAGACAGTTGTTGGTTGTGAGGTTATTCATAGTTTCTTGGCTGTCGCTGTGAACACTTTCGCTGTGGTGACTGTGTCGGTCTTGCAGTTTCACTCGAACATAGACAACCAGCACAGAGCAGCTGATCAAAATCACAAGTGCGAGGAAAACGCCAGCGCAAACAGCTGTCCAAGGAAATCCGTTGTCATCATCCTGGTTGTCTTCAGCATTTTCATTTTCTAATGACATAAATCGTCGATCTGGTCCATCCACAACTGGTTGAGAACCCCGGGGGATCTCTGGTAAGAGAAACTGGCAGTTATGACCTCCATAGCCAGGCACACAGGCGCATATGTAGCGGCTGCCACGTTCGTGACATGTGGCACCATTGTGGCAGGGGTTGTGGTGGCAGCGAGAGATGGGGGTACTGCAGTTTTTGCCAGTATAACCTGGAAGAAAGTGGAGTTTTAGCATCTCAAAATCTAACACAGAGCCATTTAAAGCAAGCGTAAACCATATTTTGAGAGCTTTCATACCTGGGGGACAAGTACACGTGTAGCCATTCCCTTCCTCCTGACATGTCCCACCATTGTGACAAGGGAAAGACTGACAGTATCTATAAAAACCACTGGTGACCTCACAGTTAGGACCGGAAAATCCTTCAGCGCACTCACAGAGGTAGGAGTTCACCAGATCAACACACTCTGCACCTGCATGGAGAGTCAGTGTTGAGATAAAGCCAAAAATTAGTATTACTGTACTTTTAACTCTAGGTTTAAATTTAATTGTAAGTATACTAACAAACACATAAGATGATGTACCATTCAAACATGGATTTGAAGTGCAGTGGTCAATTTTCTTCTCACAATTGAAACCAGCATATCCCATTGTGCATTGACAAAAGTAGCCACCTTCAGGGTTATCCAGGCAACGCCCACTGTTGAGACAAGGCCCATCTGCACATGTATTGGCACTTAACTCACAGTTGTTGCCATAGAAACCAGGTGGGCAGGTGCACTTGTAGCCATTGTTGCCATCCTGTGTTGATAACAGTACAAACAGCAGTTACATACATGCTTGTTCCCATGGTTCTACTTAAAACCACTCTTTGTTTGAAGTGATACTCACAATGCAGCTTCCTCCGTTGCGACATGGATTTCCAGAACATTCGTTGACTTGGATTTCACAATTAGCACCTGTGTATCCAGGTGGGCAGGAGCAAGTGTAACTCCCCTGGCCAGTGTTGGTGCAGGTGGCTCCATTAAGACAGGGCTTATGATGTGTGCAGTAGTTCAGATCTGGGAGAATAACATTAACGAGCAAAATGGTTTCAACATGAAACAAAGACCACAACCTAAAAGAGTATACCGTGCAGTAAAATCTGTAAGTAAAAATCTCACCTTGATTGCAGAAGAGGCCCCCCCACCCCTCCTGACAGTTGCACTGCCAAGGCTGTTGGCAGGTGCCGTGGAGGCAGCCTGGGTAACGAATGCAGTCATCACAGTAACGCCCACTGAAGCCCACACGACACCTGGGAACATAACATTCGGTTAAGATGAGAAACAAGGGAAAGTCAAACTTTAGAAGACTGAGTTGCATTTATTTATGGAACCGAAAGACCCATCAAAGTAACCTCTTTGGACTTACTTGCACTCTCCTGGTTTATCACAGAAGCCGTGCTCTTCATCACATCCAGGAAGGCAGATTGCTGTGAAGAAACAAACAAACTTTAGAAAAAGCATAGAATATTCATAAGGTTTGCAGTCCACCATTTCCCTTTCATAGACTTTTAAACTGCTGTATGCACTCTCAAATATTTGTGTCTTTTATGTGCGTCTGAAGGACTTCCTGTCCACTCTTTCCTTTTCTATATATTTACTTTTTGTCTGTCCAAAATAATGAGTGTTATCAGATTATTCTTGGCCATCTGAAAGCTTGTTTCCTCAATGCTACAAATGTTGCATTTCAGCTTAAAAAGTCAGACTTTGGCAGTTTTGGTCACCAAACAGAAGACTCATCCAAACACCAATCTCTTTTACCATGGTTGCTTTACAACACAAAGCCTCATTTTTCCATTTGACTGTGGGTCAAAAGTCCTTTTTCTTACCACTTGCCTCCCTTACTTGGGTGCTCCATCCCCTTCTCTCAATCTCTTCATCTTCATCTTCCCCTTCTCTCCCCTTCCTCCTCCTCTCCTCCTGTCTCTCCATATTCCCCTCCTCCACCTCCCCCCAGGGCCAGCTGGTCTGTGAGGAGCTAACCACCAGACAGCTGCTCCATTGTCTCCTCTCACTGAGCAGCTGCCCCCTCCACAACAATGCACAACCCTGCTCGACCAATCACCAGCCTGAGCCACAACAATATGGGACCCCCACTTGGCCAATCGGGGAGGAGGTTTGGGGCGAGGAGGCCCCAGCGGTCTAATGGAAGGCACGCGGCGTGTGAATTACTGAGGAGCCACTGCAGCTCATTAGAATGGAGGCCTCTGGTGCTATGGGATAACTAACTGACGCCTGTTGCACACGGGCCTCGCATTATGAGGTGGAAAAAGTCTTTAACAATAAAGAGAGGCAAATGACTGTAGAGGAAATTAACTTTGAAAAGCAGCTGTATGAACTGAGTAGAGACCAAAAACTCCCCATGTCTGTAGTTTTGACAATTACATAACAATTTTCTAAAGATGGCAGTTACTCCATCTTGGGTTAGGGTAATGAGTATTTTGAGATTATTGTTTTTTTTTTGTAACATCAGCCTCTACTACTAATGAGCAGGTCTTTCCATCTCTTTTTCAATGATGAAGCTGTCACCAGAAGTACAACAGCATCCCTTCCTTTTATCGTCCTTCTATGACTTTTCTTCAGTTGTTTCACACAGACACATAATTAATGAGCAAATCCACTCACGCTCAGTGCAGTACTGCCCCTTCCAGCCAGAGTTGCATATGATCTCTCCACGCTCTCCACAGGTGAAATGTCCAAACGCATCATCTCTGGGTCGACAGAAGACGGAGCATCCGTCTCCATAATAGTGCTCATCACATAGGAAGCGGTAAGAGAATCGTAGCTCTGTCCTGCCAGCTGTTTGCATGTCCTTGGTCCATTCTTCTCCCACAGTGAGATGACGCTGAGTTGTAATCCTGCTGATCAAACGCTCCGGGTTGTCTGTACAAGGAAATCACAGTTTGTTATGGGTCATTTGTTGCCACTGTTATTGTTGGAACACGTAGTGTTTCTACCACAAATCACCAGTTTGCTCATGACAGAAGCAGCCGCACATGGCAAAATAAGAGTGATTCTATGTGAATTAAAATTAGGCTTCTGTGGGACCTGATCATGGAGGCCATCTACATCTATTTATCAGACTATTTCTGCATCTAATTCCCACACACACTTTAACTTGTGTTGAAGTTAGTGGTGAAGGGGCAGTTTGATAACAGAAAATCTCATCACTGGGCCGCAGCGACCACATAAAGTTCAACTTGATAGCTCGGGCATAACAGACACTCGTTTATCCTACACAGGAATTACCGTAACTTCTGACCTTTATTAAAAGGAAGATTTAAATGTAGAAAACTAGTAAATATGTAGCCTTTAGTGAGTCAAATACAAATGAGAAAGTGTAGCTCATAAATCAAAACGAGTGTGTCCTTATTACTCTTGCTGGCTGAGCTGTTAAAGAAAAACATGCCCCTGGAATCAACTCAAACCATCTTCAGGTTACACTGCTGCCTTCTTCTGCTGTCACCCACCTGTTGTCAGGTCGTCCAGGGAGTCGGTGTGCAGAGCTTCAATGATCAGTGAAAACGTCCCCTGAGGAGAGATGGAGAGAGTCAACAGCTGCTCAGCTTGGAGGTCTACCCCCCTCCTTCTCCCTCTGCAGAGGGCCATTAGGAGGCCTAGCAATAAACTTCACAGCCTAATTCTGGTGTTGATTAGAGGCCTAATAAGGCTACCTGCTCCATTTTCATTCTCATGCTACTATCACACTCTGACACCGCCGTAAAACAAAAACAGGGCGGAATTTCACGCAGCGCTGCCAATGATGTGCCAACTCAAAGGATGTTATATTTCCCACCACGGATGGTCGGAGGGGACACAGCTTTTGGTGATGCCCCCCTCCCTTTCTCTTTCACACACATACACCCTCCTCCCCTCCCTGTTGTATCCCACCAAAGAGCACTGAAACACTACAATAGACCCTCTCACACACTGCTGACAAAGACCCTCACAAGTGTTGGGTTTTGGAGCATCTGTTGGGTTTTGTACTCTTCAAAGTAAACACGTCCCACTGGAATAGTAATAATTTCACCATATCTGTCCATGGATGATTATGTATGGCACAAATATTGCAGAAGGGGGGAAAAAAAATCCTTCTTGTCAGATTGAAGTGAAATGTTTTTTCAACTAATCCTGCAGGAAGATTTACCATTAAGCACGATCTGAAAAGTAACATTTCGCATGCCAGTTACTTACTGGCCACGTGAAGCTGAAAGAAAAGCGGATCGGGTTGGTGAAACTGTCCGCGTTGGTCTCCGGCACCTGGAAGGAGTTGGAGCCGAGGACTGGAGTCACAGCCCCGCCGTAGGTGCAGGGGGGTTCGGGGGAGACGCTGGCCTGGTAATGTTTCAGGCAGATCCGAAAGAAGGTTTTACACTCGCACTGCTGGTGACCCTGTGGATGCGCAGAGCCTCCTGGGCAACAGTTGGCGTTCCCCTCTATCCCCTTCTTGTTGAGAAACTCCTGCAGCTTCAGCTCAAACACGCCAGAGCACAAAACCTATTAGGGCACACATCAGTTTAGTGTGTTGGAATCTGTTCTTATAAATAAAATAATAATGAGCTTATAATTACAATGCCCTATCCAGAAAAACGTGTGCGCAAAAGGTTCCTAAAATTGACTGGACCATACCTGGCAGGTGAGTAAAGACAGAATGACAACCAAGAGCAGACACGGGCGTCCCATTGTGTTGACAGCTCCTCAACAAGCAGTGAGAGCTCCACACGTCCTCAAATAATCATGGAGAAAGTTTGGAAAGTCCTTCAGTCGCAGTCAGGGTTTGACGCGCAAAGGTGAAGGTGAAGTGAAAGTTTCCCAGCGGTGCGTTTGTCACCTGCTCCTTTAACTCCCCACTAAAACCGTGGGGGGTTGACAAACAAAATAATGTTTTTGCATAAAGCAATATCCAGCGGAATGATCCCCTTTGAAGAAGCGAGAATGAAATCCAATCAGTAAATCCAACCAGTCGTACAGACAAGTCTTGTTTGTTTTTCCAGGTGATGTACTGTGATAAGCTAAAATGGTCTTATATACACAAGAGATTTTAAAAAACAGTCCCCGTTCCTCTTTGATTCTCTTGGCGTGTCACTGCGTTAGTCTGTTAGGCTTTCTGCCCTGCGCAGGGTTTTATACGAGGCCAGCAGGCGAAGGGTAATAAGATGCAAATGAGCCCCCCTCTGCTCCTCTTCTTCCCCTCCCTCCACCGCCACCACAAGTCCGCCCCGGGGCCATCACAAAGAAATGGGAGCAGGGAGGGGGGGGGGGGGGGCTTAACATTTTCTGAACCCTCCCCCCCCCCCCCCCTCTTCTGATTTTCTCTCTCTCTCAATGGGACCAAATGGTTGGTGAGCTGTTAAATGTGCAACAGCCCCTTTGCGTCCCCTGATGCCTCCCTCCTCCGCAACACGCGGGGCCCATTTACATTCCGACAAATTCTTTAACCTCTGCACGAAGTCCTCAACTCTGCTCGGAGATTTATGCGCAGCAGCTCGTCTGACGGTGGATTCTCATATCTGAGGTTATCATGGTGAATCTGGGCTGACCCGCTCCCTGCGTGGCCAGCCGGCCGTCCAAACTCCACCAACGACCATCTGCTCAGTTGCATTCCTATGGTGTTACCCTTACCGCGTTTTTTTTATGTTTACACCCCCGAAACGAGTCGATCTGTTCAGGTTATCCCTTATCTTTATTCCTTGACCTTCAGACCTGCTTCCAAAAGCTCAATGTGCGCAGTCATTTCATGACATGATCATTTCTGCGTGAGTATGCTGTTTCCAAAGATCCAAACACGATTAAACTATAGTTTTCTTCTTATTTCTCCCAAGGGGTGTTATTTCTTTTACAGTGAATTTGAAGCTTCCCAGCTGACTATATAGAAATGTGACTCAGTATGTTGGAGGGACAAGTCCTACAGTTTCGTTTTAATGTGTGCGTAAAACGCACCTTTACGCACCAAGGACCACAGGAACGCGGTTTCCACTACGTGTCTTCCCTTGTAACTTGTTCTGCGATTGAGGCAGTAATAAATAAATAAAAAAAGACTCGGTGGCGTGTCACTCGCGTGGCTGTCATTAAGAGACTTGAGGAGAGGGAGGGGGTGAGGATGAAGAGGAGGAGGGGACTCGTAGAGGGAGTAAACTTTTTTTCTCTTTGTGCTTTCAGCTGTATGGTAATTGGGTCGGCAGCACCTGCTCTCCCATAATAATACAACACCAGAGTATCTCTCTCTCTCTCTCTCTCTCTCTCTCAAACAAACAGATAGCAGGTCGGTTGCATAAACAGTATTCTTATCTTATTCTTATCTTGTTTTTAAATGGTGAAAATTTACTTTGTTTTTCAAAACTCTTCTCACTTTCTATCAGCGCATGGAAAAATGTTTAAAACTCTTCTTTGCCCTGTAGCATAAAATCAAATAAACTCACGTCTTAATTGCATGCGGGATTAAAATCCTGGAAAAAGAGCGCACAAGAATGTACACATGTTGCTAAGAAATTATCTCCAGCTGTGAAGCTGAGATGCCCTAATCCCGTGATATGGAAAGAGTGATCATGAAACAAACTTTATACATTCAGAGTTTTTTAATACACATCTTTTCTAATGTGTAAATATGTGGACTGGATGTTCCTTAAGAAAATAGAAATAAAATTAAAAAATCGGAAATTAAAGGCTCCAAGTTGCTGATTGGCCAGAAACATTAATTGGTGTTTTGGTGCCACACCTGTCAATCAACTGCAGCCTTCACATTATACAGCAGAGATTCAGGGAGGCCCTCCTCCCCAAATTATTTATTTATTAACGTGTTGGCACAGCAGTAGATCCCACTGAAGAACAAGTGCACGGCATCAGAGGACTTTGCCACTTCTAATGTTTATGCATACCAGCACACACACATGGGAAGGGGGAGGAGGAGGGGGGGGGGCTCTTAATTAACATCTCCAATTGAAGCTGCTCCCCCTCAGCATAGCATCACTGTTTTTTGGCTGCTGCTGCCCACAAACAAGGCTTTCATTCAGAAACCACCAGCAGCATATGGACAACGGTCAGTGTGCCATGTCAACACATACAGTGTTGGTGATTTTCAGTGGGAGCTGCAGAGCTGTAACTGCATCAGCTTCATGACCCTGCTGGGTTATTCTCCTCTGAGCCGCTGTGTGGATATCAAATGTGGCTGGGGACTCCTCCAGGGTCCGTGAAGTGCTGTTTACACTCCTTGAAAGGCCTTTAACCTTAAGCTTTAACGCTATTATCCCTGCCTGCCACAGTTGATCCAGATACAGGACGCTGTACTCCAAGCCCGTCATTTCATTTAACCTGTTGATTTCAGCGCCCTTGTCAATAATCAGCAACGCTCCCATGTGGCGTGGCGTAAAATCCCTCTCTTGAGGCCTTTTATTTGGACTCATCCCGACTTTCAGAGGTCCCTGGTGCTCCTTTTCTCCCTGGCCAATATACTTTCAGTCACTCATCACCATGACGTGGCGCACATTTTCCGATTATGCCAGCAAAGCGTGACTGAAATGCATGAGAGGAAGAAAGTGGTCCCTCCCCTTGTTCCCCTGTTCAGCAACATCAACACCATATTTTTTGTCCCAAAACATAATTTATGTCTGGAGATCCTCGAACTCCTGAGAAACCAGCAGGAACTCCTCCCCTCTGATCCTGTTTTTGTACGAGGTGGACGCGCATGTGCACGAGGAGGGGGTAAAAATTGTTTAACTGGAGGTCGATTGTTTAATTGACGCGCTTTCCTGTTGTCTGTGCGCGTACGCGTGACTGCGCGTGCGCGACCACGAGCGCTCCGTGACGTGCAGAGAAACAACAAAGGAAGAGGTCTCGCGCCCCGCCGCCCATTCATCTCTTTCTCTGGTGAAGTAATTCCCATTGATTCCTATTGAACGGCGAGTCGCGAGCCCCTCAGGGGGGAACTTGTGATTTGTGAAGGGTCGCGAGGACAAGACACGCCCCTCCTCGAGCCCGGACCATCTGCTCACCAAACACCACAACACCAAGCAGCTACCAAATGGATTCTGTCACCACTGTAGCTCCACACTGGTTCAGTATTTCTCCTCAAGCATCCCCTGCTTGTTCTTCCTAACTGTCTCCATCTGCATG